>NC_052035.1:13433625-13733625 GCF_015832195.1 Motacilla alba alba | reverse complement strand
GGGCACGTCTGGGGCACAGCAAACTGCCAACTGCCCTCCCTGGGCACGTCTGGGGCACAGCAAACTGCCAACTGCCCTCGTTGGGCACATCTGGGGCACAGCAAACTGCCAACTGCCCTTCCTGGGTAGATCTGGGGCACAGCAAACTGCCAACTGCCCTCCCTGGGCACATCTGGGGCACAGCAAACTGCCAACTGCCCTCGTTGGGCACATCTGGGGCACAGCAAACTGCCAACTGCCCTTCCTGGGTAGATCTGGGGCACAGCAAACTGCCAACTGCCCTTCCCGGGCACGTCTGGAGGATGCAGGGCTGGGGCTGTGCCTCTCCCAGAGCCAGTGCTCTCCTCACACACCCTGGGTCCTGTCCAGGCCTGTCCTGCTGCTGTAACCTCAGGAGGCATTTCCCTGGCACCTCTGAACCAGCCTTTCACCCGCAGCCTGGCACCAAGGGAGTTCTTGTCCCTCCCATCCCAGCTTGGCCCGTCAGCTGCATTCCTGGGAATCAGGAGTGACTCACATTGCATCCCAAATCCTCTGGAGGCTGATCCTGAGTTAATTCCCACAGTCTCTGGGGGTGCAGCACACACACACACGCTCCTGCAGAGCAGCCCTGAGTAACAGCCTCTGCATCCTCTACAGCGCTTTGCAACAAAGGTGTATTTGCCTCCTAGTGGAACATCTTGCCTGGTTTCAGGGTCATTTCCTGTGACAGCTCAATGTCTGTCTTCCTTATCACCTCAAGATTTAGCAAAATGATATAATTAGGATAGCTGTGCTCCTTCAGCCAGCCAGCTGCTTTGGAAATCAGGCCGCTGATTAAAGGAGAACACTGAAATGAGGCTCTCTGCTCTGGCCCAAATGTGACTTTTTTTAGGGACTGGAAGTGCTGCCATTGTGTTTAGCCCTGGTGGGAATCATTTGCTGTGGCTTGATTAGGGGGCACTCGGTTGGATTCTGATTTCCTGTGGTGCTCTGTGCTATTAAAAGGTGGGATATTGGTGCTGTGCCATGGGAATTGTGATCAGAAAATCGAGCAGAGGCTGAACCTGGATACATCTGAGTTCACTTGCCATCACCTCTTCTCCCTGTGCTTCTAAACCTGTTACTTTTAGGTTTGAATTTCAGTTGATTTGAATTTCAGTTCTTTTCTGCCTTACTTCTTTCTCTTCCTTGAAAGAAAAGATACAGGGTAATTTTTCCAAGTTTGACTCAGGATATCCTGAGCTGGAAGGGACCCACAAAGATCATCAAAGTCCAGCTCCTGGCCCTGCCCAGACCCCCCAACAACCCCACCCTGGGCATCCCTGGCAGCGCTGTCCAAACCCCCCTGGAGCTCTGGCAGCCCTGGGGCTGTGCCCATTCCCTGGGCAGTGCCAGCACCCTCTGGGGTAAGAACCTTTTCCTGATATCCAGCCTAAACCTTCCCTGGCACAGCTTCATGCTGATATTTTTCACTCCAGCAATATCTTCTGCTAACAGAGCTTTCTCGGGAACTACTGGCAATTTTTTGTAACCCAGAGGAAGAATTTAAACCAAAAACTGAGGCTGGGACAGGGCACAGAAGTGGAAGGGAAGGAGGCAATGCAAATCCTTTTGAATTACAAACAAGTTCAAGTAAGGGACTCTGTTCTGTCCCCTCTAACTGCTGGTAAATATCTCAGGCAATTGTTTGTAATAGAAATGTTTATTGGAAAAATAAACTTCAGCAAATACTTAAGGAAAACAAATGGCAGATCAAATCAATCCAACATGACAACACATTTGCTTTAGAAATTTGAAACCAAGCTCTAATCCATACAATCCAGGGGAAAAAAAACCACCTTGTGTACCTGGTCCAAGTGAACCTGCATCAAAATGCTGCTGGCATTAAGAATCATTTGCAGAAAAGATTTTAAATTACAAATACTGTGCTGAAGGAAGCTTGCAAATTGTAAATAAGGAGCTGGGTATCATCAAATGATTTTTATAATGTACTTTTTTGGCTTTGCTGCCAGCACAGGGGTGCTCATGTTTGTGAAGTCTTTAGATTTTCTGTACAGATATGTGCACTTAAAAATATTCATAATCACCTGAAGGACTGGGAAAGGAGTAGAGGAAAAGGAGAGCTAAGGCCAGGCTTAGCTCCCAGAGGGAAGAGTGGGAAATATTTTGTGCAGATAAATAAAGGGAATATTATGATTGTTGTGCCTTCTAAAATAGGCCCTGTTGTGCCTCCTCAGCTGTTCAAGTTGTTCCCTCTGGTAGAAGCTGCTCTCCTTAACCAGCAAAAACCTGCTTAGTGCTGCTTGTCCTCTTTTGTTTTGTTTTTATAATTGAGTTTTGCCATGTGTGAAATCCCAATATTTTCTTGAAACCAGGAGGATTAAATGCTTGACAAATCGGAAAGATTTGGGAAAGGCACAAGACTTGGAAAAGTTGGGAGTTCATTCCCTGGTGTTTTCTCTCACGTGAGCACATGAACTTTTTGGATCTGTGACTTTGGAAAAGATTAAGCACTGTGGGGAACGAGCCTCTCTAGGCCTTTCTCTTCTCTCCATAGATTCTGCCCTTTAGTATTTCATTTCTATACATCTCTTTAGTCTCTTGGAATCTGCTTTTTGGGGTTTCTCTCACCTCTTGTGCAACATTAGATGTCTTGCCCTGTGCCAGCTCTGGAAGGGAAAGGTGATAGCTGTGCTTTGGGGCAGGAAATAATTCAGGTGCTGCTGATGTTCGCAGGTCGGGCATCCCTTCCTGTGAGTGGGCACAAGTGGCACCTTGAGCAATCATCTCTCCCTCAGGGAATTTGAGCTTTCTTCTCATCCCCACCAGAAATTTGGAAAGCTTGGATGGACGTGCTTCCCTCTGAGCTGCAGCACCTTTCTGTCACAGAGCTGTCCCGATACACAGGCACGGTCCCCTTTCCTGAGCCCGTCGCCCAGATCTCCGGGAACATTCCCTGTATTTCTCCGTGTGGCAGGGATAATAACAGCCCTTCCTTTGTTTTGCCTGCGGAGATTGGCATCCCTGCATCACACAGCAGCCTGGAGCAGCAGAGCTCTCACCTTGCCGGGGCGGGGGGCTCTGGCAACGAGCTGAGATTAGGAACCCGCACAGAAAGGGAAAGCTGGGTGCTAAACACCGAGGAGCTTAGGAGCGTCTTTAGTGGGTTTTGTTTCCCAAGAGCACCTCCCGGCCTTTTCCCAGCGAGGGAACCTCTCCTGGATGCGGCTGGAAGTTGTGTTTGTGATTTGCACGGGGCTGCACTCGGAGCCTTCTTGGAGTTCGCTTTTTTAATTAAGGCTCTGTATTGTAACTAGTCAATGTACATTATTGGGAGAATGAATGTCAATGCCAGTGCTTTTTCTTTCTCTCCTTTATCTTTGTCAATGATTCAAAGACATGATTTATGGTTAGTCTCCGTCTTTCAGGATCATCCATCAAGCGCTGGTTTCACTACAGGGCTCCAAGTTGTAAATCATGCAGAAAGGCTGTCACTCATCTCATTTAACCCTTTACACACGGGGATGGAGGAGGCGGGCTCTGCCTCTCACAGCCGCAAGAAAGAGCAATAAAATGGCCATAAAATTGATGAAGTTAGACTAATCTGCACCATTAATTGTTCCTTGTAATGCAATAATTATTATGAGGGACAATTAAAAAAACAGGCCATGACTCCACCCTCCAAGTTCATCCTGAGAACCTGGAGGACTCCAGGGCTCCATAAAATGTGTCACATTTTTGTTTTCCCTTTTGAGCTCCTTTCAGATTTTTTAATGTCCATTACAGACATGAGCCGAGCTTCTCTTTAGAATCAATCACAGGCTACTTCTGACCATGACCTTGCAGCGACTAAAGGAGTGCAAAAGCCCATTAGCAGCTCTATTTTCAGCTCGAAATTAACAGTTCTTTTTCTTCTCTCTCCTTTTCCCCACTCCACCCCTCCCTTTTTTTTCCCCCCTCTTCTTCCTTTTTTTTTTTTTGGACAGGAAGACAGCAAAAAATGAGATGTGTAAGTGGCATGGGAGCCTCCACACTTAGCCTTGTCTCGCAGGCTTGAGGCTGGTGACAGCTTTGGCCGAGTGGCTGATGGCTCCTCCGTGCTGTCCCCTGCCAGCCCTGGCCACTGCTCCCGGGTCACAACTTCCAGACAATGCCTCCACCTGCTCCCAGCACAAAGCCAGGGAGACTGGCATTAAATAATGAGGTGTCTTTCTTCTTTATCTTGCCGATTTATTTATTTATTTTTGGGCTCCAAGTGTCGGAACTTGGTAATGGAGGGTTATTAATGAAAAATATACGTTTGGGGTCTATTTGTTTCGATTCTGCGGTGACTTGATGGCAATTTTAGCCCTGAATTATGTATGGCTCTGTTTTGCCTAGGCAAGCTGATACAAACAACAAATATAGTTAGAAAAAGATATATCAGTAAATAAACTGAAAGGTTGTAAAATATGAATGTTTATCATCCAGACGGTGCCGCTTCTCTTCTTTTTTACATGAACTCTACTTGAGATGGTATTTAGGAGCTTGGGACTTCTTCTATTGCAGCAATCTCTGCAGCTTGTCACGAAAACAAATGACACCAGAGGGAACCTTGTCTTACACTGTATTCTTTTGCATGAACCTCCGTCTTCTTAAGGTGCTCATAATTTAAATTTATATCCTGATTTATTGGAAGATAAGATTCTACCCTTCTCCTCTCACAGAGCCGTGCTCCTTTTAGCCCAGGCTCCTTCCTTTCCCAGGGCACTGCTCACCCAGTCTCGGGCGGGCAGGGAGGGCAGGGCAGCAGGGGAGGGAGGATGGATCCCATTCCATCCCTCTGGAAGGGCACGGGGAGCTGCTCGAGCCCATTCCTGCTGTAAAGGATAACACCTGCCAGTGCTCCTGAGCCTTGGCAGCCCTGAATTTGTAAACAGGGACTTTTCTGCATCTTACACAGCACCGGGCTGTGAACTTGGGGTAAACAAAGGGTAATTCAGTTGTCTGATGGCGTCAAGAGAAACGTGCATCCTCCATCCAGGAGATCGATGCTGGTTTTTAAAGTATCATCCATTGCGAGCATCATGAGAAATTAGCACTTGTTTTATTCTGGACTAAAGTCTCATCCCACAGGGATCTCCAAGAATTTCTGCTGCTAAAATATAGCATAGAGGAAATTATAATTTTAGCATCTCTCTGCAGTCTTAATTAAGACTCTTCTTCTGATATAAAGCTGTGGTGTCTAATTACCAGAAAGCTGTCAGAAAGTAACTTTCAAAAAACCTGTGTCAAAAAAGAGCTGGGAAGACTGGAAATATTTATTGAGTTACAATTTTATGGTGCTGGTGGATTTTTTTTTACATCTAACAGACAACAGTACTACTAATTCCTGTCTCTCAGTATTCCACCTCGTGAGATAAATCCCAGTTCCACCCCTCTTCACCGAACAGTTCCTTTTTGTCCAGGTGACATTTGATAGGTTTTGCTTGAACAAACAGGGGAATGTTTCCTACCATTTTTTATCTTGTACCTTCACAAAGTACTTGGAGTTTTCGATTTCAGTGTATTCCACATCGCAAAGCCCAAATCTGGCACAAATGTGCATTTTCCCCTTCAACAGCAGCAGAACCTCTGCGCTGCAAAACTGTCAGTTAACCTGCAGAGGATCAGGAATCCTCTTGGAGATGCATTTGTCCTGGAAAAGGCTGAAATTTGTGACAAAACCTGCTCTTTTGCTTGGCAAGAAGTGGGCAGAGGCTGTGCTGGCTCGGGTGTGCCTGGCTGAGCCCAGGGTTTGCTTTTGTTCCCACCTGGAAGTCCCTTTGCTGAGATTTGCATCAGGTAAAAAAAAAAAAAAACAACCTAGGAGAGGTAATATGATGAATGCTGACAGGTACATTTGCTACAATTGATTAAACACTTTTGCCATCCTTAGGATTTTCTTTCCCTGCCTGGTGCCTTGCAGAGAGAGAGGTGTGAGTGACTTTGTCACTGACATTAAACACTTGTATGTACTTGGAGCTGCAAAATGTTATCCCCAGAGTTTGTTTACTCGATCTGTATTTCCAATCAGTGCAGAAGGTTTACTAAAGCAGTTCATTACTGATTTATTTATGATGTATTTAGATAGCAAATATGGTTCTGTCAGCAGTTGCTGGCTAAACAGTGTTGACAGACATTAATAGCATATGGTATAGGAATGGAATTATGATCTTTAAGAGTCTTTGTGTCTCAACATACATTTGCAGTTTGCATCTTTTCTTAGGTAGAGAGACAGAGAACTTCCAAACAAGAAAACACTGTTTCTTTTTCTTTTTGTAACCTTTGGGGTTTGCTGGTGGTGACATTAAAATCTTCTGTGCCTGTTTAGCTGTTCAATTTAATGGAAGACAAATTCTCCCAAAGGTTTAATTTATTCTCACAAACTGAAATCACTGCATTCTCACCATGGGAAATGGCCTTAATTTTCCCAGCCTTCAGTATACATCAAGCATATAATTCATTTCTCCCCCCTCAATACTTCACTCATTAGAAAACAAAGTTTTTGATATTTAAATGTTACACGGTTTAAGTTGAGAAGCAGATTTCAGCCCTGCAAAGTGCATTTGCAGACATGATTGCCTCCCTGACAGCAATGGGTTTATGCGGGGTGGAACAGAAAAACACTTGAATTTTTGACCTTTAATTGTCTGCTTCCTCCATCGTCGCATATGTCACACTCCCACATCAGCATTTTCACCAGTGTCGAGGAGAAAAGGCAAAAAATGAGGGAGGAAGAGGAGACAGAGGTGAAACCACCTTGGGGCAGTTGATGCTGCTGGAGGAGACTGAATTGTGTTGGGAAGAAGATGAATTTCATATGAGAGGTTGTCTCTGAATCACATGAGGATGAACAAATTAGGAAATCATATGGGAAATCTTTTTTTTTTTCTTTTTTTTTTTTTTAAGATTCATGATAACAGAGGGGACAAAGTGGGAATTCATTTCCAAAGTGGTGGGCAACACTTTGCCTTCCACAAATTGGAATTAATGCCCCCCAAAAAAATCTTTGCTGGAATTAATGGTTGGGCTCAATGACCATGGGTGTCTTGTCCAGCCTAAACAATTCTCTGATTCTGTGATCTGTAGGTGCCCATCACTCAAAAAGAAACAGCACCAGAAACAAGAGAGAGCCAAGGAAAAACAAAACATTGAGCCAATTCTTCCTCCCCCTAAATCCTTTTGCTTCAGAAGAGTTGAGCCAGTAAGAAATTCAGCTTCTTGTACTTGGAAAAATTGATATATCCTTAACATCTGAAAAATTATTAGAAATGAAACCCTTCAGAGCCAGGCTTCTCTCCTCAGCTCCACAGACCCCAAGAGTTGGCGCAATCAGGCTGCCCCTGACACTTCTGGCTGCTTTTCCTCCCAGTGAGTGTTTAAAGACTTGTTTGAAAGGGGCAGAGACTAAAACATGGTAAATTCTTAAATAATGGATTAAAAGCAGTTTCAGTCTTTCTGCAAGTTCTTCCTTTAAACGTGTTTTTCTCTGTTTGTGCAACCCATTTCCATTTTGCGAGGGAACCGAATGCATGGAAGAACAGTATAATAAAATAAAATAAAATAAAATAAAATAATTACAAAATTACAAAAATCAGATACAGACTGTTCAAATTCCAGCTGTGCATTGGTGGATGCAGCAATTAGCCCATGTAGACAAGGAGAACTGGGAGCCGTTCAGCACAAACTTTGTGCAGGCTCTGGCTCGTTCTGTGGCAGGCTTTGCCTTCATTTAAATTTTAGATTGATAAACACATTAAAAATGCATTTTTAAGGTGTTATTGCTGGTAGAAAGAGAAAGAAAACCAGGCCAAAATGCTTTGAAAGGGAAGTATTGTTTGGATTTGAACCTAGTGGATAAACTGAAAGTGTTTAGACAGTCTGTAATGAAGTGTTGTTGGCCTCTGGTCTGTAATAAATGCTTCAATTTTATAGCTCCAAATCAACTTTACCCATAAAATCCTAAGGGACTTTCTTTACTTAGCAAATCAAGTAGGGCTTGGTGTCCACAGCCAGAGTATCCTCGTGTGTTGTCAAAAAGCTCTGCAGAGCTGCGCTTGCACAGCTCCCCCTGATAAAACCAGCAGAAAGCACAAGATTTGCTTTCACTTAGCAGGACTCTGTACAAAACCTGTGCTAGATAAGGTGCAAGAGATCTTTTGTCATGAATAATCAGATTTTTGGTAGCAAATGGATTTTTCTGGTTTGAAGCCAAGCCTTAATAAAACGATTGGGTGGGTTTCTGTTCAGGAAGTCCAGGTAGGTTAGCGTGTGAGTCTTTTATCATAACACTGTGCACTTCCCACTCTATTTTTATTTCAGTTATTGCTCCAGGGGTCTGTTTAAAATCTGAGTGCAGATCCTGTGCCACATTCCCACAGAATAAACACAGTTGGACCATGGATGGAAACCAATGTCCAGAATTCCCTGTAATGTTCCTTGTCCCAGCCTTTCCCTGCAGCTCTCAGAAAGCAGGCTGGGCTTTCTCTCGAATTCTCTCCAATAACCCTGCTCTGCTCCTCCTCCTGATTCCCAGGAGAATTCTGAAGGAAAACCTTTCCGATTTCTGTGTTGCTGTGGAGGTTAAAGCCCGGCTCACATCGAAGGGAACCCTCTCAGAGCCAGCTCTGCCCTGTGCTGCTTTGATTGATTTATTTCCTGCTGCTTGTACCTTCACTGATCACTTTCTTATTACTTTCCCACTTCCATCCATTTCAGCTTTTCCTCCTTTTCCGGCCATTCCTTATGCCAGCTGCTCCCACCTGATGGATTGGCTGCTCAAAGAGTTGATCCTGACCTGGCTTGGGCCCTTCCCCAGGAAATCAATGATGCCACGCAGACAGAAAATGATGCCCTAATAAACAGCCAGGCCCATTTGCTCCTCTGCCCAAGGGCAGACCTCCGGGGTGGTGTCCCAGTTGAATGCTGAAGAAATGGAGAAGGGAGAAATTAAAACAAATATGGAGAAATTTGCTTTTTGTGTGGATTTAATCACTTGGAAATTCTGCACTTACCCTTGGGATTGCTACAACAATAATAACTGTATTTTAATTCTGTAAACATTTTTAAATAGCCCTTTTTAATGGCTTTTTTTTTTTAATTTGGACTTGCCTGCAGCAGCAATTCATCTTTCAAAGTCAGTATGCTGAGTAATTTGGTAGAGGTCAGATGCCCTCTGTTGTGTTTCCTTCCAAATCTGAGAGGCTCCAGAAAAAAAAAAAAGTGGGGCAATTCATAAAGTTTTGTATAAAGTTTTGTTTCTCTGTCATACAGCTGGGTAGTAGAGAGTTGGGTCATAGTTAATCCATCCTTTCAGCTCTTTCAGGACTTCAGTCTGGATTTTTGATCACTGGAGTGTTTTGTGACCTCCGATCCACTTCTGTTGGAAATAATAAATGGCTTTTTGTACCCTCTGAGGTCCCTCTCCTAAGCAGTGGTGACATCATGGTACCTGTGCTGGAGAAGCTGTTTCTGTCAGTAATGACCTCTCTGATTGCTGGGGTTTTTGCCCATAACTCAGAGTTGTTATTTCTTGCTGAGATTCAGGAAAAGCTGAGCCAGTGCAGCTGCAGCCTCCTGTTGTTGCTGCCTCTTTTTTCATGCTCTGTCCCGAGTGATAAATGTCAGCTATCGCTCAGGACAGGGCAGGAATGCAGACTGAGACTGGGGTGATTATGATCTGCAAATGATCTGTGCACTGGCCCTGGCTCTCAACCCTTCCTTGGATCATTTGAGACCCAATTTAAAAGAACACAGCTTAATATTTGGGTTTCAGTAGTTTTTTTCTTCCCTTGAAATTTCCGTTATTTTATGAATCTCGATAGATACTTGGACACTGTGTTTATTTTCCATATCAGTTGGAAGTTTTCCTTTTGACATGGATTGATTTGTTTTGCACAAGTTCCTTGGCAGAGCGGAGCCAACAGTACTAATTTTACTACTGAAAATTATTCGAATTCCTACTATTAAAAGGTCTTTATATCTGCAAGGAAACTGTGGGGCAGCAGCTCAGAACTTGTGGAAAGAGACAGCAAAATGCTGGAGTGAATCAAAGCAGGGAGATTTTGGGGGAAGGAAGAATTTTATTCCACGTTGGTAGAAGCTTTTGGCAGGGCAGTGCTGCTGTTGGAGGCAGTAAATAACAAAAGAGCAAATAAATAAATCAAATCAATAAATGATTAAATAACAGAGGGAATAATAAACACGCAGTGTGATTACATTGGTAATCAAGAGAGTGACAGGAGCTGATTCCCCCTAATTCCAGGCAAAACTGGTTGCACGTTCGTGCTCCCAGAGCCACCTGAGGTTGTGCCTCTCAGAGAGAATATTTCAGGCAGGACCTTAAAAGCTTTTCCATTTTGAAAGGGATTTCAAAGGATCACAGGCTGATTCTTCTCCCAGTTGCTGCAGCTTTGGCTCTGTTGGCTGCAACAAGACAGGAAAAGCAGGGTCAGACCCACTGAGTGCCCCTTGCCTGGCAGAGAAACACCCAAATACTGTGGAGGTGAAAGGAAATCGTCCATATTTTGTGTTAAATGCTCTTTTGGATGGCTTGTTTAGGTATCCCTCCTTCTGCAAAGGGGGACAGAGGTGGTGGTGATCCCCCTCTGCCCATGCAGGCCCAGCAGGAGCAGGAGCTTTGCTGCAGTGAAGCTCTGTCTGTTACCTGCGGCTCTGCTCTCCCCACGGCCTGGGCTGGGCTCTGGCTCTTGGGTGCTGGGTCTGCTCCTCTGAAGGAGATGCTGTGACCTTTCTCATCTCTGACTGGTGTTGCAAAGATGGAGTGATGTAGAACAGAGATTTTGTGACAGAGTAATAATAAGAAAGAATCTGACTGCCAGTTGCTCATTACTGGATCTCTTTTAAATGCCAGAACCTTCTATGTTTGCCTTCAAACAACGCTGAGCACCTAAATCACCACAGTAAACAGATACAGAAAGAGACAGAAAGGTTAAAAGTGTACTCATAATCTCTTGCTTTTCCTCCTAAACATGTTTGATAGCAATATTGTTTCTTAAAAACAATATGACCTCATTTGTAAAGCAATATTCATGCTAAACTAGTCAGCTGTTAAATATACCCAGCACTGTGCATTATGATGAAGCTAAACCAGAATTTCAATTATTTTCTGGACACATTTAAAATTATAATACTTTACTGGGTTAGTGTTATAGTTCATCCAAATTACTCACAAAGTATCATATCAATCTCTTGCAAGTGCTTATTGCTTACATCTCTGGGAAGTTGGTGGAAGGAAGATGCTGTCGGGGGTAATGACCTTCATGCTGCCTTAGTGCTCTGATGGTGATGTGGCTATAAGTGCAGGCAAGCCTAATGGTCAAAAGTCAATGTTTGCTGGCCATCATATTTGTCACCAAAGAAGCAGAGTATTCACTTGGACCACCACATGCAGCAGGAAGTTCCTGGAAGGAAAATAAAGAGGGAAATCAGCCACTTGGTGATCTGTGTGTTCTTCCTTTAACACCGTGATCCCGGCAAGGGAAAAATCACACTTCAAAGTTATTTGCAGTTTTTTATTGCCTGGAATGCAAGATCAAAACAAAGCAGGCAAATGAGGAAGACAGATTTCATTATACTCCCACTTTCTACTTACGTACCTTATCTAAGGAGATGTTGAGAGAGAAATGATGCTGCAGCATTCAACCGGCCCTGAGTAACCAGCAGGGATTTCTGAGTATCACTGGCAAGTCTGGCTTAAAGCAGATCTTACTGGAGCTGCACTGGGACTGAACGTCCAAAAGCAAAATCCAAAGGCCCACTGCTCTTTGGACAAATGTTATAGTAGTATGACTTTAAAACTTATTAAATATTATTACAACTAATATCAGTATTTTCTAAAATCAGGTCAGACAGAAGGTTCTGGGCAACGCTTTATTGCAGGGGGCTTGTCTTTATGCAGCATCCCCAGCTGGGCAGGAATTCTGAGCTTTAATAAAACATGGGGAAGTGCTGCTGGCTCCATCTCTAACCATCACTGGATCACCACGCTGAGTCCTCAGGAAACTCTGGATTTTCTGTAATACCTACTGCTCTTACCCCAAAAGGGACAAACCTTTAGGAGCTCTCTTGAGCTGGGTCTTAACTTCTCCATGAGCCTGAGTACTCTGCTGGATTTAGCCAAGCTGGTTTGAGTTGGACTGGCCAAGAAATAATCAGCCTTTTCACAACAGTAATCAGATGATTTGTGTCTCCATCATACCCTTGATCAGTTATTAACAGAAACAGCCATTTCCCAACCCAAGCACCCAAACCCAGCTGTGTGGAGGGCTGGTTCTGCAAGCTCTGTGCTCACTGAGTATGGCAATGAAAAGGAACGTGATTCTGTGAAAAGGAACATGATCCCGTGGATCTGTTTCTAGAATAAACCTTGTGCTTTCAGGCTGAATTCTCCTCTCTGCCCAAGAGGCTCTCCAGGGGAGGTGTTGGTCGTTGATCTCTCAGGGTTTACGTCCTGTGTCCTCCACGTGCTCCAAGCCAGGCCCAGCTCTTCTCAAGGAGAATGTGCTGCCCACGAGATAAGCCATGGATTCAATAGAAACAAGCCTAAGATTTATTTTTTTTTTTTTAGGATAACAAGCAAGTGTCCATAAACATAAACCTCATCTTCTTTCTATTTATAATTGTAGTTAATATAAATGTACTTCATTACTGGAGAGCAGTTTTCACAGCCATACAATAGCAAACAAATTCTTCAGAAGCATCTTTAATTATTCATTTGGCTGCACTATATTTTATGCTACTTTTCATAAATGTTAATCTTTATTATTGCCCTACCAGGAAAAAAAAGAAAGGAGGAAAGAAATACCTGTTATTAAATGACCTATCAGGCTGACATGGATAAATGTTGGTAGCTATTTAATTGTTTCCCATCTGCAGTTTTATACAGTTTCTATCAAACTGAAGGGTAATTTTTTTAGTAGCTGCTTATTTTAAATGTACAAAACCCTTGTGTGTAATTCCATTAGCTGCCCTACAGCATTGCAATCTACAGTTTCCCTGAGGCTGTTGTGAAATATTGATGAAATCCTTGCTTTTGTGGCTTCCTCTGATACACTAAACATTTGTCTGATGTTAGTTGAACTTGAATGGATCTGTTCAGAGTTATATCAGTAGTGACTTCAAAGGCTGTAAGGCTGTTACAGTTTTTTTTTACAAACTGAAGTTTCAAAGCCTTACCATGTGGTACTTTAAAAAAACAAAGTTCATATCAAATGAACCAAAGTGTTAGCGATACACTGGTAAGACTCATTACAATTTCAATTGCTATAGATATATATATTTTTTTGTGATTCTGATTGGTAGCTCATGCCATTGAAAGAAATTTAGATTGGTACTTAGGGCAACCCAGGATAATGAAAGAGGGAAAACATAATTTGAAACTTGGATTTTAAATGAAGTAATCTATAAATTTACAAAGCCACTCTGCTGCTTTCTACAACAATAAATAGGACAAGAGAAAAGAGAAGAAAGGCAAAGGGAGACAAAAGTTTCAAACTTCTCTTTTCATCAGCAAAGTGATTTACAGTGGTGCAATTAAAGTGACTAATGAGGAGAACACATTTGCTGCTACTGGATGCCTTGAAATTTTCAGGCCATGTTGCATCTTGGAGAGCAGCCTTTGTGCCTGCCCCAGGAGCTGAGTGGAGCTCGGTGATGGGCTGGGGACGAGTGGCTGTGTGACAAACCTCACCTGGGGACGTGTGGCTGTGTGACACCTGCCCCAAACCTCACCTGGGGACCTGTGGCTGTGTGACACCTGCCCCAAACCTCACCTGGGGACGTGTGGCTGTGTGACAAACCTCACCTGGGGGTCTGTGGCTGTGTGACACCTGCCCCAAACCTCACCTGGGGACGCGTGGCTGTGGGACACCTGCCCCAAACCTCACCTGGGGGTGTGTGGCTGTGTGACAAACCTCACCTGGGGACAGGTGGCTGTGTGACACCCACCCCAAACCTCCCCTGCTGAGGCCAGGAAGGCAGTGTGGTGTGAGGGAGGGCAGCTGGGGTGGCTGGGGCACGGGGGAGGTTGAGCTCTTTGCAGTCACAAAGGATCATTTTAGTTGGAAATACAACTTGGGGGTCACCAAACACCATCAGCTGGTTGTAAAAATGGCATTGTCAGTTCCAGGAGTTTGTAGAAAATAAATATTCTTAACAAGAGGCAAATGATGACAATCAGAGCCCTTGTGCGAGGAACTGGAGCTCCTGGCTCCAGCCATGGTGGAATCCTTTCCTGCAGCAGCCAGGAGCTGGCATGGAATGGATTTAAACTGACTGAAAGGATGCCTTGCTGCTTTTTATTCAATAACTGCCTATGCAAACAATGTTATCCTTAAGGAAAATTATTCAGGAAAAGCCTCCACAATAATTCCTTCCCTCCTCTCCCTCAGCTCAGCAGCTCACATCAGCTCACTTCTCTTTTTGCTTGTGTTGGGTTTTTTTTTCTGCTTTATTATTGTTTTTGAGTTAATGGGTCACTCACGAGCAGTTCCCTCCAGCCACTGATCATTTGGCTCATAACTGTGCAGGATGAAGTGCAAAGGACATAATCTGTTCTGGTTTTGCTACTAAGAGCCCACTGAAACTCGAGGGTATTTTGCCTTCTTAACCAGTAGGAAATTGGATATTTAATAGAAAACTTTATAATACAACTCTAATTAAAGAACAACAAAACGAAAGCCCCAAATTGCTTCATTTCAGCATTGTATATAAATAATAGTTATGGCTTCATGGAATTGCCTTTGTGTGCTAGAATTCAGTCGGTGTGGAAGCCACTCTTTCCCTTGCTCCTGCAGGAGCTGCTCCTGTCCTCCTGCACTGGAGGGTGGTGGGTGTTCCTTCTCCTACTCTGCACGAGGCAGGAATTCCTGCCTTGGGATCAGCTGCTGTAACTACTTGAAAAACAAATTTCTAGGGGAAAAAAAAACCCTCGAAGGCATATTGGGAAAAATCCCTCCTTTGAGGTGTCAAGTTGTTTTGGGCACAAAATTCATCACCATGGTGGTGATCCACGCTGAGCCACTGCAAACTGAGAGTGGGTGTGATGGTAAATAGTAACAGCAACAAAAGCTGCAAAAAATGCCCCGTTATCCAAATTAATGAACTGGCCTCGCAGCAAAGAGGCAGCTGAGCATCTGCAGCCTTTTCTGAGGATGTCCAAAACCTTCCTCAGGCTGCAGCTGGCTTTGGAACTAAAACTCAGAACCAGGACTTTCAGGCCAGGTGACAGAGATGTCCCTTTGTCCTTCCATCCGTCATTCAGAGCCAGGTGTTCTCTGGGCCACGTTCAGGAATCTTTCCCTGTGTTTTCTTTCCACCTTGGAGAACTTAACAGGAAGTTATTTCTGTGGTACAGAAATTTTCAACATAGCCTTAAAAACTCTGAAATCCTACAAATCACTCCTTTATGACAAATTTCATATTTAGAGATTTCTTTCCATGGAATTCCATTGCTTTTCTAGAGTGTTCTATTGGTTTTAATCCCGTTAAATTCCAAAATGTCTTTGATAAAGAGTTATGCAATGGAGTGGGGAACTATTTTCCCCCCAGCTGCCAATTTCTCTCTTCAGCTGATTTTCAGATGGCACGAAACTGCAGCTCTGAACTCCTACAAAGAGCCAGGTTAAGATTTGTCTGTGGGTGCTTAATGCAGTTCGACATCTTGGAGAAGGAGGAATGAGAACTGGTCATTATCCATTATCTGCTTGGAACCTTGCAGAGAAAGAAACAGCTTCTGCCAAACACAAAAAGATGTTTGAGCTGAAGCCAGACAAGGAGGAAACAAGATCACCTTCTAGCGCTGTGAGATTGCTTTCCTGATGATGTTGTTTCAAGGAAAACTGGAATATGTATGGCTGAAGAAGTGCAGGTGGTGCCATGGGTTTTACATGGATTAGCAGAGTTGTTCTGGACAGTGATTCACTGTCCCTTCTCTTGGCAGAAAATAAATTTTCCAGTCTCGGAAAGAAACATGTATATATATATATACATATATATATGTATTTTAATAAATGTTTCTCTACGTGGAAAAAGAGCAAATTTGAGTAAAAATAGTATCCACTGGTGGAAAAGTTAACAGTGAGAATGAACACTTCTGACAAAAAGCTGTATTGACACTGCACAGTTCAGGAGTGATGGATAAGGTGGTGCCACTCCCAGGGCAGTCCTGGATGTCAGTGCTGGATTCACACCCTGGGGCCTGGCTTGGTGATGTCTGCAGGGAAAGCTCCCAGCTCCAAGGGCATGGGCGTGGGTTTAGACCCAGTTTTTGCAGGTGTATTAACTGGACCTGGTTTATTTTAGCTCCTCTGTGGAAATAGTCCAGAAACAGCTAAGAAAATCCTTTTTGAAGAATAAAGAACCAGCTGTTTATTGCAGCTCTCATCCTAGAGAAGCAGGTTTCTGAGATTGCTGTGAATCTAATCACAAAGACACAGAGAGGAATTAAAAAACCAAATAATTTGGAATTATATTTGTGATTATTACCCATGTAATAATATTATCCCTATTGATGTCATGATTTTGGCATACCCTGTCTTGAGGTCAATCAGCACTAAACCAAAGACTGATTTCCATTTAGGAAGCCAAAACATTGCTTCCATTCAATGCTTTGAAGCTCCTGAGTTTTGTCAGTTCTTAATGATGGTGACATTTCAGTCTCCCAGTTCTTCAGGACTGCACTTTTCCAATCTTACATCTGCCTGGGCCTGTTTAACTTGGGTGGGAAAATTTCTCATCTAGGGAAGGGAGGAAGCATTCATCCAGTTACTGAGTTTGGATTTCTTTCGCATTATTTCTTCCCTGTAACACAGTTACACATGAGGATCTCAGAGGTTTGGAATGTCAGAATGAGCCTGGGGGAGAACTGGTGGGAAGAGAACAGGTCACTCAACAATTTATTACATGGACATCAGTGTGATGTGCAAAATTTATGCTACTTATTACAGACTCTGCATTTAAAGCATGTGGGTGTACACATATAAGGCACTCTTTACTTCTGAAATAAATAATGCAAAGTCCACTTAATGTTATTTCTGTTAAGCAGCTACATCCCTTCATGTCCAATGAAATCTTACTAAAAAGCCCTGTTGGAAGAACACGAGCATCTCTTGTACCCGAGGTTGTCTTGTAGAACTGGTCTCCACTGTCCTTAAAATGCCCACAGCAATTTAAATCATTTACATAAACAGAAATGCTTTTACAGGGAGGATACTGAAATGTGTTTTTAAAGCTGCCCAAACCCCTAAACCATTAAAACAGATGTGACCCATGCTTTTGTGAAATTTTGATGGTGCTTTCTGCACAGAATCACAGAATCCAGTGCCACCCCTGCCATGAGCAGGGACACTTTCCACTCTCCCAGGCTGCTCCAAGCCCCATCCAGCCTGCCCTTGGGCACTTCCAGGGATCCAGGGCCAGCCACAGCTGCTCTGGGCACCTGTTCCAGGGCCTGACCACCCTCACAGGGCAGAATTTCTTCCATATACCTAATCTAAACCTCCTCTCTGTCAGTTTGAAGCCATTCCTCCTTGTCTGTCACTACAGTTCCTGATGGAGAATCCCTCTCTGCCTTCCCTGCAGACCCTCTGGAGATACTGGAACTGGTTACTTCTCCCACTTTCATGAGATTGTGTCAGTATCTTACACAGACACCAAAAAAAAAGAGGATTTCTCAGCACAAGTTACTCTTCTGCAAAGGTTATAGTAAACATGTCAATGCCTAATTAAGCAGCAAATTTTATCCATATTGTGGGGGATGTGCAGCTGTCTGGTACTTCTGCTTTTCCTAGAGAAGGACAAAGGATCTTGTGAGGAATAAACTACTGTATGTGCCTTCCAAAGGAAACCTTAACTCCTGGGGGAAAATGGGTTAATGACACTCAAAGAATTGGCACTGGAATGGAGAATCCAGTCTGCAGTGACCCGGAGCTGTGGCACTGCTCTTTGTCTGTGGTCTTCCTCTGTCAAATCTCCTGAAACTTCCAAGGGTTCTTGCCCTGAAATTTATGGATTTTACTGAAGCACGATTTGTTTTTATGGTACACAGTACATTACTTTTGTAAACAAAAGGGTTTCATTTATGCCTATTAACACATTCAGATGTTGTATTTTGACATATAAATTATTTGTGTACATCCTAAAGTGCGTTTTTAGGTGATCAAGTGGCAAAAGGTTACTGTACCTAGATGATCCTCTGAACCAGGAAGATTATGGCATTTATTTTTCTTCTCTTCCCTGCAAATTCAACCCCTTCTCTCACTGAGGCTAAAAACAATTTCATAGAATTGAAGCTTTTAGTATAAACTTTAAATTCTTACATATGAATTTTCCAACTGTCCCATTACAGGACAGTTAGAATTATACTCCCATGACAGGAAAATTATTAACTCGGGATCTCTGGCAGTTATAAAGAATTATGATCATCTGCCAACAAAATGCAGCAACCTTCACAAAAAAGAGACATCATTTGGCTTTTTTTCACTTCCAGAACTAACAGAAAATATAGATTAAAACAAAATCCAGTAAAGAAAATACATAGAGAAAGCAGAAAAGTGGAACTGTAACATTCTCCTTTAACAGGTTGTTTCATATATTGACATTGCATTTCAGGTTATGTCCAAGAGGAAGATTTAAAGGAAGAGGAAGATATAAAGGAGGAGGAAGAAGATGACGATGACAACAACTCCACTGCTCAGCTGCAGAGCAGCAATGACACTGGCACGGATGAGGAGCACGAGGTGGGTCCTGAGCAGAAAGGGAACTTTAGTTTCCAGAACTCCCCTGTCAGTCATGTATCCAACCAGGACGCGGAGAACGAATCGCTGCTGAGCGACGGTAGTGACCATGTGGCAGATATCAAAAACATCTGCTCCAGGGAGCCCCAGGAGCCCAAAAGCAGCGCCCACCCCAAAGCCCAGAGCGAAGCACACGATTGCATGGATAAAATGACAGCGGTCTATGCCAACATCCTGTCGGACTCTTACTGGACAGGCTTGGGGCTGGGCTTCAAGTTGTCCAACTCTGAAAAGAGGAGTTGCGACAACAGGAACGGAGGGAACAAAGCTGATTTCGATTGGCACCAAGACGCACTGTCCAAAAGCTTGCAGCAGAATTTACCTTCCAGGCCTGTCTCCAAGCCCAACCTGTTCAGCTCGGTGCAGCTCTACAGGCAGAGCAGCAAAATGTGCGGGACTGTGTTCACGGGTGCCAGCCGGTTCCGCTGCCGGCAGTGCAGCGCTGCCTACGACACCTTGGTAGAGCTCACGGTCCACATGAACGAGACAGGCCACTACCAGGATGACAACCACAAAAAGGACAAGCACAGACCTACCAGCTACTCCAAGCCCCGGAAAAGGGCGTTCCAGGACATGGACAAGGAAGATGCACAAAAAGTTCTCAAGTGTATGTTCTGTGGTGACTCTTTTGATTCCCTTCAAGATCTGAGTGTTCATATGATAAAAACAAAACATTACCAAAAAGTGCCTTTGAAGGAGCCGGTACCAACCATTTCTTCAAAAATGGTCACTCCAGCCAAGAAACGCGTGTTTGATGTGAACAGGCCTTGCTCCCCCGACTCCACGACAGGGTCTTTCTCAGACTCCTTCTCTCCCCAGAAGAACGCGAACCTGCAGCTCTCCTCCAACAACCGCTACGGGTACCAGAACGGGGCCAGCTACACCTGGCAGTTTGAGGCCTGCAAATCCCAGATTTTGAAGTGTATGGAATGTGGAAGCTCCCATGATACCTTGCAGCAGCTCACAACCCACATGATGGTCACTGGCCATTTCTTGAAAGTCACGAGTTCAGCTTCAAAGAAAGGAAAGCAACTTGTTCTGGATCCTTTAGCTGTGGAAAAAATGCAATCGCTGTCTGAAGCACCAGCCAGTGACAGCCCCGTTTCAAAATCAACCAGTAAATCATCTGCAGAATGCATAGGTCCTGCCTCCGAACTCAAAAAAGAAAGTAAAAAAGATAAAGCTGATGATGCAAACAAAGATGAGAAAGCAATGAAAACTGAGGAGTACGAAGACACTCTTCAGAAACCCCTGGATCCCACAATGAAATACCAGTACCTCCGAGAAGAAGATTTAGAAGATGGCTCAAAGGGTGGTGGGGACATTTTAAAGTCCTTGGAGAACACTGTCACGACAGCCATCAATAAAGCTCAGAATGGAGCTCCCAGCTGGAGTGCCTATCCCAGCATCCACGCAGCTTACCAGCTCTCCGAGGGAGCCAAGCCGTCCTTGCCTGTGGGATCCCAGGTGCTCCAAATCAGGCCAACCATGACCAATAAATTGAGGCCCATAGCGCCCAAGTGGAAGGTGATGCCTCTGGTCCCTATCTCAGCAAACGTGAGCCAGTGCACTCAAGTGAAGAAGGAGGCTGAGGACAAGGAGGAGGTACAAAAGGACTATGCTAAGGAGGGTGTCCAGGCTGAGCCGGCCTCTGTCAGCCAGAGTGAGAGGGAACCTCTCCTCAAAGCTGAAGCCTCTGTGGAGCCAAAAAAGACAGAACCGTGTCCCTTGAAAGAAGAAGACAAAATTAAAGAGGACAGTGGAAAAGAAAAGCCAGTCCTCAAGGAGCCACCAGCAGCTTCTCTCAGTAATGGTTGTGCTGCTGCCAACCATTCCTCGGAGCTGCCCTGTGTGAACCCCCTGAGCGCACTGCAGTCCGTCCTGAACAATCACCTGGGCAAAGCCACTGAGCCCTTACAGCCTCAATCCAACTGCAGCCCCAGCTCTAGCACAATTTCCATGTTCCACAAACCCAATCTAAACATGATGGAGAAGCCAGTTTTATCTCCCGCTCCAACCCCACCAAAGCCTGCAAGCGCATCCAGGCACTATTTGTTTGAAAACAACGATCAGCCTATTGACCTGACCAAATCCAAAGGCAAGAAAGCTGAGTCAGCTCAAGCACAATCTTGTACTTCTCCGCCTCAAAAGCACGCTCTGTCTGACATCGCCGACATGGTCAAAGTTCTTCCCAAAGCTACCACACCAAAACCTGCTGCATCCTCCAGGATCCCGTCCATGAAGTTGGAAATAGATGTCCGACGCTTCGAGGACGTCTCCACAGAAGTCTCCACTCTGCATAAAAGGAAGGGCAGGCAGTCAAACTGGAACCCTCAGCATCTGCTCATTTTACAAGCTCAGTTTGCTTCCAGCCTCTTCCAGACATCTGAAGGTAAATATTTATTATCAGATCTAGGCCCGCAAGAGCGCATGCAGATTTCCAAATTCACTGGACTGTCGATGACCACCATCAGCCACTGGTTGGCAAATGTCAAGTATCAACTTAGGAAAACCGGAGGAACAAAGTTTTTGAAAAACATGGACAAAGGACATCCAGTCTTTTATTGCAGCGACTGTGCATCTCAGTTCCGAACCCCCTCTACTTACATTAGCCACTTAGAATCCCACCTAGGTTTCCAAATGAAAGACATGAACAGGCTGGCTGTGGAGCAGCAAACCAAGGTAGAGCAAGAAATCTCCAGAGTTTCAGTTCAAAGATCTCCTGAAACAATAGCTGGAGAAGAGGACACAGACTCTAAGTTCAAATGTAAGTTGTGCTGTCGGACATTTGCGAGCAAACATGCAGTAAAACTTCATCTAAGCAAAACACACAGCAAGTCACCAGAACACCATTCACAATTTGTAGCAGAAGTGGATGAAGAATAACTCTTAAGGTATGCATGCTCTATAGTGAGTTTTCATTTCAGCATTTCCAGGAGGCTCCGTGCTTTGGTAGAAGTAGGGAAACAGTATAAAATGCATCGTGTATGCTGCGCCGCTCCTCCCTGGCATGTACACATCCATTTTATAACGTTTTCAGGAAGAGAGCTTGGTCAATGCAAACCCACACTGCCCTAGAGAGAAATGTTGCTGCCTGTTATTTGCAAAATAGCTCTTTGCCCATTTCTCTTTTGTTCCTAAGAATAAATCATTTCACATCCACTGCACTTCAGTGTGGAATGCAAGAACTAAGTGCTACTCTTTGCAGTGAGAATGGAAAAAAGCAGATAAAGAGCACTGAAGCCCAAAAGGTTATTACCTCACTCAGTGCTAGCACACCAATAAATCTGATTTGGATGGGGAAAAAGAAGAAAATTCAAAAGTCTAATTAGCAAAAATCTCAATTATTCCAAGTTTCTCATAATCTCAAACACAGCCTCGAGAATCTACAAATAACTCTGAAAAGTTCCTATGTAGAAGTTCAGTTATTCTTCTGTTGATATTTGGATGTTCAGTTTTGTAAAATATTTTAATATTTTACACTTACTTAAACACTTGCTACTGTGAGTGGCCTTTTTTGTCACATCATTTTAACCTCTCTCTCCATCATTCCTTTTTTAATCTTTAAGATGTTTGATTATATTTTGCTTCGTGTTGGTGGAAGTCAATCCATAAACATCACTGACTTCAGTGCAAGTTCTCGTATAACCTGGGGGAGTTACTGCTTAATTGAGATTTTTTACAAGCTTAATATTTCCAAGACCTGTTAGTAGGTTACTGCTGCGTTAGTGTTGCTATTTTTTTGCTGCAAGATACACCAGTTGCCACAACCAATGTTTATAACATGTAATGTAATATTCAGATGCCACACCATTTTTGCATTTTTAATTTTACTTGATTCACAAACTTGAATATTCTTGATTGAAATAAATATGCAGAACATCAACTAAAAGTCCAAACAGAAGTTTTTTGTTCTAACCAGTTTTTTTTTCCAGGAGGGTTCTGTTTAGTTGTTCCCAGCAATTCCTCCAGCAGACTCAGGCTCTGCTCGTGTTCACAGAACAGCCATGTGCAGATCCAGGTTTTCTCCAAGGTGTTCATTACTTGAATAACATTCAGAAAATGAATTTGTCAGATGGTGAAAATTAAAGATGTGCTGTGAGTTGTCACTGAAGCCACCTGGCTTTGTGGCCATCCTCTGGCTGATTGAGGGGACGAGGCTCAGTCCCCATTTGGGGGAAGATTTCCCATTTGTTTGCTGCAAATATTCCTGTTGTAGGAAACACTTTCTGCTGCCAAAGCCAGCACGAGGGCTCTGTGTCACTTAAGCTCCATTAAAAATGCTCCTTCTGTATAATTTAAACCACTGATCGGGGGTTACTTTGGGCTGGTACTGTAAGCTCTTGCCATGGAGTAGAATGTCAGCGTTCAAGTGCAGTAAGATTTAAGTTTTGCATACATCTCGTACATGCCGTCTGCATTGGAGGAGATTTATGCTTCCTGCATATTTTAGCCAGCAAAATTCCACCTCACTCCTAAGGAGTTTGTTTTCTAAACAGGGCTAATACCCTAAAGTATCTATTTGGGCACTTGAACCCAATATTAGAATGTTGCTTGTTTGCCTGGCCCCTCCAAACCAACACCCCCAGAGACTGGGTGGGGATAAACAAACCATACTTTGTTTCCTTCCCCTCCACTTAGTGATTATTAAGACTCTGCCATTCTTAGTTTTCACACAAGAGCTATCAGAGCAAACCAATAATTTGGGGACTATCAAACAAAAGCTATCTGCCAGATATATTAATACAGCAGTTATTTTGGCACATTCATGGCTTAATGTGTGACAAATGTTTCAGATTTGGTCTTGAAAGCACCGTGTTATTACTCAGAGGCAAACCAAACACCCACCTTTGTAAACACGTTGCTGTTGCTGAGGATCGGAGGAACAAATACAAAAGGGGAGAAAAAAAATCTCCAAGGGGAAAAAAAAAAAAGTGGTTTCTGCATTGTAATAACCTGCACGGAGACATATTATTCAGGTGATGTGTAACTACATAAATAAGGGACTGTCCTTCCTGCCTCTGGATGCCGAGAAATTGCTGTCCTCGTAATACTCATCCATTTCTAATTTATATCAAGATGCAGGTTGTATCTTACCTTTGAAAAAATATATTTAAATTGCAATGACAGAGTGATAGCACTGTTATCTGGAGCTATAATTTCAGTTGGTATGCATGATAGCACAAATTGTCTGAAATGATGGGGTATTTGGGATGGCATTGTAAAGATTTTATTGCAGTTTCGGAGCCGAAAGCCTCCCTGAAGTTCTGACGAGGTTGGGAGTGGGGAGGCCTGAGTTTATTCATATGGATTCTTCAGAAATCTGCAAGGAGACTAAATCAAATAACAGGGATTTTCAGAGTTTACTTACTCTTACCGTGTTATTTTTAAGATCCAGTATACATTTGAATAATAACAGAGGGGAGCAGAGTATTTAGAAAGGAGAAATACAAAGCTGAGATCTTTAAAACACACACATGCATTTATGTTTCCTTCTTGCAGGCAATATTGCAGTGAAATAGGCATAAAAATAGAGACTATGGATTGAAATAAATGGAAATAAAACAGTGGAAAGAATACTTGAAGTATAGAGATACATAAAGTACTTTATATTTCAATGGCATTTACTAGTAGAGGTTATATTGTCAAATGTTAGCTATCATTAAAAATATAAATTAATAATCTGGGTTAGTACTGTAGAAAAATGTGTTATGGGTATGGATTTATTTTTAAGACCTCTGTGAGGCTGTTTATAAGAAATTTGCTATAAATTCTTCTTAAATGTAAAAAGATATATATATCTCTTTTATTGTCATCGTCGGTGTTTTCCTGAATTCTTCTAAGTGATATGGGTTTAGTAATATAAAGTAAGATTATGTGTAATATACAACAATCAGACATCTCTATTCTCTTTCATTTAACCCACTTCAAATTTGTTTTTATTGCTATTCTTCATAGAAAACCCATGAACATTAGGAAACATGGCTTTAATTAGAAGTAATTTGTATGTTGACTTGTACCTTGAAGAACATTTGCTCATTTCTTCAACTGAATTAGAATTTTTATGTTGTTCTGAGGAAAAAGGCAGGGCAGAATTGTATTTCTCCCTTTAGAGCCAGGTGGGATTGGCTTGGAACTGGTCACTAACTGAGGCTCTCTGTGGCCTTGGCTACAACTCCTGATAGAAATAAATCTCCATAAATTCAAATTACCCACCCTGACAGGGGAGATTTCTGTTTCAAAGGACCCCGATAAGCGAACAGGCAGCTACCTGAGATGAACTAATTTGAAAGTAAGGCTGCTGCAAAACAACAACAACAAAAAAAAAGTCATAATGATAAACAGTTTTTCTCTCTGTTTCCTCCTTTGTCTTTTTTTAACCATCAAGTTTAAAGCTTCTGCGGTGCTTTTTTTTCTACTTTATAGGAGACAACTGACATTCTGTGGTAAATGGAAGAAAGAGCAGAGCAGAACTGAAAATCCTCTAATGCACTGACACTAACTTGCCCTCTATTGTTGAAAATGAGCAGGCAATCATGATTGTTCATCAAATGGCTCCTAATGCAGTTAAAGCATTCAGCTATAATTTCTCCTTGCATTTATAATTACTGTCATAGACTGCACACCTCAGTGAGCAGATTAAAGCTATAAACTATTTAGCCGTAGCTTTAAGATGAGGAACTTGATTTGTCTGGCAGCAGTTATTTGTTAGAGAGCTTGACACTTCACATAAAAATGACTCAACTTGATGAAGAACAATGCAGTTTAAGCAATGCAGTGATTTTAAATCAGTCATTATACCACGCCCTGTAAGAATTGCAAAGCAATTTGTTAAATGATATATAGGACATGTAGATAACTGTATGTGTTAAGTATACCAACATAGGAGGTTTTTTTCTTCTCTGGATTTTATTTTCTCATCCCTCTGAAGCAGCAGGAGCTGCTCTGATCATGTTCCACTCTTAGCCAACATGGCTGTTCCATGGACAAGGAAATTGTGTGAATCAGTGGTACAAAATTCTATTTTAGGGAATTTAGCTTGCTCTTCAACTTTCATTTCTTCCGAGCAACAAATATTAGAAGCTGAGATTTCCTTCCAGGAGAATCAGACATGCTGGGATCTGCCTGCCTGCAGTAATTTTGTAAGCAGAATTTACCAGCAACACCAAGGGTTCTGCTCCCCATGCCATCAGCCAGAAAAAGAGGGTTCATCCCATGGAAGCCTTGATTATTCCATTCAAATGGGATTCTCCTGACAATGTCTTTTTGGAAAATGATGGCTTCTCAATGGGAAGAAAAAGTCTGTGAGGGAGTTCCATTTTAAAATAGATTTTTGTTAGGATAAACAGGGTAAAATTGAATGAGAGGAGACCGAGCTAGGAAAAGAAACAGGTTGGCCTTTTTGCTGAAGCGAAATCCTGCTGAAGCAAGGAACTACCACCAAACCATCAGCCCTCCTCAAAATAATCCTGTCCTGGTGAAGCCTCGGTCCTCTTAATCCTTTGGAATTCATCACTGTTTACCTGAAGTGATAGATCCAGATTTTTTTTTTTTTAATCGGACATTTTTAGAGCTTCAGAAATTTTCTTGGATAGCATTTTTGCAATCTAGCCATCGTCCTTGTAAACCCAATAATGGTGTGTTCTTGGCTTCCCTGAGAGCAGGGCCAGGCCAGATGATCCATCAGGCGGTGGCAGCACCGATGGATGCCTGCAGATTTCCTGGCTTTTTAGGAAGGCTTTACAGCTTTTACAGGTTGCTGTTGTGATCAGTATTATTTAACATTGCATTTGAGCTTCCAACCCGCCGGGTCAACCCGCATTGTTGCTGGGCTCTGTGCAAACACATTGCATGTGGCAGTTCCAAGGCAGGAACTCCTCTGCTCACAAAGAAACAGCAACTTTGGAGCAGATTTTAACTGACCTTGAACAGTGCCAGCCTCCTCCAGCATTCACTATTCATAAGGACATCAAAATCTTGCCTTCTCCTCGCTGTGCCTGATATTATTAAATGCTACAGCCTTCATAATCTATAGCAGAACATTTCTACCAGGTGAGATTTCAAAGGAAGGGTACCTGAGTCTTATTTATATATTTTACACCTCAGCAATAGAATCACAGAGATCAATAACAAAAGGAAAAGACGTGAACAGGATCCAGCCCTCCAAAGCACCTTTCAATAAAAATAATGTAATTTAGCAGGATGATCACTCAGTGCAAATATGATGGAGCACAGATGGAAAATGAAGGGAAATTATAGATACAGCTTTATGGGAGGAGGAAAGGAGGAAGAGATTTTTCACTATTTATTGGGATAATGAACAGATAATTCATGATTATTAAGGTGTAGTCTTCAGGCCTCATTCTGCTGTCTCTTCCCACCTCAGTTTGGAGCTGGGTGTGTTTGTGCATCCAGGCAGGCTCTGTTGAGAGGAGGGATCAGGCCTTTCACTGCATGCCACAGAAATGCAAGCAGGATTTGCAGCAGGATTTGCAGCTCCACAACCCCCAGCACAGAGCTCTGGCTTCCACGGGACTGTGGTTCTTCTCCAGGAGCATCTCACCCTCCCCTGGGGGTCCAGCTGGGATAACACCAAACACAGCAGGCAGCAAAATCCCAGCCCTGAGGGAGCCTGGGGCTGATCCTCACCCTGTGCCTCCTGCCTGGATGTGCTCCCAGCAGAAGGAGGTGGCCGAGCCCTCCAAGGTGTGAGAGGTCTCCTGCCACAGGGATCGTGCTCTGGGCAGCAGCGTTGGCTCTGTGTGCTCCCGTTCCCTGGATGGACAGACGGACAGGCTGTGGGCAATGGCAGATCAGCTGAGAGGGGCACACACCAGCAATGGCTGCAGTGAGGGAAGGAGGGACACGCAGGGCCACGAGGGAACTTGTCCATTGTAGTAAATTTACACAATCCCGTTATTAAAAGCAAACAGTTCCTCCTCCCCTCCAAAATCCCTCCCTGCTGGCACTCAGCTCTTCTGCCGGGGGTCAGCCCAAGCAGGAGGGGGGGAGGGAGCCATGGGGAGTGGAGGAGGTTGTCATGTCTAATGAATACCCTGAATGTATCAAGATATATATTTTTTTCATTTCAGAAAAGGTTCCATTAAGAGGGAGACAGCCCTAACATGTGCTTTGGCCCCTCATCAGATTTATGAGTATTTGCTCTGCTCTTTAATAGGAAACTCTGCAGCAACTGCCACCTTGCCTGCTCTCCCTGAGATACACAGTGGCTTCTCGGGGAAATGCACTTCATTATTAATGTGAATTTGTACGTTTTTATGACACTGCTTGGGGGAAGGGGCAGGCAGAGATTTCCTGGTGATATATGCTCATTTCTAACCATTTATTGTCCCAGACAATCGAAGAACAATGATAAACATTGTTTCAGAAAGCGGAGGGTGCCGCAGTGACATTTTTGAAAGGAAAGGAGAGGTGGCTGGAGTGGCTTTGATGTGGTTGTTCCCCTGCACTCCGCCTCCTGCAGCAGCTGTGGCAGACCCGCTCAGAGTGGTCTGTGCAGGGCAGGTTCTGCCTCCCTTCACAGCCTTTCCTGGGGCCAGCCAGGACCACAGCAGAGGGGGCGTAGAAGAAGGAGAAGGGATTCCTCCTTTGGGAAGCCTGGACTGCAGAGGATGCCAGGGCTCAGAGCCAACGGATGCTCACTGCTCTGTGCAGACAGGGTGGGGCTGTCCTCTGGGAGAACCTTTCCAACGCCAATGGGAAACTGCTGGTTTCAGTCCTTGAATGAAAACTCTCCCACACTCCCCCTTTCTGACTCCCCCAGGTTTGTACCACAAGGTGACCCGGGGTGTCTGTCCCAGCCCGTTCAGCGGTGCCCTGGTGTGGCTGCCCATCAATAAACATCTCCATCCAGCTCCACCTCTGTCTTGCTTCCAGCCAAAGCTTGGGAGAACATCTCTGCATTCCCTGAGTACCTTTGGCACTCTTCATTCCACTCTGCTGTCAGTGCTCCAAGCACAGACGTGGCTCCCCCACACCAACTCTTTTGGGGGGCCAAGACAAGCTGCTGGCGCCTATCTCCACTGGAACTCACGGCTGCCCACTTTCCTTGCATTAAAGACACTGCCATTTCCTTTCTGCCACCTCTTCATCTTCATCCCAAGGCCCACCACAGAAGATTCCCTCCCTCTGGGATATGACCATGGCCTGCTTCTGCCTGTGTTTGTGTGGGGTGAACAGGCTGCTCTTCCACCAGACAACTCAAAGGGCAAACTCAGAACTTCCTTTGTGCTCACTCAGCTCAGGATCAGCCTCCAGTGGAGCTCACCCTACACTGGTCAGGCACAGACAGGCTGTGGGTGGGCTCCCAGGCCAGCAGCTCACTCCCTCCCTAATTCCATGGAGCCCTAATCTGTTGGCCTTGCTGTTCTTATGGTGCAAGACCCAGGTTTGTCATCCAAGGAAAAACCAACGAGGGAGGTAATTGTGTTTATTTGATCAGTGTTTTTTAAAACATTGTCTGTACTCCCAGGAATTATGTGGTGGCCTCCTGTAAATCACAAATGCTCAAAAAAATAACTCTGGATAGTTTTCCGACGAGATTAAGGTGAAAGTTCCTACGTTCATATTTCATGTCTGGAAAAAAATATCAACAAGAGTGATAAGTATAGCCAGCACGAGTGTAAAAGCACACCCTGTCATTTGTTTTCCATGTGCCATATGTTTTCTGAATCCTGCACCTCCCACATACAAATCTCATGCAATAATGTGGGGTGCACACATTACTCAGGATTATTTAGTTAAGCCCTGCCTGTGTGGAGGGAATTCACTCAGAGAAAGTCAAGCCACTGTGCTTTGTTTTGCTTTTTTTTGCTTATTCTGGATTCATAGAGTAGAAAATTAAAGATCCCACTGTGCCAGGCATCATGTCATTTGGTTTTAATTTAATTCATCTCTTCGATTCTCCCTGTTTCTCCTTTTCTTTGAGTATCATCAGTAGGTGGTCCAAGCATCAACCAGAAGATTTACTGGCAAGACTAAATGTATGAATGCTACGAACACATTGTTTTTCTGATATGATTTAATGACATTTTTGGCATTCCCATGGCTGTTGAAATCTTCCATAATAACTCCCTTTGGCAGTCAGAGCTCCTGTTGATCAGGTGAAAGCTGATGCAAATGTCAAATGTCAATAAATTTGTAACCCATAAATACAATATTTGATGCTGGAGCGAGACCATTAAGCAAAGTGCAGCAGGAGACACCGAGGAGATGAGCCGCACCTCGCTGGGCAGAAAGCAGGCAGGAAAGGAATGCCACCTCCCAAACCTCTCCAGAGCCAAGCTCTTTTCCCTCTCCACGCTCCCTGAGTCTCTGAGTTGCTGAGCTTTGCCCAAAGAGGGGTTTATGGCTCGAGTTTGGCAGAGCCAGTCGGGAGATGCAGGTTCTGTCCCCTGTTCTGCTTTTGCCTCGTCGTGTGAGGTTGGGATTTAACATCTCTGTTTCTAAAGGAGCTCTTCATAGCTCCGAGGTTTCCGAGGCCTCGGAGTTTGATCCTGGAAATGATTAGTTATTCAAGATATTCCAGTAAATTAGCAAGACCACTTACATAACTTAGGTGTTGCAAGAATGAGTCATGACTCATTTATAGCTCTAAGATGCTTGGAAAGGACGAGCCACATATGAAGCCTGATTTTATACACAATAAAGACACGAGAGCAATCACATCATTTCTCAGGAGATTTCCTTAAGGACCCTCCACTTTGACCTTTGGCTCTGAACAGCTCCAGTTTGTTTGACATTGAAAAAAAGCAAATGTGTGAACACAGTGCCACGAGCATTTGCACTTTGAACATGCTGGGGCGGAACACAACTGAGCTGGAAAAGGCTGCAACAGCTAATGTGCTGGGAAAATAGAACAGAGGCATTTACTTAATAACTCAACTAATTCCTTTAGCTCACCTTGTAGAGATTTAACCTTTGAATGAGAGAGTCCCTAGTTCAAAATCCCGTGGCTCCTCTGTCCTCGTGTTAATTTTTAAATTATATATCATTGTTGAGAGGCCCTTGTGTTGAGCATTACAGGCTATTTTTCATGTCTAAAATGGGGAATTATAACTGAACATTAGCTACTGGCTATAAATCACACGGAACAAAGTGGCATCTGCATCTACTCAGTTACAAGAGTGGGAGAATTGTAACTTACTTAAATGGAGACAAGAGCGAGGACACAAATGTGGTAGCAGAGATAATTGTGACCTGGGAAAAGGAATGGTCCCTCCAGCTGTGTCACCCTCTCACTCTGTCCCCTGCAGCTCCCCACAGCCAGTGTGGGAGTGCACAGGCACAGCAGCAGCTGGGGCAGTGCTGAGGGAAGATGCAGAGCTGGGAGCGCTTGCAGTGCCCTCCCTGCAGTGCCAGCAGCACATCAGGGTCGTGCTGGGCCAGGGCTGGGCTGGGCAGCCTCCCCACAACTGCAGACAGCTCCCTTGTCCCTTGTGCCCTTGGCTGTGCCACCACCCTGCGGGAGCAGTGCCCACAGCTCCTGTCCCTGGGATGAGGTTTCATTCCCAGTGCTTTATTCCCAGTGGTGGCTGCAGCCCAGGGGAGGAGGAGGCAGCACAAGGCTGTTAACAGGACAGCTATCGAGGCTGGCTCGGGGCTGACCAGCTCCTCCTCTGCTGCTCAGCTCCCAGGGCTCACCCTGCTGCTCCTGTGCCTCTCTGAGCCGCCCACTGATAATCTGGTGCTATCTCAAAAGACAACAAAATAAACTGAGCACAGCCTCGTTCTTGCACTTGTCTCTGCTGGCCCTTTTTTCTTTCCTTTATTTTTTCCTAGTTCTTTCACTCTTTAGAAAGCTTCCAAGATCTCTTGTGTCCTCACTAGGATGAGCGAGATGCACCTGGTGCCCTGTGTTGGTGGAAATGATTTGGTGCCTTTCTGAGAGATCCTCTTGCACTCAGCAGAGCCCCTTCCCAGCGCTGTGTCTGCTGTGGGAGTCACACCCTAATGCTCCAGCAGATTCAAAACCAGCCGGCTACACCCGTGCCAGGGGAGTGCAGGGTATTGCTCAGACATTCCTGGTTTTGGGGGTCTGTACAGCACCAGCCACTGCAGCTGTCTAACAGCTTCTTGAGCCCAATGCCCAGGAATTAGGATTAGTTCTCCCTGCAATGCAGGTCTCTGTGCAGACAGAGCCCAGACCTCCACAAGAGGTTTTACTGAAATGAAAGCCTCAGGTTTCTTTCACAGCAGACAATAAAAGAAGCAGTTTTTCCAGCCAGACCAGGGCAGCATCCTGTCATTTGCTCAGGAGCTGCCAGCAGGACAGGGATACCAGGAATCCTCCTGCTGCTGCCTGGTCAAGACTGAAGAAGGTCCTTTCCTGCTCCCTTGCTCGGTGTCCCACCCTGGCAAGTGCTTCCAGGATTAAATTCAATAATCAACACTTCATGCTGATTATTCAATCACAGCTTCCTAATGACCCTGGCCTTGTCCAGTGCTCCACGGGGGTCCAAGCACCACAGGACTCTGATCCAGGAGTAATCTCTGAGTAACAGCAATTGTAAGAGTTGCTTTGCTGATTAGGGACAAAGTTAAGAGCATTCTTAAAAGCTCTGCAGAGCAGGGGCCTATGTGCTGGCTGTTTATTAGGCTGTTCAGCAGTAATTCAGGCAGCTGAGAATTGTTGAGGACCTGGTCCATCTAATTGTGTGTCTAAATCATGGTTTGCCCGTGCTTCAGAGGTGCTGATGTTACATCTGCACAGAGCGGCTCGGGTTACACGGTCAGAATCCTGCGGATGGTCAGTTTGTAGCACAAAATTGAAAATTGCAATGTGCACCATAAAGCTACTGCCTGGAATTTATTATATATTGCAGCACAACAAGCAAATTCATACTAGATGCAGTATATGCTCAGACATTAATGTGAGCAGAGGATGAAATATTCTCCTCCCCGCTCATTGCTACGTGTTCTCTCCAGAGCAGAACTGAATTGCCCAGGATCTCCAAAGGAGAGGCAGCCACCAGGAGTGTCCATGACACGGGAAGGACATCCCACCCCTCACGGCCTGAGGCCCCAGGGCTCTGAACTTCGGTTCTGCTCGTGCAAGAGCTCTCAGCCAAACCTCTTTATTATTCATCATAAAGAATCCCAGCTGGGGAAAGGCAGCTCTGGGAGGAGATGGGGACGGGCTCTGCCTCACCCGGTGTAAATCAGGAGCAACTCCAGCGCTGAGTTCTGCTGCTGTCACTCGGCCATCAGCTCAGAATCCGCCCTTTACCTGCAGAGGATGAGTGAAATATCTCCCAGCTCTGTGGCCAGGGGCCTGCTGAGCTGCTCACAGAGCTGCTGTCAGCATGCCCAGGGCAGGAGCATATTTTTTCCTTGCTGTTGTACATAAGGGCTCTGCTGCAGCCGACAACATGAAATGTGTTAGTTCGGTTTGTTCAAAATGGAGTGTGTTTGTTAAGTGTTGCCTCTTTGATGTTGTGCTGCCATCTCCATCTTTGTCAGCATTGCCCATCTTTTTCAATCTAATGAACTCAAACCATCAGTGCAACTTAAGTTCGGCTGTCTGTTCTTGCATAGTTAATATTAAAAATGTACTAACAGTGTGGCTGCGAAATCAAATTATGCACATAAATATGCTGGCATAGCAGAGGAGGCGGCAGAAGCTGAAGTTAGCAACATTGATGCCAGTTCACATTTGCAAATCAACCGTCAATCTGTCATTAAACATGTTATCAAATGATGATAAGTGTATGCTTCTTGCTTGCATTGGCGCGCTTATTCCCGATGTTGATGTGCATTAATGGGATAATGTGCATTAACATAGTCTTGCTTGGATGAACACAAAACATTTTTTATCCGTCTCAGTTTGTTTCCCCCTGTGGCCCCCAAGTAAGTGTTTTGTGTTATCAAATTGCCAAAAAATGGGAAAACACATTACTTTTAATTAGCAAAAAATTTTGAGTCTTTTTTTTCTTAAATTTATTTTTATAATTTTTTTTACCCAGACTATCTCCTGGGTGTTGTCACTTGAGGTGGGGGGGAACAAAAAAAACCCAAAACATTCCACTGGCTCCTTTAAGTAAAACGATTAGTGTCAGAAACTCAGAGATGACAATTATGTGCTGTCTTAATGCACTGGCCTTTCCTCCCGGCCCTGCTTGTGACACGAGTGATGGGTTGTGCTCAGCGATAGGAAAAGCAGGAGCGGGAAGCAGCTCGGGCATTCCCAGCCCATTGTGTGCCACTCTCAGGCATGGCAGGCTCTCCCTGGCTTGGCTGCGCTGAGCAGTTCTGCAGACAAGGCAGCGAAGGCTGTGCCCAGGATCAAACTCCACCAAAATTGTGGATGCTCCATCAGGGAAAGGACTGTCCAGAGGAACCTTCCATGTGTCATTCCAGCTCCCTTCTCCTTCCAGCACAGCACTCAGGGCTCCATCAGGGTGCACACTACTGGGAAGCTGCCAGGAAGTTAAACAAAACCTGTCTGGAAAGAATAAAGGCATTAAAAGAAGTTGTTATCATCTCCTGCTGGACCGTTCCTGCTTCCCCCGGGACAGGGAGCGGCTCCTCGGCTGCCCAGGGAAGGCTCCACTGTTCAGTGGCTTGGACAAAATGAAAAAAAAAAGGATTTCTGTTCATTGCTTTTATTTAGAATTGAGCAGTTTCCCCAGGCTTCTGGGGAAAGTCGAGATGGAACTCCAGCAGAGCAGGGAAAGCAGCTTTCACACCTGCAGGATTTGAAAGTTTGCAAACGCCCTGTAAAAAGTCAGTGGAACAAAGTTCTCCCCACTCCCTGGAGAGCAGCCTGTCTGTTAAACCTTCATATTTATGTAACGGGGGCAAAATTGTGATCATCTCCCCAAGTTTTTACCTTAGAACAGGAATGAAAAACAATATGAACAATATCTGCTCCTGTTCAAAATGCTGGGAATTCTTCCAGGAGTTTTACTAGGACTTGACCAGTGGTGTTATCAACTCAGGCTCCACAGTTGCCTTAAAGGAAAATCAATCATTTCAAGAGTTTTATTTTTAGTTTATAAGCTGGAAAATGAAACTTCTGAAACTTTTATGAAAGATATCAGATTATCTATGTCTTTCTAAAATAGCAACTCTCTCTCAAATAATAGAAATGTAATAGGGAATTGCTCTGAGTCTCTGCTTAAGACTACATCTAACCTCCAAACATGGTTTGAGAGTTATCTGGAATTAAAAAAAAATAACAACTGGTAGAATAGCAAGATTCTACAGACTGTGAACTTTTTGGTAAATGGGTCAAACTTTTGATCACTCGTTCTTTTTTCTCTGTCTAATAATGCCATTAACTTTAGGCATCCTATTCAGGTCTCTGATTTCTATTATCTGGATGATTTAAAGGAAAAATAAAAGGGAATAATTATTGATTTTTTTCCTATATAAATTGTCTTGATTTATAAAAGTCAACCGTAGCATTTCCTATTATTTCTAAATTGGGGATACAGGAGCATAAGTTTCATAATCACAAAACTCTAATAGCAGTAATTGTACCCCTGTTAACCCCAGCTCCAGCGAGCCCTCACGATTCCTGCTTTGAAACCAAAGAGCCTGTCTTCTCATACAAAGAGCTTGAATTTTAAGTGTATTTTCTGTAACACATCCATTACTGGCAGAATTTATCCAGCAACATTTCTCTTTTTTTACAGTTGTGTAGCTCTCTGTTGCTTCTACTCCATGAGCTACCTTGAAATTAACTTGTCAAACGTTCGTCCCACTACTTAGGGAGGATTCCTCATCAGCTGAGTGGACTGGTTTGTCAGGGCTGCGAGGTGTTGGCAGTGAGGTGGCACTAAAAAGGCTCCTGAGAAGGCTGCGCTGGGGGATCCTGTCAGGGGCTGTGCTGGGAGGGACTGCTGGTGTTAGGAAAGCCAAAATGGGAATCGTGTCTCAGTGACTCGCTCTCCACACCGACCCCTTCAATCCATCTCCCCTTTAATCCATCCCCTTCAACGTGCTTCATCACCACGGCCCAGGGCTCTACCTGCCTCTCTGGGAGAGAGAATCCTGGAAAGAATTCTGAATCCTTCCCAGAATCCTGGAAAACTGGGAAACCGAGCTGGATCCCAGCCTTGCGGTGCTCCTGTGTGGGAGCAGGCTGGGTCTCATTGTGTCTGTGAACTTCAGCCAGCCTCTGCTTTGAACAGCTGTACTAATCAGGTGCATTAATTTCCCAGCTTTCATTGAGCAGTTTGGAGCAGGGAGATGTTGTTCCTGTGCATATTTCAAAGCAGATGTTGAATAAGGGATGAGCAGTCACAGAGTTGGGCTCTTCCCCCTCCCCGTTCTCCCAGTCCTTATTCTCCGTTCTCTATCTTCTTCTATTATCCTGGGCCTGGCTTTGGAGTGGTTTCAGTTTTTGAAAATGGCAAGTAATTAGTCAATATGTTTTCACCATATGTATCAGGCTCAGTAAAGAGGCAACCAATGGCCTTTGTCATGGCACAGCGAGCGCTCGTTTTCTCGGCACTTCAAGTGACGCCGAGCGTGCGGCGAACGCCAGGGAATTTAATTCTGCGAGCAAACATTTGACATCAGCATTCACAGTTCAGTGCAGGTCACGCATTTGGGCTGTGGAAGGTCACCTTTGTCTGTGCTGCTCACACCAGAGCTGCCCCTGCCCTGCCTGGCGCCCTGCATGGGCAGGGGATGCAAAGGGGGATGAATTGTTGTGACTCCACGTGGTCCCATTGCACATCTTGGCACTGATGCAGCAAGGGACAATTCTTGAAACCCTTTCTCCTCTTCCAGACTGGCTTTTTACATACCCCAAGCAAGTTATTGCATATTTTCCAGATATAAATTTTTGCTGTAAGGCTTCCTCTCTTGCTGACTGTTAACAATATTTAAAAAGGTCAGAATTTGATCTTAACACTGCTGATATGAAGTGACATTTGCCCAATTTTTGCCATCTCCTGGGCAAAAATATGTCCAGTGTTTTCCAGAGAGACACGGGATAGACAGCAGCTTTGCCTGGCTGTTTTCCCCTCGTGGGAATGCTGAATTTCAGTTATCTGGGGAACAGGTTTCTGCATTGCCTACTGGCTTCCTTCAGATTTACAGATAAAACATTTGAGCTCAGCCTCAGTTCAGTGAGTTACAGGTTTGTGTTTTTTAACATTTTGGGATATTTACAACAAATAATCTTCAGTAAGAACGATGACATTTTGTTTTACTGCAGCCATGATTTAAATTTATGTGGCGTTGCTATTGAAGTCAATAGGACTTTTTCCCGAGTACATTTTGCAGGGTACAGTATCATTAAAATATGACAGTTAATAGTCTTGTTTATGTTATTACATTTAATGAATAAATATATCAGTCTGAACATCAGACTCAGCTTTGTTTATACTCTTTAATTGTAGTCTTATCTCCCTTAGAAGCACGTTATATCTTTTAATTTTATAATTATCCACTTTATTCATGTGTGACACTCCAGAACTGCTGCTTATATCCTAAGAGACATCCAAATACAAACAGATGGAAGACAGGCAACCACTAGGAAATTCAGACCTGGATCTGAATCCAGCTCCATCTTTTCAGACCACTCCACAATTTCAGCTCCAAGGTCTTGGTTTGGGCTGTTGTATGGAGGAGCAAGAGCTGCAGAATGACTCTGATTTATCCAGCACCTCCAAACATGAACTTCCACAGGGATTCTGCGCCTAAATGTTCTTTGTCTCTAAAAAGAAACACGAGCTTTAAAGGCAAAGAGCTCACATGGCCCTTCCTGAAGTCTTTCAAAATGGGATTCAAGATCATCTCCTCACTCAGTGGTCACATCTAATCCCAAACTCTCTTGTTTGGGATCTTTTGCCGTAGCAGAGTCACAGCTTAAAAAGCCAGACTGAATAAAGGTCTGATGCTTCCACTGTAAAATCATGTTATAATTATTTGTGCCATAGTGAGGAGAAGTTGAGTAAAACCCCGGGGTGTTTCAGGTGCACATGGGAACAGTTTTCAAGGTCTCTGTGTGTCCTCCCTTCAAACCTTCCTGCTCATCTGCGCTGTAACACAACAAACATCTGCTGCGTGATGCTGCTTCCAAAGGTGATGCCTTCCTTTGGATCCAGTCGCCAAAGCAGGAGCAGGGCAAGGGCAACACCCAGAGCTCAGAAATGCTGCTGGGATGGCAGGAGAGCAGCAGGCAAGAGGAGACAAGTGCAGCCAGGAAACAATAAAAAATACCAAAAAAAGGCAGAGTTCCCCCAGCTACTGAAAGCAACATCTTTACATAGTATATTTTTTCTTTCTTCCCAATCTTCCCAATCAGTTTATCTGTTCCTGGGCAATATTTTAACCTCTTAGAAACCTCCCTCACCTGTTTTGTGTCTGAACAGAACTTCCAGTCAGTGGCCTCCCAAAAGTCACCTCCAGGGCAGTCACGTGAGGAAGGGAAAATCTGCTTAGAGGCTGACACAAAGTCAGTACTTCTCCCAGTTAGCACTTGAAGAGGAAAATATCATAATATTTAAACCAGTTTTGAAAACTTTCCATGAAAATAGGGGAAGGGAAAAAAAAAACCCAAAACATAAAACACTAGTTGCATACAGAGAGAGGCCAAAGAGAGTTCAGTTACCATAGAGATTATTACTGGCAATTGGCACTCAGCAGCAGATTGGGATCTGTTACAATATTTTTATTAATATTTTCTCTTAATTGGTTATTTATGTATTTTGGATCCATCCCTGTGCTGGGCCCAGATTTTTCTCTTTACCTGTCACTTGCTGACGTGAAGCAGCAGTGACTGTGCCAGAGAGGAGGCATTTCCCGGCTGGGTGAGCCCTGCCAGGGTCACAGCACAGCAACACCTCCAGGACAAGTCCTGTGCTTGGCTTTGGCTGCCAGGGGAGGGAGAAGCACCCGGAGCAGCCTCGGGGTGCTCATCACCAGCTCTCTCTGTGATGATTGCCACCCAGTCCGGGATGGTTTCAGGAACAGCAGGGAGGACACGGGACACCCCTTCCCCTGTCAGTTTTCCCTGTGGGTGTGCAAGCCTGCTCGTTCAACACACGCACATCCCAGGGCTCCAGCTGGTTCTGCAGGAAACATCCTGCTGTAAAGCCTTTCCCCCTTCTCCCTGGCTTCCCAAGGATCCATCCTGTCACCTGTGTGATGCAGCAGCTGATGACACCCAGCTTTTTGGAGCCCTTCCCGAGGAAGTCACTCAGGGGCCAGTGCTAAGGGACTTTTATGATCAAAATTCCAGTCTTCCTTTTTTTTGAATTTTAATTTTGGTGTACACCACACGTTAAATGCATTTTAAAGTGCTGCCCTGTTGGGTTGTTTTTTTTTTTTCCTGCCACACCAATTGCCTTTAGGGAGGTATTTTTTCAGGATACCTGAGACCAGCTGGGCTCTCACCCCAGCCTGCTGCTCCCTCCTGCACCTTGAGCAGTCAGGGGACAGGGAGGGACAGAGATGTGGGGACCCTGCTGCAGGGAGTGCTCTCAGCTGCACAGTGTGAACCAAGTCTATCTGAAAAATAAAAAGACAGAGAGGGAGAAACATGTTCTTTTCATCTCTAATCTCCTTTAGTTATCATGATCTCAAGGGTTATTTGTAATGATAGTAGGCACTGCATTTCAGATGGAAATGTGATTTTCCAAGCTGACGGTGTCACTTTAAGTAAACAAAGTTAATTCTGCTTCCTGCTACGCGAGGCCTAATCTCATAACCCAAACCACAAGTAGCATAACAGAAAATATTCCCGTCTGTCAAAAGAACTTAAAATAAAGGTGGAAATTGTTTTTATGTTTCGTCCCTCCTCTTTCCCCCAGCTCCCTCACTGGACATTAATTATCACAGCTGATCTAGACAAACCTGTTCAGATCCCCTTTTCTGTTTGCTGTCTGTGGAACAATGAGGGATCTGCTGCAGTTTAGGGTTCCAGCATCCCCATGGCTGCTCAGCACTAACGGCACCTGGGGGATGGATGCAGAGCTCGGGGCTGCACTCACTGCCTTGCCACTCGCAGGGGTTAAACCCAGCCTGGCTTCCCTGGCTTGGCTCGCTGAGATTCACCCGGGAAGGGCAAGGAGGGACTCAGAGTCCAGCGGGAGCTGGGCAGCCCCAGGAGCAGCCCCTGCCGTTCCAGGGCTGCCTGGGAGCTGAACACACTCCAAACACTCCCACGAGTAATTCCCGGCTCCCTCCAAACCAGCAGCCCCCCATCACAAGGAGATCCTTCACAAAACTCTCCAACAACAGTGGTTTTCAGCTCCTCTTCATTTGAAATGACCTTTATGTGATAATAACCTCTGCCTTGCTGAGCCTTAATTGCTTAATTAGAGAAGCAGCTTCTCTATTAGACAAACAGGTTTTGGAAAAGTGTATTTTTTCTTGGAAGGCTGATGTTTTCTTTCATTTTAAGCTCATCAGCAGTATTTAAAATGTTTAAAAAGCAAGTTCAAGTGGTTATAGGGTGTTAGTTTATTTATGTTTTGGCCATTTGAAGGCTTTGTGTTCCACTCTCTTCCTGAGAGGTATTTACGGAAGGAATCTCTCCCATTAGGAATTTTGCTGCTTTTCCCTACTGTGCTTACATAGCCCTTTAAAAAAACTCTGATTTTTGTTGAGCAGCTGCTAAAGATTCTGGGTGAGATGGGGAATTTATTTATCCTGGGCAAAGGGCTGAGCCAAAAATCCTGCACCTGCTTCCCACGTGGAGAACAGAGTTGGTGCCCTCGCTGGGAGCCCTGGTAAGCCTCACTCTGAGCTCCGACTATCCTGTTTTCTGGTTTAATTCGGACTTCTGGGCAGTTTTAATCTATTTTTGTTGTGGTTTCTAAGCTGGAGCCAATCAATCTGTTGGGGTAGGGTGCAGGAGCACAAGTGGTTGCTCCTACCTGATTGTTGATGGTTTTGAAGGCCATTGACTGGTTTGTTGTGAAGAGCCATGAGGATTTTTGCCTGGAGAAAGCTAGGTTCGGGTTTTCGGGATGGATTTTTGCCTGGAGAAAGCCACGCTTGTTTTTTTGGGATGGATTTTTGCCTGGAGAAAGCCAGGCTGGGTTTTTTGGATGGCGTTGTTACACTGACGTGCTGTGCTGGAAGCAGAAGCTTCCAGAGGTGATTTGGTGCTGATCAGTTACACCAAACCAGCATTTCTGAGCTGAGGTTTGGGGCTGGTTTGTGCAACAGCCTCTGCCAGGGCCATGCAGCAGGAGAAGGAACATTTGGGAACCCCCAGCCCTGAGGAGCAGCCCCAGACACAACAATCCCCTTCCCTTGTGCTTTCTAAAATCTTGCCTTGCTGAAAACAGAGAATCTCACCCTAAAAGCCAAAAGGTGAGTGGTGAATGACTGTGATGAGGAAAAAGTGGATCAGAAGTGGCTCATTTGGAGAACACTGGAAGTATTTAAGAACTGGCTTTCACTCATTTCAACCTCAGATTTTTTTTTCAGGCCACTCTGCCCCTGTTATTCATCTTGTTGTTAGCCAGGACGCTGAGTGTGGCAGCAGCAAAGTGCAAAAGGTGCTTTTTGGGTGTTTCGGGCAGCTTTGCTGTGCTGGTGCTCCAAGGCAGCCCAAAGCCAGGTGGCTGTGTTGGCATTGGATGGAGAGCAGGGTTTGGGAGCTCGCCTCTGCCCTCCCCGAGTTTCCAGGGCTGGAGAAGGGCTGGCCGCCGTCCCCCCGGGGCACAGCTGGCCGCCGTCCCCCCGGGGCACAGCTGGCCGCCATCCCCCCGGGGCACAGCTGGCCACCATCCCCCCGGGGCACAGCTGCCCCAGGCAGCCCCAGTGCAGTCCTGGCCCTGCTGATCTGCAGGATTCCCGTGCTCTCATACCTCAGTGTTTGCAGTGTTGGTGTTTTTCAAAAGTTGTGGCATTTAAGGATAAGGAAAGAAGCAAAAGGACTTTTTTTGGAGGGAGGCAGGAGGTTTGTGTGTGGCCAGAAAAAGTACTTGCAAACAGCAAAAATTGATGTTTCCCTAACAAAGGCCAGAAACACTTAGAAATGATCTATGCCTAATATATTTGTTGTGCCCTAAGGTCACTGAGAGATTTTTTTTTTCCTCCCAAGAAAAAAAATGGGCAAAACTTGCAGTTTTGAAAATATGTATTTGGCTTTAGGGCATGTTCAAAGCCTTTTTTATTGTTTCTACAACCACTGGTTCACTTCTGCTTTTCAATTCCCAGATATTTTTCATGATGTCTATTTTAATAAGTTTTGGGTCAAGCCATTGTTCTCCATTAATAGTTTGCTACAAATGACATTGCCTGGATCAGAGCTGGAGCCTCTCCGAAGTGACACCCTGGGATTTTTGAGGTGCAGCCCAAGGCACGGGCAGAGTGAAGTCTCCCCCTGAAGTTCAGAGTTTCTCTTTTTTCCCTAACTCCACTCAAAATCACGTGGCTGCACCATCCCAGCTCCTTGTGAGGAAGGCTCAGGAATGAGATAAAAGAGCTGCAAAGCAGAGCGAAAGGAGCCAAAAGCTCTGGATTCAGTTTCTGCCCACGCTGCTGAGGCAAATAAATAAAAATGAGAGAAGTGCATCTGCAAACACACACAGAGGCACATGCCACGTGTGGGAGGGAGCAGGAACGGGGGCTGCTTTGCCAGAAGGGAGCATTGTCTGCAACAGGTCTCCAGAAAAGCACTTTTTAAAAAAAATTTTATTGTAGTTATAGAAAAGCAGGGCCCTGCATGATGTTCAACATATGGCCAGGATCTATCAGGTTTATTGAAAATGTTCATTTCCTTAAAATTAAGCAGAATCTGGTTTCCTTTGTCAAATCCTTACCTCCCTTCTGCAGTTTATAGCTCAAAAATCACTTTTTTTTTTTTTAATGGAAGAGAAGTCTCTGCAGGGAGCTGTGTCTGCCCCTGGCCTGAGCAATGCTTTGCTAAGGCAATGTGGCTTTATTCTTCTTTTTCTCCCTTCCTTTTTGTTTTTAGACCCTGCCACAGATGTAAAAGTTCCTGCTCAATTCAGGCAATCTTTGTCATAAATTAATTTCTGAGAAAAGTCTGCATTACAAAAATCTTGGTCTGTGCAGCACGTGAGCATCGCTGGGTTATGTCCTTAGGCTCAGAGATCATTTGGGTGTTTAAACCAGAGGGGAAACATTTTTCTGTGTCATCAGGAATGTTTCTGAGGCCATACTATCCTGTTAAGACAAAATAACATTGGTGGCACAACCTGTTAGATTGGCTCTGTGATCTGCCAAAATTCCCAATTAACGGGGAGAGAGAGGCCCAAGGAGTGGAGTTGAAAATCAACCAGAATTATTTCTGTTTTGCTGCAGTTCTCTGGAGCTTCAGCACTGAAATTCATTCCTGGGGATAAGAACAGAGATTAGGTCAAAAGAGCTTTTCACTCTGCAGCCCCTATTCCCTCCCTCCTCTCAGGGCTGAGGTTTTCTGTGATAAATGATTCGAATGGTTTGAATTGCAGTGGGAACCAAAGGCAGCAGAAACATCCATTCTGCTGAGTACTTTACATCCACACATTAAGAAATAATCTCTGCACAAGATGTCCATACAATTTTATTTCTCTCTGCTGTTTCTTTTTTTCTTTTTTTCGAGGACTATCTGGTTTATGGTTGCAGTTTTGAAAACTGTTACCTCGTTGAGCAGTTTAGACTAAGCATGACTCAAAGACAGCCTCTTTTTTTATAACTCAATCTTCCAAAGTCTGCTATAAATGCAAATAGTGAGGAGATGCCCCAGTGTTAAGATGCTGATATTTGCATAGTATGGGAAGTGTCAGTGTAATATGTGTGAAATAACTTAAGCACAGACCATTTTGGATGCTCTCTGCAGAAGAGAAAGTTTTTCTGCCTATAAAAGTGTAAACTCTATGAGAAATGGAGACACTTAAAAGAAAAAAGAACAAAACTAATGACAGTTGCAGTTGCTGCAGTTTTGTTCCCTCCTTGGCTGAACAAAGGAGCCCGAGTGGAGTTTGACTCTGCCCCTGCACTCCAGGAGCAGGGCAGGATCTGAGTGGAGTTTGTCTGACTCTGCCCCCTGCACTCCAGGAGCAGGGCAGGTTCTGAGTGGAGTTTGACTCTGACACCAGGAGCCGGGCAGGTTCTGATGGAGTTTGACTCTGACACCAGGAGCAGGGCAGGTTCTGATGGAGTTTGACTCTGACACCAGGAGCAGGGCAGGTTTTCCTGCGTGCTGCTGCTGCCCCTTTTGGCAAATTCTCGGTTTTGGTTTCAGCTCTGGTTAAAGCCTCGCTGAGGACAAGGGCCTGGTCCTTTCCTCGTGTCCTTTTCCCATGGAGGAGCTTCTCTGACCTCAGCTGGTTCACCCTGCCTGGGGGTGAGCAGGACAGGGACCCATGGCACCGTATCAAAAGATCTCTGAGATCTCTCAATAAAACAAACATGCCTTTTGAAGTTGTTTGGCTGTTTCCAGAGCAAAGCAAGAACTTCAGAAAATTCTTTGACTACTGGGCCAAAAGGAATAATTTTTTCATTCTTTCCCCTGCCCTCCCACCCTGTTTGCCTTTCTCTTTTCCCTACTTGACTTTTCTGGTAATTTTTTTTCCAAAGGAACCCTAAAGTCAGTAAAACCTTTTGTCAGCACAATAATTTTGGTGAGGGTTGTCATTCCTTTTATTTTTTATAGCTCTTCTGTGTTGGTACAACCTTCAGCACAGGTTCAGCTGTACTAAACCAAAGTGATTTTGCTGATGAAGCTTATTTCATTTAGGGAATTAGTAAAAACTTCACTGGTAAAACCACCCTTTTGGCAGAACAAGCTGCATCTGTATTAGTGGGATTTGGTGGTGTAGCAGCAAAATGTGGGGCTGGCCAACAACTTAACCCTCAAAAGTGAAACCCTCCTGTTGAAATGTGCTTGCTTTGAACTTCTGTGGCCTCCATGTGCTGAGAAAGGTTGGTTGTAGCATTTGAAATTCACAGGACTAAAGCAACCCTAAGAGTGATTAAGTTCAACTCCCTAAACATAACTTAGGCAGATCCCCAGCTTGATTTATGGAACTTCGTCTCATCTGGTAAAGAAGTTGAGTTGTGCTAAATGGAGCTGTGGCTCTGACCCTCTTCCCCTGCCTTTGATGGGAATATCATCATGGAGATCTTCTTCTGATGCGCCTCGACTTCCCCTCGCGTGACACAAATCTCCTGTAAGTCTCGGTGCTGGACAGGCTCAGGAGCTTGGCTCCAGGGCTCTTGCACATTTTGCTCCCTCAGGGGTTGTCACACCAGTTTGAGGGCTTGCTGGCCAGTTTGGACTCATGAAACTGCAGCACCACTTACTGGTTTTGCTGGAGAAATTCCAGCCAGCAAAGCCAGGCAATGTTGTTTATCTCCTGCTGTCATCATAACTATTTCCTGAGAGCTGGAGAGATGTACTCCTTCCTTTCCCTGCTTGCTGTAGCCCAAAGGATCAAAGATAAGGATTATAATGGTTATGTTCAAGCAGAGGAGTTGTTGATTGGGATTTATCCTTTTAAATATGTGTAAGTCATACAAAGCTTTGCAGTCAGAAATATTGACTGCATTGATCCATGCCAAGAGCAGAAGAAACCCATGTGGGCTGAAGTGGAAAGGCTGTGCAAGATGCTTATAATAAAGATGTTATCTGGTAAATAAGATATTGCTTTATCCCCGGCCAAGGAAAATTAGAAATCCAGACTTTAAGTACTCTGGTCAGGTCATGCCAAGTTAACTGTGGCAGCATTAGCCTCCCATGATCAATATTCAATATTAGGGCCCTGCTTCTGGTCAAGTGAGATGGTTACACAGCTCCTGGTTCTGCATAGCTTATGGGTTGTAAAAGGAGAATATCTGAATGAATCAACTTCAGGAACATAATGGACTATAAATGCAGAGAACATCAGCTTCATCACTGAGGATGAAGGGAGTGTGGTGTAGGTCAAGATATTGCCTTTGGAAAGAGCTACAACCCCTTGTGTGATCAGCTGGGATTGCAGGGCTGACAGGGAGACAAGTGGGGTTAAAGGTGCCCAGTGTCCCTGGGGAGGGACTGCCAGAGCAGGGCCATCCCTGAGGGTCTGCATGGATCAGCTCGTGTGAGCAAACAAACACACGAGAAATCCTCCAGGAACAGGGCAGCCGCTGTCCCTCACAGCTCTGAGGCTCCTGAGGGGCACAGGGGTGGGATTTTGGAGGGGATGGCTTTGGGTCTGGTCTTTAGCCCCACCTGGAGCAGCAGCAGCTTGTCAGGCTGCAAGTGCAAGCAGGGGAAGGAGGGAATATCTCCAGAATTCCTCCTGGTGCTGCAGGAAGGTGTCTGGCTGCGAGTGAGAGGAGCTGCTTCGGAAAAACCCCACCCTCGTGTCCCAGCGCTCCTCTGAACCCCCAAACCTGTGCCTTCCCCCAGCCACCCTTGGTCACCCCCAGTGTCACCTTTTGAACCCTGTTAGCAAAGCGCGGGGGGAGCCTCGCCCCACGGCAAAAGCCGCTCGGGAGAATCCTCCAGGGGACAATTGAGCACTATCAAGCACAACTGCAGTAATACTTTACTGTCTGCTGCAGATATTGAGCCCTCATTGCAGTAATTGTCACGGTGACAGAGCTGGGAACACTTGCTGTAATTAGGACAGTTGTTTTGTCATGTGTAACGATCTGAAGAGAAGCAAGGAAAGAGGCAACGAGCACTAATCTGCTCCGGTGTACTGAAGGGGAACCGTGCACACACCAAATACAGCTAATATATTGGAAATTCAGATGAGCAGGCGTTTTGAGGAAGTGAGGAAATAAATGGTAAAACAATACATCTATTCAGGGAAATTTATGCTCTCCTGGGTGTCTGTATCTGGAATAGCAAGCGCAGATGTTTTGCTGTAGAGGTTTGTTTTTTTTTTTGAAGGTGATCCCGGTGATATCTCACAAAAATCCTCAGCCAAACCCATGTGTGTATGCAGGCATATAAATATGTGCTGATATATGTTGATATAAATATATTCAAGCAAATTTCTACAGGTGAAATGTCTCTTACTCCAGCAGCTGGAGAACATTCAGTGAAACTGAGCAAATGTGTGGAACACGTATCACTCAAACTATTTTAATTTCTCATAAATAATCCCTCCAGCCTCTTTATTCTCTCTCTTTCTCTCCTCTTTCTCTCTTTTTCCTTTTTGCACTCTCCTTTTAGATTGTGCTCCAAATTACCTTTTATTCTGGTTCAGAGTCTGGAGTGGCTGTTCTGGTTGGGTTTTTGATGACAAACATTTCTGTGGATCAAAAGCTCTTGGGAAATGGCCCCAGTTTGGGAGCTGGAAGAGCCAGAGCTGTAGGGAATCTACTGCTGTGAGAGGGACTGCAGACTCTTCAGGCAGGAATTGCACCGGAGTAGTCAGAGGCAGTAGTAGAAATTTCCCTGATTGAAAATTTCCCATGTAAAGCATTTTTCAATGAGAAATTGGATTTTCAACTCTTTTTTTCTGGTTTCCACCAAAATTTTGACATTTTATTTCACAGCTGGAAGGATCTTGAGGAAAATAGCACTTCCCATTTAGTGTTCTTTTTTGGTGTTAAGCTAAATTTAGTGTTCGTATTTTCAGTTCTTTTTTAGCCTTACAGTTTTCAGTGAAATCTTTCCTTCACTACTGAGGCAAATCAGAATTTCCCCATCTACTTCAGCAGCACCAAGATTTCACTTTTGATGTTTTACTACAGGAAATCATTCTTGTAAGGACCTTAAATGTCCCTTAGAGCTTATCAACCTCTAACCCGTACTTTAAAAAGGTTCCAGGGAACAGCAGACCACTTAGCCTGACCCTGATTCCAAGTAAAACATCATGATTAACCCCAAACCTTATTAACAAAGAATTGGAGGGTAAAATACAATTAATGACAGCAGGAAGGAACACAAATCTTGTCATGTAAACATTCTGCCTTCTTGACAGGATTGCATTTCTGCTCCAGAAGGGGAACTGGGGCAGAGTGGTGTACCTGGATTTCTCCAGGGCATTTAACTCAGTCCAGCTGCTGTCTGGCCTCGTTAGGTGGTTGAACATTGCTGGGTGTTTGAAATCCTGACTCATCAGTGGATCCCCGCGTGAGCTGCTCGCATCAATCCGGTTTTTGTGCCAATGATCCAAGCAAAGGTGGCAAATAGAGGTGGGGAGGGCCCCGAGGGGACCTGGGGATGGTGGAGCAGTGAAAACCAGGACAAAAGGTAGGAGCGTAGGGATTTTCAGGTTAAGGGGCTTCAGCCCAGCAGAATTCATGGGAAATGAAGCAAATCCTGTGGGCACAGAGCACGTGGGTTTAGCTATGGTTCCAAACACTCCAAGGCACAGGTAGAGAGAGAGGTGAGCAGTCACCTGCACCGGCTTCAGGGTGCAATGATTGTGTAAAAAGCAAATGAATAATAAATTACTAATCAAACAAATCCAAATTAATAATAAATTACTAATCAAATCCAGCAAGCCAGGAGCAGATTCTCTTCTTCCATGAAGCTTTAATGAGGTCCTGATGTGAAATGTCCACGTTCCTGGAGTACCTGAGAATATTCAAAAGGAACCTTAGAGGAGGCCACAAAAATGACCTGGAGGTTGGAAATCCACCTTGTGCCATGGAGCTGGAAGAACCTGACGTGTTCAGCTTCTCAGGAGCCGAGTGAGGCTGGGATTGCTGGGTGGGCATCCCTCCACGAGAGGCAGCTCCTCAGCCCTGCTGAGAGGGCATCTGAGCTGGGTATTTCTGTTGGCCAAATTTAGCAGTAAAATAATAACATTCTGTTAAAATGAGACACAGCTCCTGGCTGTGAAGGTGATGGAAGCTCCCAACAGTTCCTCAAGTGCACTCCTGAGTGCTTTCTGTTCTTCAGAGCAGGATTAACTGCCCTTTGGAAGCAGCTATATAAAATCGAGCTGGATTAGAGGGAAATTTTATTGCAAAGACACTTTAGGACTGGTATATTGTGTGTACTTCACATGTGTGCATGTCAGGAGGGGCATTTGAAAATGGTTTTAATTTATGTGGCTATTTTTTACCAAAAAAAATTTCCAATGAGAAAACTTATTACTTACAGACTTTTTTTCCCCTCAAAACTTCTGAGATTTGAATGTCTGGGGGCCTTTGGATGAAAAGTAAAGAAAAAGCTTCTCTAGCAGGGAGATACCTTTTTACTGAGAGATTACTTCAATTAATTATCTCATTTCTACTGGAAAGGTGAAAAAAAGTTTTCAAAGGAGGGAAAAAAAAATTCAGACAGGTAAGGTGTCCTGCATCAGTGTGAACCCCAGTGAAAGAGAAGGGCTTGACAAAAAATTAATTAGCAGGAATGTTCTCCTGATGGAAAGCACTGAACGGCTGCAGGAGGAACTTTAAAGGCTCCTCTGTGTCCCCAAGCACAAACGTGGCTCAAAGGACAGTCCAGCTCTGAGCTGTTTGTGGAGTGGCTTTGAGGGAAGCTGCTGAGGAGAACAGCCTCGTGCCCAGCCTGGGGGCACTGCCAGGGGGAGCAGTGTGCCTGGCAGCAAGGGGACAGCAGTTATTGTGGGGGAGGCTTCTGTGAGTGGGACCGTGTGGGGAGCACCACAGCGGGGCTGTTCTGGAGTGTCTGCTGGGCTCTGGGGTGTGGGGAGCAGCTCCCAGCCTGGCCTGGCACAGCAGCTCCCAGCTGGCAAAGGCGCCTGCTGGCACATTTTAAGGGTTATTTTGGTGACTCCAGTTGGGTCCAAGTGGTGGATGTCCCCCCCGGCTCTGTTTGCCCGCTGGATTCAAGGGCACTGTGTGCTCTTGGCAGGGTGCTGTGCTTTGGCACACCTCTGCGGTGCCGCCTGTGCCATCCCACAAACCTGATGGCTTCTCCAAATGCCTCTGTGCCAGCTTGCCCTAAAGGGAATCCCCCAAGCCTTCCTGCTTTGGCGTGGCCACAGCACTGCCAGTGACCTGGGGCAGCTCTGATCCTTGCCCACCTCTCCTCCCCTCCATCCCCTCCCGGCTGCTCCCCTGCCCCGGCTGTCTGCCCAGGCTGTGCTGTGTCCCTGCACTGAGCTGTGGCATCTTTGGGACAGGAACCAGCTCCAGGTCCCTCCCTGAGCTCCAGCTGGAGTTCCTGGGGTGTTTTTGTGCCGAGCAGAGCAGCAGCTGCAGGTGCACCCCGTGCAGGGGCTCTGGCAATCAGCATCCCGGCTCTTATTAGGAAGCAGAGGATTTTCCTTAAACTCTGATTAACCAATTATGTCTGTCCTGATTTGAATTCTTCTGTCATCTCCCTCACCACAGGGCAGAGCAGTTTACTGAATTTAAAGAGGACTGCCACAGTTGTGTAAATGAATGAGATGTTTTCTTAAAATAACTATTTATAGATGTAAATCTCTGCCTGGATCTTGGGAACCCTTCCCAGCTCTGCCTCCAACTTGAGCAGTGGCATCTCTCTTGTCACCTGGAGCCAGATGGGAACATCCCAGGAGCAGAGGCCATGTCTCCCTGCCTTTTCTCCAACCCACGGGGTGGCTGCCAGGCTGAGGACAAGAGAATGTTTTTCTGTCCCTGGCAGAAAAACAAATTCAAGAGGTTTCTCTCTAATAGAAACTACATTTGAGGCACTCTGTTTAATTGGAGGCAGCCCAGTTGGTGTTTATATGAAGTTAGGGTAGAAAATCAGGTATTTTTGTTCTGTTTGAAAGTACATTTTCAGTCCAAACAAATATTAGCGTGTGATGATATTCCTGGAAATTTCTGGCGCTCAGGTGCTGTTTGGCATTATGGGTTCAGTGTAGTTTTGGAGGACACAGCCTCCAGTTGTTAACATCCTAATGAAATAAAAACCTGTAACACAAAACAAAACATTAAATTCACAACATTTCCTGTACACTTCTAAAGGACCAAAACAAGTTTTCATTGATTGTTTTTCCAGATTTTGAAAAAAAATAAAGGAAAAAAAAGTAATGACAACAATGAAATATTCCGGGTTAATTCCTAAATTACCTGGAAGAGACGTGAACATTGGTAAATGTACAGCGGTGAATTGTTCATGTAACAAAACAGCTCCTAAGAAGGATTCATACCGTTCCATACCTTCCACTTCTCTCTTTTCAGTATAAAAATATTTTCCATTTTGCCTGGCTTCTACACTGATTTTCCCAGCTTGGGAGTGGAGTGAATTAAAGTGTCCAAGGCAAATGCTGTGGCAAAGTTTGCTGCTGCCTGGTTGAAGCTTCAAGTGAGGCCCCTGTGGACATATTTCTATTTAATATTTTGCCTTTTGTGGGAATCATGAGATGGACAAAATGGCCCAACTCCTCCTTCCAAAAATAATCCATTAACATCCATCCTTCACCAGGACAGGAGGCAGCTTTGGTTTAATTCCATATTTTCAACAGCAAGGAGCCCCAATTCCAATGTGTATTAAAGGTGGAAAGCTAATTTTTGAGGGTTCATGGTTGAAACTTATTTTAGCTTTTTATTTTTCCTCCCATCGTGATGGGAAGTTGAAATAAATGAGCTGGATTCATCATTCAATTATGTTAATTTGCAGCCCTCTAACCCCAGCAGTAGTGCTGACACATAAATGATGAAGCAGAGCATATGATCAGATCCCTGGTACTACAAAAGAAGTGTTAAGCCAAGGGTGAGCAAAGATTTTGGAGCCCAGGAGTGTCCAGATGGGAAATGCAGTTTGCCCACAGACCCCAGAAATTGTTCTGTCAAGGTACTTAATGAGGATGTTTTCTGGATTTAACCCTGAATTCACATTTTGAAGAAAAGTTTTTAGGTGTTAAAAAAACAACCAACAAGAAAATCCCACTGTAAGGTAGAGCTATACATTTAATTTTGGGACAAACAGGACAATTCTTAGAAATCCGGGTGGAGACTGCTTCTTTTTCATTTTCAAGAAATTGATTTTTTATTTTTGAGCCAGATGATAGTGCCAATACTTTGGACACTGAATGGAATGTCCGTAGCCGTACTTTGATCCCGTTTATCCCAGAACTCCTGCTCGTGTGTGAGTGGAGCTGGGCCCTGCCCAGGGCTGGGCTGTGGTTAGAGATGTTGGGGCAGTCACACAAGGTTCCAGGGGCTGCCTGAGGGCAGAGCCCATTTTCTGTCTGTGCCTTCAATTTTCTTGGGGTTCTTGAAGAAGCTGAGAGTGGATTTGAGGGAGCCTGGACGTGCTGGGGTCCAGGGGGAGCAGCCAGAACACCTCATGGTTTGGGAGCTGTGCAAGCAGAGCCCTGCCCTGCCCTGCCCTGGGTCACAGATCCAGCACCTGGATGTCATTTCCCACTGCAGCCTCACACCTGGAGGAATTTCTCCGGCAAAGCTTTTCCCCAGGAGAAAAAAGGAGTTTTCAGGAGGCTGAGCTGTCCCACACGTGTGACACCTGGAGAGCCCAGAGCCCTCCCAGTCCTGGCTCTGAGCTGCTGAGCAGAACTCACAGCATCTCAGAGCCAGCTTGCTCTGGGACCAGAGCTGTGCTTTCAAGTGATAAAGATCTCTTTTTTCCAGCTCCAGTGCAAACAGATTCAGAGAGCTGCAAGGCCAGCCAAGTGTGCTGAAGGAGGCCCTGGCTCCTGCTCACTCACTGGCATTTCTGACTCCACTGGAGCTGTTGGATCCCAGTGAGTCCTGGGGGCATTGGAAGCTCCAGCTCCTCTTTGGGGAGGGGATTTGGCAACTTCCAATTCTCAGGGAGGATTTACAAAAGCTTCAATAAACCAAAGAAAAGCTCATTAAAAACATGATGAATTTTTTTTTTCTTAGTCCCACTAACCATTTTCTCAGTCCTCTGGTGTTTCAAATGCCAGCACAGAGCTGGAGTTTGTAGCCAGGGAGAGAAACAGATGGGTCAGACATGGAGAGGTTCATGGACAGTGGGAGATTGCTTTACAAGAGCTCAGGTGGACACCCAGGTGCCTGTTTCTACATCTGTACCAATAAATGGGAGAGTGTCCCTGTCCCTGTCCCACGTGTGCCGTGTTCTGTGGGCACAGCACCTTTGTACAGATCAAGTTTGTTTCTCACAAAGCATCTTGGAACAATTTTTTGGGCTGCACATCGTGGCAGGCTCAGGGTGCTGCTCTGTAAGTTCAGATATCGTGACAGGGTGATTTCCACCACGTCCTCTGAAGCAACAAAAGGAAAGGTGGAGGTGCCACAAAGTCAATTTGTACTTTTAAAGTGAGGGGGTTTTTCCATTTCTAAAGGGCTTAAAACTGAATTCTTGAGGATGAGGCATGGTTTGCAGGATTCTCTCATGCTGGGCAGCCCCTGTTTGGCCCTGTTGTCACCCGTGGCAGTAAGACAGCACAGGGTCTGTGGGTTGTGGAGATGAAGGGAGCCCAAGGACAGGAACCTCTGGGCTTGAAGAACTGCCTGGATGCTGGAGGGCTCTGCAAGGCACTGCCCCTTCCTTCCAGAGCAAATTGCAAATCTTCTGTCCTCATTCAGGCAAGGAAACCCCAGTGAGGGGATCTTTAGAAATCTTGGCTGTGTGTGACTCTCCCCCAGCCGTGGGCCCCAGGAGAGCACAGGAGGATCCAAGCAAGCCACCAGAAGTTGGCTGTTTTCTCATGTTCTAGAAAGTGTGTAATTTCTCTTAATTCTCCATGAACCTGACATCTGATAGGACATCTAATAAAGCCCATAAGTAGTGTTTTATGTAGCTCCACTTCCCTCCTAAGCTCACCAGGGATCATTCTTCTCTTTGAAAAACAGCTCATCATTAGGAATCAAAGATGTTTGATATACAAAATAATTTCCCAAATTAGGGTTTGTCAAATGTAGGTTTGCAAATCTCTGCTTTTTTTTTTTTTTTTCCTCCTTTCTCTCCCTTGCTCTCCCCTTTAGGTTGATTATATCTTGGAACTAGAGGCAAAATAAAATTCTTCCACCCTTTCCCCTCCTTCCATCCTTTCCTTATCTCACCCCCTCCTCTCCCTGTGCTCAGCCCCACCTGAGCAGTGCCTGCAGGGCACATCCAGCCGGGATTCATTTCCTGCCAGCCCCTCTGGCAGTGCCCAGCACACACCCCCAGGTGCCCAGGGCTGCGGGCAGGGTGGGCACGGGGGCTGGAGCCCAGGCAGAGGGGGCTGCTGCCTGCTCTCCCTCCCGGGGAGCCAGCAAACAGTTAACGGTTTAATACTTTACAAAAAAGTCAAGACAGACTTGTGATTCTTGATGTTAATGAAGGTGTCACACATTGTCTAGAGAAAGTTGTGCCTGGCAATCTTCCTTTTTTCGGATGCCTACACCACTGACATTTCATCTCGCATTCAAAGAGCACTACCTTAATGAAATGCATAATTAACATATTCTAATTGTGCTGAGCGCTGTGATGATTTTGACAGAACTCACTTTCCATGTCTAATTTGATGCTAATTTAATCTGTTCCTCTCCCGCTGACATGACCTTTCTTGATTGAGTTTCACTGAGGAAATTTTTTGATGGATTGATTTATCAGCACTGCGGAGACAACAAAGGCTCAGGGTGCAGGGCAGAGCCGGCTGGGGATGGCCTCCAACGCCCGCACACCCTGAACTCCAGCTCCAGTGGCCTCCTTCCAGAGCCTGCCTGCCTCAGCTACTGATGGAATTCGAGAAATGTGACATCTGCGTGTGGGTTTGATCTCGCTGAGGAGTACAGTAAATATCTGATTGTGCCTGGCAGTCTCCCGGAGGGGAAGCTTCTCCCTGGGCTGCTGTGGAGCTGCTGGAGCAGGGCAGGGCCTGCCGGGCCGGGTGGCCCCGGGTTCTGGGCATTGCTGCCATCCTGGCCATCAGCAGAATGGAAAGCGCCGTGGAAAGGGGTTGTGAGAGGTGTCCCAAGATGTCACCTACTTTTTGGAGGTTCCTTCACCCAACTTTGTCTAACGCTTTCCGTGTGTGTTTAACACCCAGGGTGTGCGTTTATGACACACGCACATTAGCTGTGCAGCTATAGATACATAATTTATAGCTTGTGTATATATGATTATTCCCTCATTCAAACACTGGAGAGGAGGTTTAACAATCCTCCCGATGTTGTGAAATGTTTTAACTGCATCTCCCAGCTCCCAGGTGAGTGTGTGCCCGTGGGAGCACACTGCTCTGGGGAATCTCGGGGGAAATAGTCCATTTTTGGATTGCTTCACAAGAGGGGGAATTAAGGCAGAAATTCTTCCCTGAGAAGGTCGGGAGGCCCTGGTACAGGGTGCCCATCCCTGGAAATGTCCAAGGCCAGGCTGGACAGGGCTTGGAGCACCTTGGATAGTGGAAGGTGTCCCTGCCATGGCAGGGGTGGCACTGGATGGGCTTTAAGGTCTCTCCCCACCCAAAGCATTTTCTGATTATATGGAAACATGGAGTGCTATGTGGAATATGTACCTATTTATATGGAATGATATGAATACCTAATATTGTGGAATTATTTATATGGAATATATACCTAATGATATGGACTCTGTACCTATTGCTTTGCATTGTGACAGCTTTCTGCCCCCCCAGAGTGTGCCTGCCTTATTATCCAGGGTTCTGTATCACAAAAAAGGTCCTTCCTGACCCTCCCAGTGGTCTCTTCCATGCCCCAAAGCACCAGATTTAACTTTGCCTGTCCCCCTACAGCTGCTGCTGCTCATAAACTCCGAGTTCCTTGCACTGCCTCAGCATGTGTGTTTTTGTTGCTTTGGGAAAAGCAGAGATAGCATCTCACTTTAGAGAGCATAATAATATCTAATTGACAGCATTGTTGAGATGAATTTTATAAACACCAGTGACATTAAAACAAAAAAAGGAAAATTAAGAATTTATGTTTCATCTTGCTACAGATTTAAGAAGTTAAGACACACATGTTCACTTTCTTGAGGAGTTGATGGAATAGTTTAGTTTTAAAAATGACTTCTTGATGTAAGTCCCAGATTTTCTTATCAGTGTTTAGCTACACTGAGCAAACAGTAGATGCTTGAGGAGAAGGGTGAAGGCAGCCCAGAGAGCAGAGGGATTCTCCCAGCTGGGGCTGGGACCTGCTCCTGCCCTGCCCTTGCACTCCAGTGAGTCCAGGGTCAGGGACCTGGTTCAAGGGGGGCTCCCAGTCCATGTGCCCAGCACAAAGGAGCTCAAGGAAAGCCCTGCTGGGGTTAAAACCCCCAAGTTAAACCCCCCAGGACCCTCTGAGTGCTCCCCTGCAGCCCCAGCTCCACAACCATGGCAGAACCAAGGCTCCCCATCCCTCCTCTAATGGGCAAATGGAAGCTTGAACCCGCCCAAACTGGAGCTGGATTTAGGGGTGCCAGGGAATCCCACCCATCTACACCAGGTTTGGTCTCGAGTGGATGTTTGGTTTGGGGTTTTTTATGTGGGTAATTTTTTAATTTGGGGGAAAAACCCTAAAAAATTTTGCAACAGAGTCCTTCCTGTCTGATTTCAGCTCTTTGCCAGAGGACAGGCCTATACTGATTAATTCACAGATCCCCTGCTCTCTCTCTCTCCCCCCCCCCCAAAAAAAGCACTTGTGTATCCATTCTGGCTAAGTCTGTTGGGCAGCTGCATCCCAAAATGTGTAAACCACGTTATAACTGTGAAACTATGAGTCATTCAGTGTTATTTACCATTGATACTGGCAGGCAGCCTGATCTGTTCCTGTAATTATGTCTCTGTCTCTACCAGGGAGATCAAAAGTACAGAAATTCCAAGTAATAGGAGTACAACTCTATCAGTGGGGTGAAACTGAGCATCTGGATCAGAGAAAGAGATATTGAGTGCACAGAGTTGCAGGAGATCAAAGAGGGAACTAAATCTAATAAAACAGTAATAATTGGTAAGCTCACTTCCAACATATGGAACATCAGAATTTGGTATTAAAATGTTATTTCTGAAGAACTTTTAAAAATTGGAACGGATAGTTTGAGGACATACAAGACTTGTGTGCATTCTGCTCTAGGCTCAGTATTTCTGAAAAGAAATCAGATGCCTTCATCCATATTTAGGAAACTAATTTAAGAACAATTTAAAAAAAAAAAAAAAAAAGAATCCTGAAGAAATCTTACCCAGATACTTTCATCTGTGGTCACCTGGGTGGTTCTGGTTATTTTCCTGATGAACCCAGTTGGAAAGAAGGGAGTGGAATTGAATTTGCAGCCATGCCTGTTCATCAAATGCTCTTTTTCATTAGAACAGTTCACTTCAATAAAATCCTGGGCACGTTTGATAAGACAGTATTCAAGGAACAAAGCTGTTAGGAAATGACTTGCTCATAAGTTCCAGCAATAATTTTTGGCCTTAGAATATTACTTGGTGTTTTTCATTGTCAGTGGAAAATGAAAATGTAGCATTTCAATTGTGAGCCATTAGGAGTGGAGCGAGGCCCCCTGTTCCGTGCACTTCATCTACAAATTGCACCAGAATACTTGGGTGAACTTTTGATCTGCCAGCACTCACAGGGGAAAAAAACAACAACATTCCCAGAAAATGCCCATTAATTTGAGTGATTGAATATTCAAGGAGAAGGTTTCTCCTTATCAAGGTTTCTACAGAAGGAAAGTGAGAATTAGTAAAATGTGGTTAATATAAATAGAACCTGACTGCTGCACGAAGGGAAGTTTTTAGCACTCAATGCTTTGCAGATGGGTGCATCTTCTTGCAAAATGGCTGAGGACAGGAACGTTTGGAGCACAGAAAGGGAAAATTTAAGATATAGATGTAGAGGGATGCAGTGAGTCATCCTTGTTGTAACTGCATCTGTATTCCTGAACCTCCATTGTTCAGGTTTGCTTCTGATGGAGCTATAAAAGCCAGGATTTATATCTGTGGAAAGGTTATTCAGCACGTAGGCTTTGCACAATATGGTTTGTGAGAGAACAAGTGTGGAAAGACATGCTGGGAGTTGGATAAAATACTGGTGAAAATAGAAACAGAACGGTGCCGTGGCTTGTGAGGGACTCTGTGCTGTGGTGCTGTTTGCAGGAGTATTTGGTATTGGCTATTTTCTGATCAGCTCTCTGACATCTCAGGAATGATAGCTATGACTCACATCACCTCGATTCTTCTAAGAGAACATCATAGGAAATGCTGCCCCGCCAGCCTTCAGGGATCTCTGGTAAAGCAGAGTCCGTGGCTTCATCAGGTGATGGGCTCATCAAATATTAACGCTCTTTGCATGCTTCTTTCTTCCAAACCTGAAAAAGCTTTTGGGGAAACCGGTTTGGCCTCGAATCTGCTCAGGTCTGTCCTTTATTTGGGGCTGTTTTGAGGGATTAGCTCACAGCTCTTTATTCATGGCAAAGAATGAGCCCCAGTAAGACAGGATTGTGTGAGCAGCGTATTGGGGCTTGAATTAAGAATTCAACCCCACATCTATAAAAATGAGCTGTAAATGTACATTCTGCACAGCCCCTGGACTTCAAAAGCAAAGGGAGCAGCTGTCTGGCTCCACGATCGTGTCACCAGCCCCAAGAAGTGCCACTTTTGAGAAACCCACAACATTACACATGTATATTTACAGATATATAGCATAACATACACTCAGTTCCACTCCCAGCTACGGAATCAACAACAAAACAAACAAACGAAAACTTGCAGTGCAGAAATATCTGCAGCAAGCCTTTTTTCTGAGGAAATATTATTGAGGTGCTGAACAACATTTGATCACTTGCAACCCTTTCAACTGACGTTCTATTATTCACATGTCTCTTTCATTATGCAACAGATGGTGAGTCCTGTCGCTGATTTTTTTCTTCAGATTCACAAAACTTCAATGGATCGTAATATGACCCTAAAAATGAGTAGAAAAAGAGAATGCTTGTTAAGGTTTTATCTTTGATAATAATCCATTGACAGAGAATAGCAGCTGACCTCCTATAAACCAAAAAAAGACACATTTGCCTTATTTTATGAAGAGCATTTGTCTAAAACATTTGACTGAGCTGCAGAATGTGGCCTTCAGCTGAAATGAAAGATGGTCCTTCTGTTGCTACACAAAGCCATATTTGCTGCTGCAAAGTGCAAAAGGATAGGCTGACAAATTGATAGTATGTCAGGAGCAAACCCGTCCTCGTCTTCACAAACATCTGCATATTTGTGAAGATTCTGACCGAGAAATATTTTATTTAGAGGCTTCATTTGGCAAATCTAAGATAGTCACCATGCTGAGGTCTAAACATTGTTAGAAATGTCTTTAAATACAATCTCTCTGTCTGCTTTCTGGCCACTTTATTAATAGACATTTCTCAGAGCTAAAAGATGGGGGGGAGTCTTGGAGCAATTAAAAGCTATGCTCCATATGCCTTTGATGTTTTTTTATCTCATCCTAGACTGGCTAGATCCTGAATTATTATGCCATGAGTTATTAGATTGGAGAGTTTGCAGTAGTAAGTTAAATAATAAAATGCTGGTATGTTCCTCCTCCTCCTTCTAGACCGAAGTAATTTGCAAACACAGAGCTCAGTCTGGCAGAGCCCTGCATTCCTGAGGAGCCTAAAGCCCACAAACATTCACCCTCCAGCTCACCAGGTGGGTCTTCTCCTCTCCATGCCATGAGGTGTGAGGCTGAAACGGGACCACCTTTGGGGAGAAAAGCCCCATGGGCTGGTTTGAGATGGGTCATTTGTGCCTTTAGCCTCTAAGAACTTCATCCAGGTCCTTTAGTGTGAGGCCAGGCTCTGTCTGCAACCAGGAGAGCAGAGAATAAACCTTCAGGGTATTCAGAGCTTTCCTCCTTTAGCTCCTGGGGACACCTGAGCTGTTAAATTCATTGGAACAATGCTGGTACTTCAGTCTATAGAAAAATTGTAATTAAGACCTGAGAACTTGGAGAGTTATTTTGTAGAATGGCATTAATATCAATAACACAAAATATTTTGTCTGGGAATCATTTCTTCTTCTGCATCTTGTTTTCTCTGATGATAGGAGTTGCAGGAATTCAATAACCCTTCAAGTTTAGGTTCTTGTCCTGTAAAAAAGATGCATGAACATACTCAGATTGAGCTGTTTGTTTGTCTTTTAAATCAAATTCCTGGCTGAATCAAGCCAAGCCAAGAAATGATTTTTTTTTAAACTCTGTTTTCCTGCTCTAAGGCATAACCTAATTGATAACACAATATCATACTTCTGCAGTGAAGAAAAGTTGATAGACCAGCTCCTCTCTGCTATAAGCCAGCATAAAGCTTTTCTAATTTAACCAGCTAAGAATCTCCTTGAGCACACATATTTTTGGCAGGCCTGGCTCTTTAGACACTATTATAAGTTGGTCTTTCACATTTTTGCAGAAAGTCTTTCAGGCTCTGCCTCCCCAAGTTAGGCAAGCACGAAGGAATCGACACGAGTCGAACGAAACAAAAACTCAGCCCCAGTGCCTGTTCTTGCCAAGAACAGTGCCCCAGAACTCGAGCACTGCTGTGTTTACTGGCCCTTTCATAACACTGTCAGTATCGAGGAGTTGGTAAATAGAGAACTCATCCAGGAGGCTGTCAAATCCTTCTGCACTGCTGCACACCCCACGATGATATGCTAACTCTCTCCCGTTTTGCCAGGCAGCCTGACTTTGCAGGCTGGGTCAAGAACGAATGACACTTTTGCAGTAGGCTGTCCTTCAGGGGAAGGGATGCTAGCCACTGATTTTTCCTCAGTGCGGCCGTGCAAAGGGAGCTGAGGTTTGGGATTGTGCACTCGTTAAGGATCCCAAAGTCTCCCCACAGCATCACCTCCTACTCGCTGCTAATTCTCGGCCACACTTTAATATCTCCCATTCATGTGCTCCAAGCGCTCTGCAAACACTGCTGAGCCCAGCCAACGCTGCTGCTGGTGGCACTGCCACCTTCTCGGGAGCTTCTCACACCAAACTCCCAGGGGCAGGGAGTGGGCAGAGCTCAGGCAGAGGGATCTGGGTGGAACACGCCGTGGGATGAGGAGCAGCCCCAGATCTGCTGCTGTGGGTGGGCGCTCCCTCCCAAACCCCAGGGTTTCCTTAGCAGCTGTTTTGGAGGTTGCACAACTACAATTTCATTTCAGTGATCAAGCACACCAGAGCCAGGTTTAATTTTTGTCCTGTGACTCTTGGCAAATTAGATCCAAATGACAAGGTAGTAGGGTTTGTCTGGCACCGAGTCGGTGCTTGCATAAAATAAATGGAAATTTTTTTGTCATATTACAAGAAAATCTCACATATCCTTTAATACAAGAATATTAGATTCCTGGTAGGTGTTCTGCAGTGTTCAGGCAGTTTTTTGATCCGTTGACAGATTTGGGGTGTGATGCCTCATGATGGGCACTGTCAACCTGCTGGACAGTTCAACAGATTCTGAGGAGGATTCTGTGACAAAAAGTGCATAAACCACAGTTTTAGTTCCCTGTTCCAAGTCTTCTCACTGATTCTCTCATCCTACATGTCAGGAGAAGTAGTGAGGTACAGCATGAGTGACTGTGAATCATTTCCACCATTCTGAAAAGTTAAAAAAAAGATAAAAAGAGGGACATGTATTGTGGCAGCCCAGGTGAATTTGACATTCCTGCAGATGTGCAATAACATAATCTGCTTCTTTTCCCGAGTTCCTCTCCTACAAGGCTTTGTTGGCATGATTAGCCTCCTTAGTAGCATCCTCCAGAGGGAATTCTGCAGAGATGAAATACAAAAACTGCTTTAAAATGATAAGTCACAAATAGGATCTGCCACAAGGCATTATAAACAAAACTAGACACAAGAGACTCATAAAAAAATTAAAGTCTAAAGTAACTGAGAAAAACCCCCAAATCTTCCTGCCTACAATCTCATTTGCACACCTGAGTTGTTTGTGCAGCTCCCAGGCTGCAGGAAGCACAAAGGCAGTAAAGGAGCAGTGAAGTGACCACCACAGTGGCCACTGCTTTCAGACATTAATCCTGCACAGTTCCCACACCCACCAACAGGGAGGGTGTTCCCAGCTCGCTTTTGCCACGCTTGGAGTTTTTCTGCCCGTGTGTGTTGCTGAAAATTTGATCTTGGAACAAAAAGGGAGATGCTGGGGGGAGGGAGAATAATTGAGCAGAGCATTTTCTCAAGTTTTCAGGGTTGTAATTGCCTGACTACTGATACGATCTGGATAAAGCTGATCAATGTATTGAACACGTTACCCACAGCCCCAAGCTCTGAGGGTGATAAATTTCTCCCAACACATTCATTTCATGATACTGCAGACATGAAACTCTGACCTAAAAAAGTAAAATTATATTTCAGCATATGTGGTCTCTTTTCAAATATTTTTTATTATCTTTTTAGGCTTCTTTTTCAATCTTGGAAATTTTTTTATTATTATTTTTATCTTGGCCATCTTTTTGCCCTTCTCAGAGCAAACAGGTCTGAAGGGCATTGGAGACTTCACCTTCATCATATTCAAGTGGTTGGTTCAAATGAGAACTCCCTGACAGGAGTTAAAGCTGATAAACTTCATTGTGAAGTTCTTCTTAGTACATTTTAAATTCCAATTCTAGATGCCCAACCTTGTCTGCTTAAATGAGTTTCAAATGAGTGTCTCAGGTGCTGTTGAGCCTTGAATCCCTGGTTTTGCTGTGCTGAAGGAAAAGGCTGGACTGTGCAGGGCATGTTAAACCACAGCAGGACTGGCCAGGAAACAACAGTTCCACTTTCTGGAAGATTTTGGGATTTTGCACATTCATAACTTGTTTCTCATCAGTGAGGGAAACCATGAAAAAAATTACAGTGGGGCACGGGATGCCAAGGAAAGGTAAAATGGCCCAGAGTGAAATCTGGGAGGTCATCCCAGCACTTTCACCCTGCGGTTTCAGCGGAGAGCTGAGCCTCGGGCTGTTGTGGCTTTAGCACACTCTGTAATCAGCTCACTCGTGGTCTCTGGGCCGTGCTTTTGTGTGACCTGAAAATTGCTAATTGCACTGGCAGTGTCCTGGAGGAGCAATGGACACGTTCAGCAGCCAGGGTTTCTTCTGGAGAAGCACAGTTGTAGTGGGCAGCGCAGGATGTCAGAAATGAAGACGTTGCAGTTCAGAGAAAGGCTTGTTATGCTGGTAACAAATACCTGGGGGAAGCATTGTCAATAAAACAGCCTGTGAGAGATCCTGAGCCCACCGAGCAAGAACTGCTACGAGTATAAAGTTAAAAATATTATTTGCTGTGCTTTGTAAAATGATGCATTGGGTGGATCAGACTAGTTCAGGGACCTAAATTTCAGCTTAGACAAGAAAATTTGAGGTGTTGGTGTCTAGGGAGTGCTCCACAGATCTGCTTTTGTTGCTGGCACATGGGGAAATTCCAGCTTTAAGCCTTGGGTGTGCAGGAATTGCATCATGGTGTCATCAGCACTGGATCCTGACCCCGCCGTGGGTTTTGGACCATGCACCAACCTCCAGCTTCAACCCAGAGTCGGACAGCTGCCTTGCCATCCCAAATTAAACCATCAGGGTGCTTTTCCTATGTTTGTTCTGTGTCAGGCTGTTTCTTCACACCCCAGTGTACTCACTAGAGCACCTTTCTTCTTCTCAGTAAGGTATGACCAAGTTTGTCTTTTGGAATTATTCTGTAGGGATTGAGGCATCGATTGCCATCTTACACAGGGAGAGGAAACAGCAGAATTCTCTCACCTCCATCCTTAGGGGAAAAGCATTTATTTCTCCATGGGCAGAGAAATCAGTCCATGTCAGATAAGTAATTTAGGAGTGGACAGCCTCATGGAATATTACCTCCCAAATAATCCCTGAAGTTAAGAATATCATGCCAGAGCCAAGCATAAATGGCTTTTTCTTCCTGTGATTCAGTTCTCAGATCCAACAGATTGCTCCCTATGTACAACCACACGCAAAATTCTCCAGGATGCAGCATCAGGCACCCCATCCCTGGGATTTCTGGGATGGTTTTCTATCATGCCATGTGGAGGACTGCAGTCTGCTCACAGGGAAAAAAAAAAAAAAGGAGCATTCCACTTTATTACTTAGCATTGAGAAAAACAAGTTTAATTGGCTTCTGCTGTGCTTTAATAACTAAAGAACAACAAAGGCATTTAGTCATTCTCATAATTTCCTGTTTTTAAAGGATTTTAAATGCAACTCAGTGATTAACATTAAAAAGTAGCTACTGTGCAGACATAAGAACTACTTCATTTTTTAATTATATTTTAACAGGTATAGATTCAATGTTCTTGACATTTATAAGAGGTCCTTCATTTCCAGCAAAGTACCATGATGAAATTTCCACTCCCATGGCTTGATCACCCTCGTGTGCCTTCCCAGAGCTGCTCTGGCAGGCCGGGCATAGATCCATAGTATTGCACTAAATCAATATATTGCAATAACTATTGCAATATATCCCATCCATGGAGTGCAGTCATCAAAACTGAACCAAACCAAAACCAAACTGAAATCTCTCTGCTTTTCCATTCATGGGGAGGAATGAAACGGTGATGATGCTTGGGTTTTCCTGTCTCTGGTGACCATATTTTGAAAAGCTGGGGCTGTTAAAGGCAGGAAATCATGCCCAGCTCCAAGGAGCTCAGTGGGACCGCGAGCAGGAGCTGGGATGCAAGAGGAGCCTGGTGGGCAGAGAGCAGAGGGTTCAGAGGACAGGGAACAGCAAACCCTTGAGGATACGGCTCCCAGCCACCTGTCAGTGGACTCCAGACACGTCCCTTGCTGCCTTCTGTGCCTCTGTGTCACTGCAGAGTGACCTTTGCAGTGACCATTTGGCACAGAGCGAGGAATTTGCCATTTAGCCATCATCTTTGTTAGAAACCCCCCATGCAGGTTGTGTCTGTGGGGCTCAGCCACACACAAACCTGCAGCAGCAGCAGCTGACAGCAAACCACGTTCATTTTATGTCACACGAGCACGGCTTGCGTGGGGTTTTTTGTTCTCATGAATCACAAGTTTCACTTGAAGATTTCACCGTGACTGATGCTCAAACGCGGAGTGAAACCCATTTGAAACTGCTGAGTATCATTCTGTTCCTTGAACTTGGCCATCAGGGAGGGGGGAAGCAAACCCTGCCCTTCTGTCACACTTTGTTTGCCTGGGTCTGTCTGGCGTGACGCATCCCCGCAGGGCCGGACGCCGCCAGCCGCGGTGCCCACGGTAACATATCCACACATTAGGCAGAATTCCTGATTTTGTACGATTGCTGTTGTTTTTCATCCTTCCCTGCCACTGACCCCTGCAGGTCTGGGCCTCCAAGAGGTATTTCATGACAGAAAGAGCTCACAAATGGTGTGAGATGTGTGTCACGGAAAGGTTGGCATCATATTTCTTGTGTGCGAAAAGGACAGCAAAAATCACCGAAATGGACGATAATAACGGATTCCGTAGAGCTTCCAACTCCCTCAAGGCTGAAACATCTTGGGCCTTTCTGAAGAGAGGCATATATTTTGAAGAGAAAGGGGGAAGGAAATAATAAAAAAAAGCCTAATCTTCTGCTGATGTGGCCTTGGCAATCGACTGAACTGACAAGGCTGTGTATTTGTAAAACAAGCTGCGCTAAGTATTTTTCGGCCTCGCGTTTAGAAACACGCGGAGGGGGGGAAAGGAGAAGGAAGAGGGAAAAAAAAAAAAAGAATAAATATGGAAATCAAATGTAAAAACTTCTTGCACTCACAACTGGCTTCCCGGAGGGAATTCCTGCCTCTGTTCTCTGCTCTTCCTCCACTCAGCAAAACAACTGCCAGTCATTAACAGAGCCGCGGCGCGCTCGCTGTACAGTAATTGAACACCAATGGCCCACCCTCATTTGCATCCCCCAGCTCTTGATTGGCAGCTGTACATGAAATGCCAGATCAGTTGAAAGTATGTTGTGAGCTGGCACTAATGATCCAGTGGCTCCGGGGAAACCTGCCATATTGTAATTCGGCTATCAGGCATGAAAGAAATAATTCTAAGTGCCAGCAATGTGAAGCCGAATAAATGTTTCAGTGCTGCAGGTTGCCAAGGGTGACACTTCTGATTTAGTATAAACGAATGCCCCGTTGCCTTTGGGGTTGGGGGAGCTCGCAATGTATCTGAGATGTGTGTATAAAACATTAGTATTAGAAAATGGCTTCGGCACGGGATGGGAAACAGAGGCCTGGTCCCAGGCGGTGCGGGAATGTTTACAACTAATGACTGGATGAAAGGATTTTTCTACCTACTGTAATGACAGGCAAAATAGGATTTGCTTTCCCTGAGATGGAGAATAATGGCTATGTTAACTCTGCCTTTCCTTTTTCTTTCTCTCCCTAAATGAAATGCTCTTTTGTAAAGAAAATCACATCTATTTTCTTCTGTGTAGTGGAGGGAGCGTGCGGATTTAACTCCTTGGGAGCGTTGGGGTTTTGGAGGGAAGGAGGTGGATGAGGGTTTGTGGGTGGCCTCTCTGGCCAGCCCCTCATCACCTGTCACAGATTTCGTGCCAGGGAAAGATTTTTTTAGTAGCACTTATGCTCTTGATTAATGTTAAAATCTGTTGAGAGATGAAAGAAAAGGAGCTCAATGCCTTAAAAACGTAACACAGACAGTTTTTACTTTAATATTTCAGCTGCTGCACATTAGAATGTCACAAAAGGTGAGGGTGGAGGGACAGGTGTCTGCAGACACTCGAAAATGGGGAGGCAACACATAGGAAGAAGCTGCTGCTCTCCTGTTGTGACTGTACACACACAGCTGCAGGGATTGTAAATGGAGCTAATTAATTTCATCTGCACATGGGATGGTGTTGGCTCTGCAGTAGCTGCAGGTACAAAAACCTGCCAGGAATTTGTTATCTTTTCAAGAACAAAATCCTCTGATGCTTTGGAGAACAGCACACAAAGGTGTGTGGACAGTTTGAACCTCCTTCCTCTCCATGTCAGTTCACAGATAAGATAAACTTTGTTATCCACACCCAGTCTGCCATGCAAATTGCCAATATCTCCAAACTTGGATCACTTTTATTAACCCCATCTTTAACTGCAGCAGGGTTATCTGAAAACCTGGCTGGCAGAGGAAAAAAGCAGAGTGCTGCAGGAAATTAATTCATGTCTTAAAGTTGCAGCAAAGTAGAAAACAAAAAGAAAAATATGAAAACAGCTAATTCAGCCTGGTAATGGTTAAATTCTGCCTTGCTGAGACCTCAACCTTTTCTGCTGTGTGTGGCATTTCACTGATTTCATGTTCTTTTCTCCTGTCCGTTTGTGTCCCCTGTTTTATACTTTTATAATTTGTTCTTTTGGCACTGAGGCCACCCCTGCTTTGTACCCAGCACGGGGACACCTTCCCCATGGCCTGGAGCTCCAAGGTGTTAGAGGGACACAGGTGGTGAGAACATTGACCAGCATGGATTAATCCTCATGGGCAAAAGAGATCCTGCACCCACAACAGGGTCCTGGCACCTTGTGAGGTGCTGCCTGTGAGATGTTGGGTGGTCTCAGCTCCCATGTGCATCCATGAAAACTCGAGGCATTCGGCATCACGCAGGGTCAGATCCTGACTATTTTGAGGCTTTTTTTGTTGTTATGGAGCCCCATGATGAGACACCATCTGTAATTTGTGGTCAGTGGGGATGCAGGAAGAAAAATGACAAATTAGAAGCACAAGATGCTGTAAGATGAATGAACTACCTGAGAAAGAATGTGTGTCAGCCTGCAATTTATGAGGATAAAGCATCAGAGCTGACAATCTATTATCAGACATCAGATGAAGCCTAAAATTTTGGATTTAGATTTGAATAGCCCCAAACACAGGCAGGAGATGGATTGGTAGGCTGATATTCAGCGATTTCATTTGGCCCCTCTTGAAGAAAAAACAAATAGGGATTTCTTTCAAACCATGGCTCTTGATTTAGTTTCAGATGCCAATCACTTGGCATCTTCAAAACTCTTTGGAAAAAGTGTTTTGGTTCAGCTGCATCTCAGCATAATAATCCTTTCAGAAGTGTCTGCTCAGACACTGGATATTATTCCTGATATTTTGGTGCCGTCCTGCATCACCTGTACCCACCTGGATGAGGATGGTGCCCGGGTGGCTCCTCTGGAGGCTGAAGAGCCCCAGCTCCCTCAGCCTTTCCTGGGCAGGGAGATGCTCCAGCCCTTCAGCGTCTTTGTCACTGGACCTGCTCCAGGAGCTCCAGGTCTCTCTTGTGTTGAGGAGCCCAAAAGTGGCCATAGCATTCCAAACTTCCCAGCCCTCTGCCCGGCTCAGCACAGCAGGGTGGGACTGACCCTTGGGGATTGCTGGGGAAGCTCCCAGAGTGTTTCACGTAACTGCACGCCGCAGGATTTGCTGGAAAAGATGAACACTTCCTCTCAGTCGTGGTCTCACCAGATGCTGGCACACTCAGGTGCAGCTGAATGGTCAATCCAACGTTATTGTTTAAAGGAATGCCCAGTCTGGGAAGCAGAAGGAAATTCTGTTGTTGTCTTTTATATATTCTCCTGCAATTAAAAAGGAAAAAAGAAAAAAGCCAACCCAAAAGACCTGTCCAAGTCTTGCTAGGAAGGCTTTTGGCACCTCTGGGTTCTGCTGCCCTTGTTCTCCCTCTGCATCCCCGGAGCACTCATCTGTGTCTCAAAGATTTGCAAAATAACCAATATGTAACAGGTGAATTATTTTCATGAGGATAATGAATGATATATTTGTCTTTGTAACACACCAGCTCTGCTCCTGATTTTTGTAACAAGTCTCTTTCCTAATACAAATATCCCCAAAGCGAGCGAGATGATTTCAGTAATTTGAGAATGGAATGTATTCCATGAAAGTTAATAATATGGTGCTTCCCAGAAGTAAGACAAATATAAAGACCTACAAACCAAATGATAGCACTTTTATTTTTATAGATGAAAAATCCCAGGTAAAGCTTCTTTAAATTACCAAAATGTATAAACAAATCCTTTGTAATAAAAGCAGTAATTTATGCCGTAATGAAATTTGTCACGTAGTTTCTTTTGAGTTATTTAAAAGGATTAATTTGTAGATGCAGGCTGATAGATCCACGGTGCCTCTCTGCAGGAATTGTGTTTTTTTCCAGAAGTGGATCAAAACCACAGTGGAAGAGGGAGCAAGGAACCTGTCCTTACTCAAGCTGTCCCTGGCTGTGGTGGCAGTCACAAGCCATGCAAAGCAGGTGGTCAAATGCATGCAAAATTCTGCTTGGGCAGTATCAGAAGTAATAAATGTGGTAAGGCAGAATAAATATGCAAAATATAGTACTTTAACCTAATAACATGACCACTTGCAAGCTTTAGCATAACACTGAAAATCACTAATGGAGCCCTGTGCAGATTTGCACGATACAAGCAGTCAAGAATCATGCATAATGGAACAGTGCAACAGCTAACAGCAGATTCGCACAAGATAATTTAAACTTGTTTGTATGGAAATGAAGAACTGATCTTTGAAGTGGTCCTTAATGAGATTCTGCTTGATCCTCTCTGTATCCGGAGAAAGTCTTCCGTTTTCCTTCTGCATCCGGCTCGTGTTGCTGGGGTGCACAAAAAGGACTCCTGTAAATTATGAATGCCAATTTGCATCTGCATTGTTAGGTGAGAACCCAGGGCTGCCACGCAGCCGTGCAGAAGTGTTATTAAAAGTTCTCTGTGTTGGTAGGGCACCCCTGCACGGACAGTAACCCAGCTCAGCGTTCCTGGCCAGCGTGGTGGGGTCTTGACCATACTTCATGCAAACAAATCCAAAGGGGTTGTAATAAAATGGGATTTTGGATTTAAAATACAGGAGAGGTTGTAGCAAGGTGGGAGTCGGGCTCTGCTCCCAGGGAACAGGGACAGGAGGAGAGGGAATGGCCTCAGGGCTCAGGGTGGGCACCAGCAGGAGTTTCCCCATGGAAAGGGTGGGCAGGAACTGGAACTGCCCAGGGAGGTTTGGAGTGCCCATTCTGGAGGTGTCCAAGGAATTCCTGGAGGTGGCACTCAGTGCTCTGGGCTGGGGACAGGGTGGGGATCAGGAACAGCTTGGGCTGGATGATCCTGGAGGTCTTTTCCAACCTCAATGATTGTGTGATTCTGTGATCTCGCTTATATGTTCTACAGCAGAACAAGTGTGAGGAATTTTGGTCTTTTTTGTCTTTTTTTATGGACTTTTGCCTTCCCACTCACACGCCTGGGCACTGCAGCACCCCGAACAGAATCGTGCAGTTCATTGCCAAAGCTGTAAACCCCCACTCCAAGAGGGCTGGAAGGCAGACGCTGTGCTCGTGCATCTTGGAATATCTTAAAGCACCACCAAGCTTCTGAGCAAACTCCCCCGTAGCCCGTCAGGAAACACTGCTGAGTGATCAGCCTTCCCAACCCTCTGCGAGCTCTGAAAGCGTCCATCTGGCAAACGAGCCTTTGTTTGTGCTTTTGAAAGGCAGAGGGAAAACATTCCGTTGGTTTTTTCTGTCTGTTTGTTTGTTTGCACAGCTCAGGAGATTAAGGACGACTTATTTAAAGTTAATGATTCTGTTCCCAAGAGGGGAAAACACCTTTCTGCGAGCCACAGGTCCCCTCAGCTATTTTTGTCTCTGATGGGACATTTTTGCCTTCAAAGGAAGCAACCACTGTAAATACCTTCAGATGACTGAGCCTCCCAACCTGCTGCTTGCTGACTCTCAGAATTCCGTTTGAAAAGGCAAATTCTCCGTAATGAACAGAGCGAGGAGCAGGGTTTGTTGTGGTTCCATTGTAGGGGTTCACATGAGGCCACGGTAAACCAGGGTGTTAAGTGACTCGAGAAAGAGCAGCCTGGAAATCTTCCTGCTTGTAAGAGCCGCACAAAGCAGTGCACAGGACTTGCTCAGAGGCACAGGAATAGCTCCTGGACAATTTCCTGCTGGTGAGCCCATTGTCCAGCCAGGGTCACCCTGAAAGGCCTCCAGCTGCTCCAATCCTGTCTCAGCTCTCTTTTCTGACCTTGAGAGCTGGTGTGGGGAGATTTAACAAATATCCCTCAACTTAAAAGAGGTGTTTGATGGCTAAACATATGAACTCATGGAAAAAACCTGCTGGAAAGAATACTTGGCTTTCAGGAAGATACGTTATGAGATCTGGAGCACCTTTGGCAGGAGCAGTGGGGGTGCAGCAGCCAGCAGGATCCTTGCTCCATGTTCCCATGGCTTTAAATGATCCCTGTTCTCCTGTGGGATTCATCCCCGATTTCCTCAGGTTTGCTGTCACTGGTGCTTTCCCATCCCAGGATAAACTGCATTGGAAAAACTGCTGAGGATTCCTGGCTGAGACCTTTTTGTCTCTTTCCACAAACAACAGGGACCAAAGTTTGGTGTCCCATGTTTGCTTGTGTATGGCAAGGGCTGTCCCAAGATTAGCTTAGTCCCATTTTCCAAGGTCACGAGAGAAACCTTTTTCTAATGCTATTTAACTCCTATTTTGGCTTTACATGTAGGGTAAAAAAAAAAAAAAAGTGTTCACCAGAAAGAATTATCCATTAATTTTTCTTCTGGATCTCCCCACATAAGCAGGAGGACTGAAATGAAAATTGAGACGTCTGCTCTCCTCTTTTCTCAGGTTGAAGATGCTCATGGCTCTGTCTCATTAAGGCTGGGAAGTGTTAATGGGAGGTGTTAATATGTAAATCTGGTCCTAGCAAGGCTGAGGAGCAGGCTGTGGAATTGCAGCCTGGTTCCATGCCTGCAGTGTGCCATCTCTGGCAGGACAAATGAGGGGGCTGAGGAGATCCCACACCCGCCCCAGAGGTGTGGGAAGGGTCAGATTATGTTTTTAATTACTTCTTTCTCCTGGACTTGTAGAAAAGTAGAGTTTGTCCTCTTCCAGGGAATAGGATGAGAGGGAACAGCCTCAAGCTGTGCCAGGGAGGGTCAGGTTGGACATCAGGAGGAATTTCTCCATGGAAAGGGTGGCCAGGCTTTGGAAGGAGCTGTCCAGGGAGGGTTGGAGTGCCCATCCCTGGAGGTGTCCCTGGAGGAGGCACTCAGGGCTCTGGGCTGGGGACAGGGTGGGGATGGGGAACGGGTCAGACTCGATGGGCTGGGATTTAGGATGGAAATCATTTTTCATCCTAAATGATGGTGTGATTCCTCTCTACTGAAGCATCCAAAATAGTCTTCCATACCTAAAAATGCAGGACTGATGACTTCTGTGATTGTTAAAATAGGTTTGAAATAACCCTTAGAATCAAACTTGCAAAGTCCTATAAAATCGAGACTGAAAACGATGCTTGAGAAGTGCCCGATCAGGGGTGAATCATGGAAAGATAAAAAGTGACCCAGGGAGGAGGGAGATGTGAGCAGGCCCTGGCTGGAGCTGTGTCCCTGAGCAGTGCCTTGCCCTGGCAGGCAGGGAGGAGCTGCTGCAGGTGCTGGGGGGCTCCAGCAGCACTCACAGCCCCACAGAGCCCGGCTGGTTCAGGACCTGCACTGCCTGATCACTGGTACTCTTACAACAAATAAAACATTTTAATATGAGCAGTCACTGAATGTTTACTGTATCATATTGCTGGGAGCTGAATGTGTGCCAAATGCTATAACAGAAGGGAGCATATGAACTCCAGAATGATGACACTAATAAGGAAATTACAAAAGGCCCAACAAATGGCATTTGTGTTAAATCAATAATGCTCTGTTTGTTATTTTTTATTCTAATCTTTCTTCTAAAAAAAAAAATTATCTTTCCAAACAGTTGGCAATTCCCATTCTTGTTCTTCTTCCTGAACATAATTAAAAACATGTTGTGGCGTCTACTTAAGACATCAACTTTCCCAAGCCTGTCTTGTCCACTGCGTTTTAAACAAAGACACTTGTTTTGGCATTGTGCCCTTAATTAATCATTTGAGACTTTATTGCTGTACAAAAAATGTCTTTGTTTAATGATTCATCACAAGCCCAGTTTCTGCAGAACTTAATCAACTACAGAACCAACTTTCTGATCAGCTTGAAGTAAAAGGGAAAAAAGGCCAAGACTGCTTTTGGTGTGTTGTTTTGGTAAAGAAGCATTTGTTCAAGGCACACCAATATTCTGGGCTGTGCAAGGTTTAAAACTGCAGCGACCAGCCTGGTCACTTAGGCTGGCATTTCAGGAGAATCCTGGCATTTCTGGAAAAGCAGGATCCTTGCAGTCCTGGCTGCGCTGTGCAGTGCAGAGCCTGGCACCAGGCAGCTTCTTGTGGAGAGGCACTCCAGGTTTGAAGAGAAATTTGCAATGTAAAGTTTGGTGTGATAGGAAAGCCATGGTGAACATGGCTGGATTTATGAAATGCAGAAGGTATTTTTCCACTGATTTTGTGGTTTTTTCTGCCTCTTTTTCCCTCGCTTTTTTTTTTCTTTTTTTTTCCTTTTTTTTTTTGTTTGGTTTTGTTGCTTGTTTTTTGTTCCTTTAATCACATAACATTCTTCCATTTAACTTTCACTTTAATTCTCATATGGCTACAACCAAACTTTTGTTCTAGCAGCAGATTTGCACAACAAATGAGTTTCCCATAGGACAATACAGGAGAGTCTTAATTTTTCTGTGATTGTTTTGTTCTTCCTTTTGATTTGGAACAAAAAGATCACAGCTAAGGAGCTCAAGTCCCTAAATGACACAGAAGAACAGCTGTGCTTTAGTGACCAGGAGCAGGGCCTGGCCCTTGGAGCACTTTGCAGGATCCATCCCTGCTCCAGCATGGATTTCCCAGCTGAAGCACACACAGATTCGAGCTGATAGCCTTTGCCTCGTGGTGCAATCCATCACGTGCAGCTGAGGTGCAGTTACATGACTGACATCTGACAGACACACATTTGATAGCTCAATTATTCCAGGCATAGGAGCCAAAGCTCCTCTGAATTTTACTTCGAGTTGTCAGAATTGCACCAAGTACCCCCAAGACCATCTCTTTTTTATTATTATTTATTTTCTTTCCTTTCCTTTTTTTTTCTTTTTCTTTTTTTTTTTTTTTTGAAATTAAGTTTTTCAGTATATTGGTAAAAATATACAATCCCCAATTCTCTAAGCAACTGCACACAGCTTGCACTGTGTCAAAACATGCCTATATTGAGTAAATATATTATTACTCTATGTTAATGTGTGTTATGTAACGGTCATCTATATTAATGTATTCTCCATGTAAGATAATAGCATTCATTTGCTTGAGTTTGTAGCTTCTGCTGCTCTCTACACTTGGATTTTTACTGCAGAATTTCCTCTTTCAGGTCAGGCAGGAAAGTCTCAATTTAACAGGCAATGCCAGTCTGCCCTGCCATGAGTTGTGCCAGTCCACGCTGCCCCGCTCAGGGGAGGTTTTGGGTTCTGTGCTCATTGTCACGTCTGTGTCCAGAAGGTTTTCAGGCATAAATAATCTGTGCAGGGTCCCTGCAAGACAACAAAACAGCAAGACCCTTCCGTCTGTGATCATCTTTTGGGTCCAGGAGTCCCAAAGCCCAGCCCTTGGCAGCCACGGGAGCTGCTCCCCCCAGGGCAGAGCTGACCCTTCCTCGCAGCAGCATCGACTCTGGGCAGAGATCTCTCCAAGCTGGCTGCTGCTCGTTTGCCTTGGCTGATTTGGATGGTGGGTGAGGCGACAGAGGGCAGGCACAGGGTCAGCCTGACCTGCAGGGCCAGCCCCAGCAGAGCTCACCTTGTGCAGCCTCAGCAGGGGCTGAGCCCTGAGGGAATCGAGATCCTTACAGCGCCAAAGCTCGTTCACCTTGGCAACATTTCCTTGGGTTTTTGGCTGAGCACAGTGAGCAGCCAGAACTTTATTAACAGCTGGCTCCTGGCAGCAGAGGCTCGCTGGGGTGGCAGCAGGTGGTGGTTGTCCCCTCCAGGGAAGCCTCTTGCAATCACTGGACACATCCTCTGGCCAGATCACCAGGGCTGCTTTTCTTTGCTACTTGGCAGCTGCAAAAACAGAACTCAGCTGTAAAAAATACGAATCTCTTGTCTGTTTGGCAAGGCCTCAGTGGATTTGGAGTGTGTGTGTGTCTAGGCAGGACCAAAGCAAGCTCGGTGAGCAGCCTGGTGTGGGCACGTTTGCCTTCACAGATACTCTCAGACATTCCCAAGTGCTGGATGCCTGGCTGAAGGGAAGGTGAGTGGCTGTGGCTAACAGGGTGCTGACACTCAGGCTGTGCTCTCAGCCCAAAACAAGGCACGCTGGCGTTGTGCTGCCCTGGCTTTGAGAGCAGAGCAGGAGCAGAGCCCTGATGGGAGTGTTGTGCTCGGGTCACTTGGCAATGCCCGGCTTTCCATCACCCATCTCAAACAATTCTGTGTGCAAAAGTCACTTTTGGGAATTATGAGGAGAGGAGCTCAGCCACAGAGAGATGGATTCTGATTTTTCTTTTTCTCCCCATTTGGATGATTTAGGACTGTACCATAAGCATCACTGCATGGCTGCTGGATAATGCATGTCATTAATTTGGCACATACTATTGCTCTATTTATGTAATATCTCATACCTTTTGTAGAGCTTTATATTCAGAGGGCCACCATACAAATAGCAGAGCCTCAGGTCTGCCCCTGCCACTTCATTTCCTCCTGAGCACTAGAAGAGAAGCTCAAGAACTCCTGAATCACTGCTTTCCTTGTGCTGTCTCCACAATCAGCCCTTCAGCTGGTCCCTACTAGTATGGGGACAGCTAATGATTAAATCCTAACTCTTTGGAGCTAAATAAATGAGGGAAAGTGATATAATTAAAGCAGAGAGGTGCCTGACTTTTCATCCTCCCTAGAAGTTGCCAAGTGGCCTGCACAGGTCTCTCTTTTTGTGCCAGAGTTTTTAATTTCAGCCACTTCGCCTTGCAGGAAGGGACCTGCTCCTCTGTTTATCAGGGCCCAGGCACATTCTCCACTTGATAGAAATAGCTGAGAGGATCCATAGCATTAACTGGTGGAAAAAGTGTTAGGAGTTGAGGATTTGCAAGTCTGGACCTTTTTACAAAAATCCAGCATGTAAAGAGAGAGGAGAGTGAGAATCCCACAGGGAAGAAGTCGGAAAATTGAAGTGATTAAGAAAATAAAAAAGAAGTTTATCTGGGAGTGAAAGTGCAGACAGAAGAGTGACCCCGTGAGTGGAGTTCACTTGGGAAACAAGGAGCTGAGCTTTGGTTTCCTCCTCCTGGTGTTTTACTCTGCATTAGCACCACAGGATCAGTGCTGGCTGGTGCAGGGGTTTATTCAGGGGTTTCTTCAGGAGGAGGCCAAGCCTGGGGACAGGGATGTGGCCGTGTCTCCTGTGCTGAATGACAGCTGAGTGTGATCAGGTGCTGCTGGAGCTCCCCTGGCCCTCCCACACTCGCCCAGCCTGTGCTTTGTCAGGCTCTCTGCTGCACCCGTGGTGATGTGCACTAGGAAAGGTTGTTGCTAAGTGACATGACAACTGCAAAGTGCTTTTCAATTCCTCTTTCTGTTTGCTACTCCCACCCTCCACACTCATCCTGCATGGAGAGTTTGCTGCTGGAACATCCCTGTCTGGCAGCAAGCGCTGTGTGACAAAGCTCCAGCTCTCACTTCTCACTGAAGAGGTACCAAAGCTTCTGCTGCTGCCCCAGTGCTTCCACGAGTTGGAAACTTGGGTTTGGCCAAAGATTGTTCCCATTTTAATTTGCTCGTGTGTAAATCTGGGGGATTGAGAGTGCACTCTGGAAGGGGTTTGGTGGCACCTTGCCCATGCCATATAGCAGCTGCTCTCAGCCCTTCCGAGCTGTGTCACTCAGCCCTGCAAACACAAAACACAGCCCAGGACAAAGGTTTGACTCTGCTAAAGCTGCTCTTGCTGCTTTTCCCTGCTGTGGGTAGCTGCCATGGGCTGGCCAGCACCAGGTTGTGCTGCAGTGGAAGATCTCTGTTTCCAAACCCTGCTGGTAGCCCAAGACTCCATCACTGAAGCTGATCTCAGCTTATTTCATCTACTGGCTCCATGTTGTTTAATAACAACAAAAAAAAAAAAAACCCAACCAAACTTCAAACAAGCAGATTCTTTGAACTGTACCTCTTGGAGTAATCTTTGTGCTGCTTACATCTCCCTGCCTTGAGCGTCCTTGGCCAAAGCATCTCCTTTTGCTCCGTGCCAGTCAGTGACTCTCAGGTGTGATGGGCCCTGTCAGGAAACCAGTGAGAGGAGAACAGTAAATTGAATTACAGGGCTTGTGCATCTGCCTGTCCTGGGCCCCTCTCTGTTCCACACCTAGGTGAAGTCACAGTTTCTTGCCGTGCAGAATTTGTGAGTGAAAGGCTGGAACGATACCTGAGCTGTCTCTTCTTTACCACATTTAAAAGGTCATAAAAGGAGAGTCAGTTTGAAAATCCTGCTGCTGAAGAAAGCCTCGGCACTGAAATAAATCCCAAGCATGATATTTCTTTTTTCAGTCTGGGAGGAGGGGAGCTGCTAGAAAAAAAATGTGAGCTCAACTATTAGCTTTCCACTTGTAAAACTTCATATATCACTAAATATATTGCCCGTAGAGGACAGAAGTTGTTAAGATGGAGAAGAATTTTGAAGATGGATGAATGACAAAGACAAATGAAGATTTTTATTTTAGCAGAAGTTTCCAAGTGCTGTCTCTGGGTTGGGAGGGTACTGTTAATAAAGTACACTTGACATATAACTGTTCAAGTTCCTGAGAAACAGCTTTGCTTTAAAGTTCGGTGGAGGATCAAAAAGAGTGAATTCTCTGTTTTTCTCTATAAAAAAGAAAAAGAAAGCCCTGAAAAAGGATAGGTTTTTTTGGGAAACTGCATCTATGCCTTTTGTCTTTTCTTCTCTTTGTGGTCCAGAGACAGTGCGTTGACTGACTTCTTCAGAAAGGAGATCAGTGAAATTGTCAGTTGATTACTTCTCCTTGATTAGCATTTATAAGAGCCCTGTGATACATTATTTGCATTCCTATTTAGCCGTGATTTTTGTGGGGCAGCAATGATTAAACTTGTCACAGGGCCTGATTGACAGGGTCAGATCTTCACTTTCTACTCTTTTGAAATTAAAAACAAATGTGTCAGCTCCCTTCATGGGCCGCAGCGCTGTGAAGCTTGCTTGCCTTGTCATCGCAGATAGGTCAGGAATGTTTTAATTTTAGGGATGGATTCTGCTTGTCAAGCAGAGTGTGATGGCGTGTAGTTCTGGAGATGAGATGTGAAGGGTGTAAAACAAAGAATGGAAAGAACAAAGACAAAGACACTCACATTATTAGACAGATTTAATTAGTCTGAATGGATATTATGCTAGATGAAGCAGTGAGCTGTGAAATTAACCCTTGATTACGGATTGGCGGATCGTGCTCATAAAGGGAATCAAACCTTGGTGAATGGGAAAGAGGTGCTGTCCTACCCTCCCAGCCTCCATCCCCACGACCCCTTCCCGAGTCCAGGAGGGGGTGGAAAGCTTTGAAGGAGAAGCTGTTGTTGGCGGCATTTGGGAAGTTGGGGCAGCGTCTCCCTTTCTCCCGAGCGCTGAGGCTGGCCTGCCCACGGAGCTGCAAAAGCAGCAGGGAGGGAGCTTCTGCAGGAAGGATGGTGAGTAATGACTCCCAGCGAGTGCAGCCCTGCCCTGTGAGCAGCACAGAGCCCAGGTCCCCTCTGGAGACACATCCCCACCTCCCTTCCCACCACTGCCATGCAGGTTTGGCATTTCTGCTTGAAAACGTATTTTGTTATGATAAGCTGTGAGGTAAGGTGAAATTACTCACCCCTAGGTGAGGATTCAGGCTGGCTGAATCAGAAAGGCTGGTCTGTCCCACCTCTAAAATCAATGCCATGATGTCCCAAAGATGAGGCAGTGTGGGGGAGCAGGGCAGTGACAGTCCAGAGGGTGCTGCGTTTGAGCATCCAGCGCTCTGCAGAAGAGGCACTCCAGCCTTTTGTGTGCTTCTCATCAGCATTCCCAGAGCTCTGTATCAAGAACTCCTCTAATTAGCACCACTGCAAGGGAGGAAAACAAATAGAAAATACAGTGTTACCCTCTTGTTAGTTCCTTGTCATTTCTTCCAAGTTGTTCAGCTAATGGAGTAATCAGCCTTTCTGTTAAAAAAGAGGGGAAAAAAGCCAAAGGGCGTTAGGTGCCCTGATCTGCCAGTAGGTGTGAGGCCCCTGCTTCCCTCTGGCACATTTGGAAGGCTCCGTTTCAGTGCAGATTTGCATGCCAGAGATGTGAGATTGAAAAGGAGTGAGACATGAAAACAAGTTGGGTCAAAGACTGCCTGGAAATGGTGGCTGGTGACTTCCTGAACAGCAGACCCACCTCTAGAGTCGAGCCTCTGTGGGCTCTGTGCTATCTCTCACACCATTTTTGTGTATCTGATAGCAAGAATTCTCATTTTTACTTAACATTTAGCAGCATTTAAGTAGTGTCTCTGCGTGGAGTGAAAAAACCCTTTGATTAAAGACCTACAGAAGATTAATGAAAGTCATTATCTTTATATGATAGCAGAGAGTTACTACCCACAGAATAAAAGGAATTTCTGCCTGCACATCTTTTCTGCCCTGGTTCCCCCATCTCTTTTCATACCCTGAAAGAGAAGAGGCAGCATGGGAAGGTGATGAGGGAATAGGACATGACACAAATCCCATTGAGAAGCCTACTGCTGAATCTCTGTTGGTGTTAGAACAAGTCACTGTGCCATTCTCCAGATGAAAATTATTATTTAAGGACAAAAGCCTAGTACTTATCATGAAACCTGAAGACACAGACTAGTTCTTAGGCAGAAAAGCCTTGTCATTGAACTGGTGTTTATGTGAGCAGTCACACATTAGTGTTGCTGCTTTCGGGAGCTTTTCATCAGAGTCTTTATTGTTACAGACCTATTGAGCTGTTCCTCAGTTGCTGGGAATCAGCAGAACTCTCCTGAAATTAATGGTGCTACACAGTTTTACATCAGCTGAGGATCTGGCTCTTAATTTCTGGCTCTTGATAATTATTCAGCTGAACTCTTCCAGTACAGGCCAAACCTTCTGAGAAGGATCTGCCCTACAGGCCCAACACTGAACTCTTGGTCTCCTCAGTCCCCAGCCTGGAAGACCAAGTGGGTGACAGATTAATTTAATTAAACAGTTTTCAAGTAATGATTTGACTTCAGTAGCTTTTGCAATCTCTGCTGGTTACCTGCAGCAGTGCTCAGGGATCTGGACAGGCTGCTGGCCCGTGTTGTTAAAAGAGAACAAAACACATGAAATACTGGAAAATAAATGCCAGTGAGAGGGAAATCTCTGTACCTGTCTGTGTATTTACAGAGATGCAGGTGAGGTTGGGGTTTCTTTGTTTTGCCACTTGCCACAGCTGTCTCTCTTGTGGCTCCCACAGCCTCACCATGGCTGATCCTGTCACCGTGCTGCTCCTCCTGCTCACTGCAGAGAGACAGACTTCAGCTCCTGCATTCAGCCCCCATGAAAACCATCAGCAGACAAAAGGGATCCAGAGGAGAGGTTTGGACAGAGCCATTCCGTGCAGAGACTGTTGAGTAAATGCTCCAGACAGCCCTACAGCGTTGGAGGCGCTCCTTCAGTGAGGAACAATGAGCACTCAGGGGTGGAATACAATGCACATTGCCTGGGATGCTCCCTTTGCCATCCCCATCCTGCTGCTCCTGAGCAGAGCCCAAGGAGCAGTGCTGGGAGCACCAGCCCCATTTCCAGGGGCATTTCTGCCTCACTGCTGTGCCCTGAGCAGGAGGAACTCTGCTTAAACCTGGGAATTAACTCTGGTGTAAAACAGGAGCGAGCACAGCAGGCTCTTCCCCCAAATGTGAGCTCAAACTCACAATTCTGCCTCTCAAATGCAGCAAATACTTCCTAATTACCCACACGGGATCCTGGCTCACCTGGCTCAGGTTTGCAGCCCTGTTTCTCCTCACTGCCTGGATTCCAAGAGCAGGAGCAGCGCCGTGCCCCCCGCCCTCCCTTTATTTCTCCCACGGAATTGTTTCGGCGCTAGCTTGGTGTGTCAGCTTGTAAGTCTATAAAACAGTTTTCTACCAGCTGGAAATCCAACATGCTACATGAATACATAACAGTGCCTAACCAAGAAGGTTTGTAATTCAGTAATTAGCTGTAATTAATGAACACAAAGTGAAGACTCATTTACAGTTTAAATTATCACATTAGCTCCTGTCACCCTCTATGTACACAAAACAGCAGGAATTCAATTATTTTTATTCTTCAAAGCTAATTTAAAATTTAAGGAATGCCATTACATGAAATAATAGGTAGGAAATGTAATAGAAATCGCTGAGAACAGTTGGCCATCCTTAGAATGGGAGGAAAAAAATGCTATCAGTGATGATTTGGAAATGTTATTTCGTCTGTGAGCAGATGAAGGATTGAAATCTACACTCTTTTCAGTGTATTTAAAAGGAAAGCGAGTTTGGTGGTTGCTAAGTCTTTGTGCAGGAAGAGCATAATTGTGCATTGTGCATAATTGTAGAAGCAGTTGATACTGATAATGCTGTTGATAGCAACACGATGACAGCATGGAAATGCTCACACCATTATCTTTAATGGGGCTGAGCCGACTGCAGCAGCACCGAGCCCCTGGAATCCTCACCAATCTTACTTGGGAAACTTCAGCCTAGCAGGCCTTAAGTAATTGTCACTTTGCAATCTGCCTCCAGTTCGTGTGTGTACGTAGGGCTGTGTAAAACACTTTCATTGTGCTTTTAAACCCACCACGATGCTGCTCTCTGCAGCTGCCACTGATTATTTTTCCCCTCAAACAGTTCAATAGCAAGAGAATTCCAAACCCATCTTCTGATGCCACATATCTGCATTCCAGCCCTTCTTCTTTTTCTTTTTTTTTTTTTTTTTTGCTTTTTTTTTGTTCTTTATTTCTTCTTCAGCTCCCTTTTCATTTTAAATAGGCCACTGGAAGCTCCGGCGTCTAATTTTTCATAGGTGATCGACTGCTGAGTTGTGGGTTTATGTAGACAGAGGGAAGGTAGCGATAAGCCAAGAGAGAGGATTCTATTAGGGAAATGCAGCAGTAACTAATGAATCCTGCCAGTAATTGGGAAGGTGTAAGCCTCTGTAATATCCTAATGATAGTCATCCGTTGTGCGCATCCCCCGGCAGCGGCAGCGATCCCTCATCGGCTCCGTGATCTCAGACACTTAGCCATGCAAATCTTCCTGACAGGACTCTATGTCTTTGTCTCCCTAATTGGACAGTATAGAGTTGTTTATGGATATTGCAGACATTTAGACCTCAGTTGGAGGTTGTTCAAAAATCGTTAGCAAAGTTGCCTTAACAGCATTGTCAAATATTTATTCCCCTGTTTCAATATCTGTTTTTAACCCCGGCATGGTTGGAGAGAGAATTAACATTTCGAAGATAGAGCGTCTCCTTCCAGCCTCTGGTTGAGATTTTTATTAAGCCATTTTCTTGCAGAAAGAGAGAACAACAACAACAACAAAAAGAATCTACCAAAAGCCCTCATTCCTTAAGGATAAAACGTGAGATTGTAGGGCAAATGTGCTGATTTTTAATACCATTTCCATGGGGAAATATTAGGAATGCTGACAAAGGCAATTCCACTTCTAAAAATTACAGGAAGCTTATGGGGCAAAAATTCCAGTTTAGTGTAAGCCAAAATAAATGGAGAATATTCCCATTCACTACACCACTTCAAGTGAGAGCAGATTCAGGGCCTGGCTCAGATATATTAGAAAAACCATGGTTTTTTTCCTGGGTCAAGAGTTGAGGGGTTTAATTCTTGTCTCTAATCATCTCGTGGCAGTAGGTGGAAAGTAAGATATAATAAATACATCCCATGCTGTGCTTTACCAAAAGGAAATATTTTTTCTCCTAAAAATTCGATACTAGGGGGATTTCACATTTTTTGTGCCGTACACATTTCTGGTAGAGGGTTTGGGGTTTTCTGAGCACAAGGCAAAGTTGTACAGGCTCTTCCTGGGACCACGAACACCAGGAGGAAATCTGAGTTTAGGAGAGCAGGCTGGGGAGCAGAGGCAGAGGCCAGAGAAGCCACAAATGTTGGAATTTGTGAGGAAGATCAGCTGGATCAGGCAGCTGAATTCACAATCCCTGGGTCGTGGGCCATTTTCCTCAGGTTGTCCCACAAATCAAGGGGATTATTTGCCTCAGTGAAAGCAATCAGATCCCTCCTTTTTGTACCTACTAAATTAATCCTACAAAGAGTTAACTCCATATGGACTTCCATTGCCATCTTGTCTCCCAAGGCTGCTTATTCTACACTGCAGATATTTTATAAATATTAGATAGAAATATATATAAAACCAGAAGAAAAAAATATATGCAAGAATTTGCCTAAAATAATCATTTGGCTTTTTTTTTTTTTTTTTCAGCCAAGTCTTTACACAAATAGAGGGTGTGAAAGCTTCTGTTCATGGGAATATTTCTAGGAACAATTTCTGAAAGTATTAATTTGCGCCTGTCTGGCAACTATCTTGAAAGCTGTTTGTAGTTTTGGAAATTATTCAGCCAGGGAGCAGTAGAAATGACACATTATATCGTTGATTAATGTAGTAAAAAGCAAATTACTGAAGGGGGAATAATCAAAGCCATAGTTGCAGCAAATAGTTCCCTTATCTGATTTCTCTCGGGTTAGCCCAAAGTTTTAGGTACTTCCCACAATCAGACCCAAAAGATAAAGAAAGAAATTAAAGGAGAACTATTTGTAAAACAAGGGAAGGAATAGATTTTTTTTTTTTTTTGTGAAAAATTTCTGCATATTTGTTACAGTTCTTTAAGTAAGCTCCTATTTTTTTCAGTTTTTAGGTCTTTTTTATACAAAACTCCCTGTTCCCCTAAAGCAGTACTGACACCATCTGTAAACCCATCAGCTTTTCAGCCCTCTCCCTAAACTGCTGAGGAAAGAGTTGTGACTACAGAGAAAATTCCATCCAGTGAAGGTCAGAGAAGGCAGAGAACTGCCTGGATACAGAGCTGAATTATGGAATCCTGGAATCATTTTGGTTGGAAAAGCCCCCTCAGAGCTTGGGGTCCAACCATTCCCTGTCACTGCCAAGGCCGCCGTGTCCCCAAGTGCCACAAACCCATGGCTGTCAAATCCCTGCAGGGATGGGGATGCCACCCCTGCCAGAGCTGAGCAACCCTTTGGGGAAGAGATTGTTCCTAATATCCCACCCAAACCTCCTCTGGCACAGCTTGAGGCCGTTCCCCTGGTCCTGTCACTTGTTCCTTCCTCAGTTCCTGACCCATCCAAGCTCAGGATTTGCCATCCCTGAGCTCACTGGGGGGACAGGGGCTGTAGCAAGGTTGTCCCAGCTCTCAGATATCCCTTATTTTGAAGTGAATCCCTGTTTCCCACAGATTTGATGGATCCCTGGCTGCAGGGAACATCCCAGTCTCATCCCATTAGAGCCACCCAGCCTCTGAGGTCACCAGGTTTCCACTCCCGCTGCCCCAGGGTGGGCCAGGATCAACCTCTCTTTTCCCTGTGGAAGCCATCCTAAGGCAAACAGGCTCTGGATGTGCTTGCTAGAACCTTCTTCTCCAGAAAATGGATGTATTGGCATTTAGGGTATTTTTATAGACACACACTCACATATATATATTTAAAACCCCACCTTTACAAACTTATGTAGGTGCAGCAGCCCATGACACTGAATACAAGCTGCTGTGCAAAGCAATTGCCAAATGTTTACATAAACACATAAATAAGACAAATAATTCATTTTCATTATTCATATTTTCTGCTCTTTCTTCTCCTTTTTATTTATGCCTTAGACAATGGCTCCTGTAAATATTCTGATTAAAAAAACACCTGCAGTGGACAGAAAGATGATCCAAAAGCCCTGATAGAGAGCAATCCATGTTTCTTCTTTACAATCACTAACGAATCTTAACTTGAACCATGTTATGTTCCCAAGTGAGTGATAAGCAATGATTTATTATGAAGTGTCAGGAAATCAGAATGCCATACAGTGAGACATGAGCTAGTGGAAAATGTGTTCCCTGTTTCCCAGCCTCATTACTCAAAGATGCAGTGTCCCTTTCTCCAAGTCTAATTTACCTGGCTTTCCAAGGCACTCTGAGAGCAAAGGAAACGGCTCCAGGAGGGAAATACCTGATCCAGGCTGCGCCTCCACCTCGCAGCACCGCCCAACGCCGCCGAGTGACCGAGGAAAAGGGCCTGGAAATGCAGAGCTCCCCCTGTCTCAAACACTCCCAGCCCTAATGATGCTCCCCCCAAAAGCAATCGCTCAGGATTACAGCATCCTCTGCCTCATCAGTGCTGTCAGCGCCTGAAGAGGAAATAAACCAGGCGGCGCTGAGGAGACAAACGGATAAGTTTTCTTTATGCGTTAGAGTTTCTTCTGCTCTCTAATGATTCCCTTCTCCCCATGATCCTAATTCAAGTAACTGGCATGTGATATATTTTGTAGACAAATCAGCAGCAGAAGAGCATGTGCAGCTCTGGCACCGCGGAGCCCGTGATTTACGCGCCGCTCGCGCCCGTTCGCGTTTTAAGGTGGGAATTGGTGTTTTAAGAGCTTCCTCACAAAGGAAGGAGAAAGCAGCAGATCCCACACTGGTTTGCAGGAGCAGCCTCCACTCCTTCCCACAAATGCTCTCTGCGAAAAGAAACCCAAACAGGCAGAGTCTTAAAAATCTAACATTTTTCTGGATGTCTCTTTAAAGGCCCCGATCCTGGAAGCATTTGGGCTCAGTCAGATGTGGATGGAGGAAGGTGAATTTCCCTAGGGAAAAGCAGGGCCTGAGTGTGGCTCTGTTCTGCAGCAGCAGGCATGGAAGTGGGAGCCTTCCCAAGAAGGTTTGGCTTGGATGGTCTGGGCACAGCACAGAGCCATCAGAGGCACTGACACCTGAAATGATGAGCAATATTTTGTTGGAAAGGCAAAGCTTTTATTTAAACAACATTTTAAAATAATATTTTAAATATTTAAATAAAAAATAATAAAAAATATAAATATTTAAAATATTTTTTTAAATAATCTTATTATCCAAAAGCACGGATTTAACCACAGCAGATTGCTCAAACAGCTACCAATGGTAGCATTTTCTGTTTCAAAACATGATCCCCTTCTACTGTGATAAAATGGGAGAGAAGACCAACAAGTTAAACTGAACAGGATAAACTTAAGAACAAGGAATTTATGTCCTGCAATTTCTTTCACATGAAAAAAAAAAGAATCTCGTATCTAGGCATGTTACAACTAGTTCAGTCTGTCTTAAGGCAATGGTAGCTGTTGTTTTTCCTTGCAGAAAACGTGGATATCATCAGAAAAAAATTAACCAGAACTCATCCTTGTCTAAAAGGCTGAGAGACTCACGAATTTCAAAAAACTTTTTTTTTTCCTCTATAGAAAGGCTTTATAGAGAATCTTTGTGAAGTACAAACCAGAGAGTGGTTGTCTCCCAGCACTGACAATGTCTGCTGTTCCAGACGAGACGGTGTGTGATGTACCATCCTGAAATATTGTCAGCAAGCCTGCAAATATGAAGGCATTTTCATAGCAAGGCAGGGATGAAAGGGAAGAGCTTTGGGTTTGCTTTTTTGTTTTGCTTTGTTTCTTAGTCCTAATAAAATCTACCAGTGTGCTCTTAACTTCTCCCCTCCCGTTTTGTTCCGAGGAGAAAGGGAACATCATTCTCCTGTGAAAGTGTTCTGCAGAGAGGGAGGAGGTACAAATTCCCTGCTGGAGGGGTGTGCTGTAGCCAGGACGAGGTTTGTGTGATATTTAAGTAACTCAGAGTGCAGAGACAAATCAACATCTCCCCACTGTCAAGTGGCCTTTGCTGCCTCACAGTGAGTTGAGATATGTCAGTGTCATAGCTCAGAGGTGGGGTTGAGGAAAAACCCACCCACAGCAGCCTCTGGTTTGGTGATTTAGAAATTCTCTTCAGGGTTTAAAAAATGTGGAGTTTATTCTCAGGGGGAATTACACTCCAGTGAACACAGGGAGGCAATTGTGGATTATGCAACAGTTGAGTGAACTCTTGCAGATAATTCAGCCTTTTTAAGCACTCAAGTGCATTGAGGGATGTACCTTTGGGTGACCCACGAGTTCCTCCTGACCTCCATCCCCGTGCACCTGGGCCTGGAACACGCAGCCCTTGGCCAGATGGTTGGTCCATAATTGCTTTGTCTCATGTGCTGTAAATTCACGTTTTGCAAGGTGTGTTCCAAAAGCTGTTTCTCGGCTGGGATCCTTACAGGTGGCACTTTAAAATGTAGCAAGCACCCAATCCTACAGAACCTGCTTGTCACAGAAAATGGCACAGTTTGCATGCGACCTGTAATGACAGTTGCTAGTTGAAAAGAAACCAGAAATTCAGCTTTATCTTCCACACTTTGGTTGCAGCTGCCATCAACTAAATCTCTCTCCAAGGGCAGATGGTGCCCTGTACAATGAACAATTTAATCTTTAGGAAACTTTGCCAAAAAATCCATTTTTTTTCCCCCCTCCAAGAATAGGCTGTCAATAACATGTGCTCCTAAATACATTGTGATTTGATGGCTAAACTTTATTTATAGGAAGAAATAGAAGTTAAATGTTCCCTGTATTTTTTTTCGTCTTTCCAAGTCTGTGATTCTTCCAGACACACCTGAGGGACCAGGTGAATGTCACCCCTTTGTGCTCTGTGTCACTGTGCCACCTCTTACTGGGCTCAGGGTGAAATCTGGGCCTCTCTCTACACAGGTGGCACAAATCCCTCTCTTTCCAGCAGCCCAGGATTCCACTGGGTCTCTCTGGAGCCACGGGGAGCTGCAGCCCCAGTTTTGTGTCTGACCCATCCACAGCTTCTCTGGGCCACCTGTGGCAGCACCTCCCCACCCTCAGAGGGAAGAATATTTTCCCAATATCCAATCTAAACCTCCCCTCTGTCAGTAGGAAGCCATTCCCCCTTGTGCTATTACTCCAGGAAATTGTCTCTTCCCACCTTTCTGTTTGGCTCCCTTCAGGACTGAGCTCCTTGTCCCTCCTGCACCGTTGCTGCCTCCCTGCAAAGCTCCAAACAATGGGGGGAAGCATCATCCCATGCAAGGTCTCTCAATTCTTGCAGCTGGGTGTTAGAGCAGTTAGCTCTGCGTTCAGGCAGACACACCCCAGCTAGAGCTGAGTTCCAGCCCGCATTTCCTTCCTCTTGCCCCACACTCCCACAAGCTCAGACCTGAAATGTTTTCCACGCTTCCCTCTCCGCGTGGCTGATGGCTGGGGGTGAATGGACAAAGACTGGTGGCTCCTGCAGGGACATGGGTGGCTCAGGGACCTGCTGGTGACATTGGTGGGCTGTGGGACCCTTCGGTGTGCAGGACATGAGGGATTGTCCCTGCTGGCATCACACGGAGCCTCTGCCTGCCTTTGGTGGGTGCTGCACCCCCAGCAAGGTGAGAACTGAAAGATTTGGTTTTCATGAGGGTTATTCCTACCTCTCCCCAAATGTTTTCCCATCCTATTAGAGTGTGTTTGCTGAAGCAAATGTGTTCTGTTTATTTATTTAATGTGCTGTTAAATGACCTTCTGGAAAGCTATTCCTGCCACGAGGCTTTAAAATGGATGGGCAGGCAGAACTCCAGGGAGCATGCTCCTCCCAATCAGGATGAATCATTCCAGTAGTTACTGTTTAGATTGATATAATTTTAGTTATAATTATGGGTAACGAGAAGGCGTTTAGAGCCTGTAACATTGTAATTCATGGTGAGAGGAGTCCTAAATGAAATAAAATATATCCAGATTTGCTGTTTCCCCCTTTCTAGGTACTGTGCACGTGGCATGGTTCTTTAAGGAACAGATTTTGTGCTGCTGCAAAAATCCAGCAAAAGTAGGTCAGAAATGACATCTAGAGATAACATGTTTGGTAACCACAAAGGGCCTGTCTGTGTCTTTCTATGTGGCCTTTAAAGAGTCCTGCAATTTATTGTGATAGGTACAGCTGCAGCCTGGAAAAGTTTTGATCCATAGGCTCCCATGGACTGTGGTGGGTGGATCACAGAGGAATATTGTCATTTTTGTTATCCCATTGCATAAATAGGAGCTGGAAATATGATATTAGCAAAGATATGGAAATACAGAGAAGATGTTATAAATACTTGAAGCTGCTGTCATCTGCCTGGCTCTGGAGTTCCATCCCACCTCAGCCTGAAGAGGTGGCAGAACCCAAAAATCAAATGGTGACAGCAATCCCCAAGAAAAGGACTTGAGATTCTGGAAGGACCTCACAGCACCTTGCAGGATCTGAGGGGGCCTGCAGGGAGGCTGGAAGGGCTCCTCACAGGAACTGGAGAGACAGGACAAGGGAGAATGGCTTCACACTGAAAGGGGGGACATTTAGGTGAGGTGTCAGGAAGAAATCCCTCCCTGTGAGGGCGGGCAGGCCCTGGCACAGGTGCCCAGAGCGGCTGTAGCTGTCCCTGAGTCCCTGGCAGTGCCCAAGGCCAGGCTGGATGGGGTTCGGAGCAGCCTGGGATGGTGGAAGGTGTGAAAGGGTGGAACAAGGTGAGCTTTAAGGTCCCTTCAACCCAAACCATTCTGGGATTCCATGACTTGAGAACCACCCCACGATGGGCAAGCCCTGGGAGGCCGCGTCACTCCGTCGGTGTGGCCTTTGGCCATGGGGAAAAGGGGACACTGCAGAGGGCAGAGAAGCACTGGGGTGGGAGGCGAGCTGGACACTGCTGTGTGAGCCGGGAGCCCAGCTCAGCTGAGCCCAGCTCAGCCCTGGGAGCTCCACGAGCCCAGCCCAGCCGGGCAGCGCCGCTGTCACCACCGAGCCTGGCGTGCCACGAGCTGCTGACACACCCTTGACAGGTGTCTGGGGCTGCAGGCGCCTTTGAGAGCTCCCATCTCAGAGGTTTCACAGCTGTGTTTTCCTGGCAATGCTGGGATGAGCAGAGGGAAGCTGTGCCATGGACAAGGAGAGGGAAGGAGGCTGTTAGGAGGAATGCTGAGTCCTGCCACGTCCGCGTTAAAATAGATACAGCTTTTTACATCTGTTGATGGCTCGATAATTAGTGTTAAATAAAAGCAAAGCTTCAGTATCTGCAACTGATATTTCACATATGCTGTACAAGACACCAGTATAATGAACACCCTCAGCCACGTTTTCAGAGCATGATTTAAATGGTGGAGTTTTCTTTATGGCACAGGGTGAGCTACATTTCAGCAAATGCCCAGCAAGCACCAGACTCTGCCCATCATGTGCTGTTGGAATGTGCCGGCTGCTCTGCCCTGACTGCAGGTGACAAGCTCTCCACAAACTCCCTGAATCTCTAACAGACTTGATAATGAAATACATAAACTATGACCCTTATTGATCAGGGCTCACACTAATTAATTTCCCAAAGTCCTGTCCCAGCCTGCAGTGGTATCAATAAAAAAAAAACCAAAAAAACCCAACAAAACCCACAAGGATGGAGACTTCAGTTGGCCAAAGGACCTTAGGGGTGAAGTATTTATCCCATGGAAATCAATGCCAAGTCCCAATTGATTTGACTTGTGCACAGATGTTACCATTTGTCAAGTAGGTGGACACTGAGCCTCAAAAGTTTATTTGTTGCCAGAGGAGTTTCTCATGGATCTTCCCTCTGACCACTGTGCCTCTGAAGCATCTGCCCAGTGCTAACAGTGTCCTCAAAGTTGTTCTGTGACAGGGAAGTGACCAGGGATATTGCTATGCTGGTTCAAAAGTCCCAGGGCCTTCCTCACAATGGCACAAAAAGAAAAGGAGGCAGGAGTTTGGCTTTTCATTTTTCCACTCCAAGCTTTATAAATATTTCCCACTGGCAGGGAACCAGTGCCCTGCGGTAACTCCAAAACTCCTTCCCAGATTTAGCACTTTCAGTGACACTAATTTGGCTTAATTATCCTAACGATGAGTCACCACTCCTGCTCTCAGCTGGGTCACCAGTGTCCCTCACCACGGCCACGGTGCCTGTGTCCCACCTCCGTGAGGGAGGCAGATACTGCAGGGCCTGCTACGATCCAAGGCAGGACTCAGCTGGGGTGTCACAGGGAGTTTTCCATCCTGGAAACCTCTTGGAAGGGTGAAGCCCAGCGCCTCTTCCATCCCCAGTCTCCCTTGGATCGTTTGCAGAGGTGATCCCACAGTGAGAATTTGGCTGCAGCGTTGCTGTGTGTCAGCTCCAGGCCCTACCACAGCAATGCTTCTGGATTTCTTTAAGATTTGAGCAGGGTATAAACTGGCACAGCTCTGCCCTTTTGCAGTGAAAAATAATAGCTTTGCAAAGCGAGAATAGCTCTGGAGTGTTACCTCTGAAACCTAAAGGCAACATCTTAAAGTGTCAACATGGATTGCTTTTAATATCTTTTAAGTGGGAATAATGATCCAAGGTATTCACCACAATTTCAGACTGGCTTCCATGCATCCTCAGTTGCCAAAAGTCTCTGCGTTCAGCTGCCAAAACCTCCTCTTCCCTTCCAACAGTTTCTCCACAGCAGGTCTGGGTTGCCAATGCAAAACTCAGCATCACTGTGAAAACTGAAAAGGTGAAGATATTGTAAACCAAACCAAATTATAAACTAACTAGCATGATGTCAATGGACTTTTTTGTTTTCATATGGAATTTTTTGAAAAGCTGAGTTTATTTTACTTTAAATAAAGCTGCTACTGAATTTCCAGTTGATTTAGCCAGAACACAGAGAACACACTGCAGGATTTGAGTTGTGTTTGCTGAAATAGCCATGGCCTTGAACAGATAATATATTTTTCAGTAACATATTTCTTTGCCCACTGCAGGTCTTTTTTTCCTCTGTGCTTTCTCCAGATTGACTTTCACTCTACTTATTGCCTGCCTCATTTCTCACCCTATTTTTCCAGTTGGTTTTTTAATACTGCTTTCTTCGGTATCTTTCTCCCAGGTAATAAGCAAAGCAGAACCCAACTTTGGGCTGAACTTTTAAACCCACATCTTGAAATTAAATAAAACAAGCCCCTTCTGTCTCTGTGTAGCAGCAGCTTCACAACTTGAGTCACTTAGCACTTTTAGCAGCTGCAGGATGGAAAAGGCCCATTGCAAGATGGTTTTTAATGCTGGGAAGGTGCCACAACAAGTAGGAACAATGCAGGAATAGCCGGGTAATAGACACTGTGTGGGTACTGAGATGTCCAACTCTCCATGAGGGTTTCAGAGCGTGTTCTTGGCTCTAAAATTCCAAGTTTAAGGAGCATGGGGGAGCAGAGTAAGGGGCTCAGAGACCAGGCAGAGCCTCAGCACCAGCTGGAGTTCACCCACTGAATGGTTCCCTGCACGGTTGTGGAACCAGGGTTCCATCCCCACTTGTGAGTCCTGGCTTGCTGTGAGCCTGTGGGTGCACAGAATGAAGCAGAGCTCATTTGCAGACATTTCCACGGCTGGAAGTGCCTGCTCAGAGGTGTGGCTGTCACCAGACCGTGTAATGTGGCTGTGTTGTTGTTGTTGTGCTTGCAGGACGAATGCCTTAGTCCAGCTCTCCAGCCCAGCTCCGCGCCCGGCCCCGCGCGCCACCGCGGCCCTGACATTGAACTCACAGCAACCCGGACCGAGGAGGCTGCCAAAAAACTCCTGCTATTCTTCTTCATCCTCACTAACAATTTGGTAATGAAGTATTGATTTCCACTCCCCTGCTTATGGACGATATTAGATTTTCATTGATAAACTGCACTGGGGCTGTCTGGTCTCCACTGTCCCTTTTTGCTGTCACTAAAACAAAGTGCCACTGAAGTAAGATAATGACTGAGAACATTGATGTACTTATTTCGTCAATTTGTAACACTTGACAGGAAAAAAAAATTCTTCATAGTTTAATGTCCAAGTGTGCTACACAAGATGCAGTCACATTGGAAGCTTTACTTTTCATGGTAATGTCCATTTCCTATTTATAACCCCTTTGGGATAGTTTGTCTAAAGGAAATGTTTCTATTCTGTGCAGCTATTACTGTTGCACCTGGGTTGCCCAATCCAGTCATTGCACTAGGGATCAATACATCACAGTAAGTACAAGAATTATTAAGTTAAAACAGATTCTGAGCCAAAAAACCTCTGAACAATGTTAATCTTCTGTGCAAGTTGTTCAAATAGTTATGCTTAACCATGTTGCTGCCAAAGATTTGTTTGAAATGGATTATTTTCAGTTTGTTTTATTCCTCAGATATAGATATATATTTAAATCTCCATTACGGTTTATGACGAGACATATGGGATGGAGGGATTTTTAAACAAAAGTACTATTGTTAGATTATTGAACATTATATAAATATAGATATATCTATATATAAATATCACTATATAAATATCTATATATAGATATAAAAGAATAAAAGTAGAGTTCCTTTCTCAGTTAGGTGAGTGTAAATCTGAAGCTCTGTTGTGGTCAACAGAGTGACTTTGGATTTGTGCCACCAAAACTGGGATCAGAATCTGGTGTCCGAGCTCTGTCCGGCCCGGCCAGCACCACGGCCGTGCCTTCAAACCCACCCGACCTGGGAGAAGGGGGCTACAAAAATGGCAATTTCAAATTTGTGCTTGTAACTTTTTTCATTAAAACTTCGAGGGCCCAATTTTAATTTGTGGAATATTCACGTTAATAATGAGATCTAATTAAGACATCCATTAAAAGCCCGTTAAAGTTAATTTAACGTAAAAATTCCAATAGAACTGTATTAGATTTTCTCCATTAAATTAACGTTATGGATTTTTAACGGATGTCTTAATTATACATTATTATTAACGGGAATACTGTATTACACAGATTAAAATCGGGTCCCAAGTCAACTCCCAGAATCTTCCAGGATATGCCAATGTCACGAGTCCCACTGTTCCTAGTGCACTGCTTGGAAATCCAGGCGCAGCCCTGCTTGCTCTCGCTCAGAGAAAACAACCTCCAGTAGACAAATCCATCTCTGCATTTGACGATGAACTTCCCCCTATTCTCCAAGGAAAAATAAGTCTGGATCAAGTTGTAAATCGCTATTCCGTGGCAAATGAAATATTCAAAGTATGCGAGGCACAAGTGGAGAAGAGGCTCTTTCTCAAATCAGAAAGGGCTTTGGAGTGTCTTTTGCTGTTGTTTTGTTCGTGATGTTCAAGGATATAATTGAAGTGCAGCAGTCACAAAATCAGACTAAATACGTTCCCCGCATTCCCTGTGGCCTGTGCAGAAGGGCCTGGTTTGGCACTGCTTGGGAAATTTTGACATGATCCCTAAACTCAACATGGAGGAGAAAAAAAGGCCCTTCTTATTTACCTCCTAGGGAAAGTGTTGCCCTTATGCCACATATAATAGCAAATTGCTTTTTTTATGGCATGCATAACCTAGATGGGAAAAAATATGGCGCTTGAGGGAAGGAGGGAAAAAGTAAATGAAGTTCCAGGAATGTCATTCTGAAGTAATGAGGCATGGACAGAAAATATACCCCTCACATCATCGGATTGAGATGGCAGTCGAAATAGCTTCATTGAAGTGTCAGCACTCATCCATCAATCAATCATCCACAAGGAAAAATAGCGACAGTACAACGGGGCGGCTTTTATGGGATTTACTCATGGGCATAGGGAATAGCAGCTCAAATGTAGTTCTGACATGAAAAGCAAGGTGCTGATATTATTTTTTATGATGGGAGGATCATAAAGTGAATTGAGAACAGTGAGGTCTGTCTTTGCTTAACCTATTCAACTGGAAATGAACGGAGCTCAACTGGAAACGAGCAGAGCCTTCAGATGGGTTAAGATTGAAGCCTGCACCGTGCTGAGCACCGGCCATCGACAACAAAATTCTATTAAAGGAAAATCAATGCATTAGCATCGAGCTCCTCAGAAGCTGTTAAATTGCACAGCCTGGGCCAGAGTTACGAGGTGAAGTTGCACAAGGTGGGGCCTGTGGTGCCGACCCAAAGGCCACGAGCGCCGCAGAAAATCGCCCGGGGGAGAAACTGAACGTGTGGCTCCTTTCCCTGAGCTTCTGGGTGCAGGGAGAAAATACTGGGCTGCTGGCAGCATGTGGCAGGTGAAGCTCCCGGCCCTGGTGCTGTCACTGCTGGGAGTTGGCTGGTTTTTAATTGGATTCTCCATGCAGGGGTTTGCACCTGTGGCAAGGCCAGGCTGTAGGAATTCCCACACGGGGAGCTCTCAGGAGCCCCTGCCCACAAAAAGGAGGACTGGGGTTCCCAGCCAGCCCACAGCACCCGGAGCTGGGGCTATCTGGGGCACCAGCTGCTCAATTTTGGCAGGAAATTAGCTTTATGGTGCCCTCAGGCTGAGCAGAGGGTTCACGGCCCCACCCGGGACCCCGGAGCTGCAAAGGCTTGGGGAGATTTTGGAAAGGCCAAAGCCCCTGAGGGAGGTCAGGTTTTGCTCAGGAGTCCCCACTGTGTGGGAGCAGGTGCTCTGTTTAAAAATCTGGCCACAAACCTTTATCACACGGTGCTAAAGCTTGATCATTTTGCCTGCATCGCTGTCCTCGGGGAACGTTTTAGGTACACATTTGAATTAAGTGATTTTTATTTTTTTTTTACAATACGATATAAAGAAGGGAAAATGTACATCTCTCCTCTCTTTTCTCTGTACGAAACTGGATGAGTTGATAGTTTTTCTGTCATATAAATCAGGTAGCACAAAAAAATCATTGCATCTTTTCTCTGTTGTCGCTACTCAATATCTATCGTTCTGACTTTTATTCTTATTGGAGATCATCAAAACATTAATTAAAAGCCTGGTGATCAAACAGCCGAATATTTATGATTCACGCCCTTGCTTATTAACAAGTGGCATATTGATACACCACATATCCAAGCTGTTTATGCTCTTGCACTGAAATAAAGCAGGAAGAATTGTTACCCTCACACACTGCTTTGAAAGATTTATTCAGAAACCAGAGCTCCCTTCCTGCCACCATCCATGTCAAAATAAGCCATATCACCTGAAAAAAAAATGTTCTATTTTAAAACAGGGAGATGTAATTAGCATCCCTTTGGGGCCTAATATGTGAGAATTTCAGTGGATCAGTCTCAGGTGTTTTTTCCACGTTTTTGTTACTTCAGCTGAGAGGGAGAAGGACACTTAACTTTAAAAATGGCTGTCATTAGTACAATAGTAATTGTTGGGTTAAAAGAATATCTTTGAGAATCTGCTAACAAACCTGCCCAGTAATTACTTGTCAATGCAAGTTATTATGGGTTTTATTACCTACTTGTAAAAGTATTTACAAGACTGACCTCCCTAGCTTTTTTAGAGATCAGGGAGGATATAAAAAGTCATTTTAAAAATCAATAATTATATATTAGCACGACAGGGGGTGAAGCCTTCCAAGCCAGCTTTACAGGCTATTGAGCCAACTCTCATGCATTCAAATGGCAGGATTGTTTCCCTAATTTTTGGCCTCTTTTTCTTTCCGTAATCATGTTTTGCTAAAGTGCCATATTTATTGATTACTTCATACCCACAGCTCAGCTCCTAAACCAGAAGGGGAAATTCCCACTGGGAAGCACTGGAAGCAATTCCATGCAGGATTTGCATGGAATACGAGCTGCCCCAGGTGACCAGGAAAAAGGAATATTGGGGTTTTGGGTGGCAGCTGCTGAGGGGACTCTGGCTCTGTGCAGGTCCCCTGGCCTGATTCAGCCGCATCCCAGACACTCAGGGTCATGCTGGGGGTGTTCTTTTGGGATCAAACCTGTGAAGAACAAGGGAATGAGGAAGGCAGCCTGATTTTTGGCAGAGATTGATGAGGTGGCTCTGGCTGGGCTGTCCCCTGTCCCCTGTCCATTTTCCATCGTCACTCCGGGGCTGGTGGAGGGAGATCTCCATCACACAGGGCTTTTGTCCTCACCAACAGATATACGATGCAATTTATATTTAAAATTCTCTCTATAAAGACAGTATTGATCACAGATTCCAGATCAATACGTTGCAATTACAGCCGGCTTTAAAGGCCATCTGTCCCCAAGCAGGAGCACCGATAGAGCCACTTCCATGGATTGTCAGCAAGCGCTGCTGGTGTGTGCCCACCTTCTCCCGGCACAGACATGTCATTTCTGCTCCTAGGAAGTTGGGTTAGGAATTATGGAGCTGTAACTCCTGGATATTGACCACCCCAGAGCCCCCAGACCAGCTCCTGGTTGGGTTTCACAGCAGGGTCAGTGACACTGGAGCTTTCCTCACTTGGGTTTTCTGCTCCCCATCACAATTTGTCCCACAGGTCACAACTTTCCTTGCCCTCAGCTGGAAATGCTCAGCAAGAAGTTCCTGAATTTCCCTAGAACTCAGAACAATTCCATAATGGTGCTGAAGAGTTTGAGTTGGCCATCGTGGGTGCAAACAGAGCCTTTTTTATGTCACAGAATCACTCAGGTTGGGAAAGATCTCCAAGATCATCAAGTCCAACCTTTGACCATTTGTGTCAGTTTGGACCACAGCGAGTGTAATACTTGTAAACATAACAAAGGAATAAAGGACATGCATCTGAAGGCAGATTCCAATTACATTTCATCAATGAGGTCTTGATTTGTCAGCACCTGAGCTCAAGGTCAGCCTGTTGGTTGATGGCCCTGGGTGAGCCACTGGGTTGTTATTCCAGAAATGCTTCCTGGGTTTTCTCTTTTTCTTCATTATTTCCTGCCGTGGAAACAATGTAGAATTCAGAATTCTTACCCTCCAGTTGTCTTCCAAAGGAAAGTGAAAGAATAAAATAATACAAATAATGGGTTTGGAAGCTGACTCAGCTTTGCACCCCACACATGCTGTGGCACATCCCCCCCCGATCCTCCCTGTAACCACCTCCCTCCCATTTCAGTCCAATGTCTGAAAACAGAGGCCAGATTCTGGGTGCATTTATTCCTGTGTAAATCCAGAGCCACCCTTTCAAACCCAGCAGGTTTACCCTCTGTCTACCCAGCTCCAAACGCCATCCTCGTGGTCCCAACCTCATATTCTGAACATATTTAGGCATTTTTCAAAACAAGTCCAGCAAACTTCAGTCCCTAGCTCCAGGCAAATTAAATCTCCTGCACTTGAGAAGGTTTTTAGTTATGTCACGGAGGTGATTGCAAAACTTTGATATTGATGTGCTCATGCTTGTAAAATTACACCAGTTGTATCACTATAAAGCACTTTATACTGGTACAGCTCCTTTTGCTCTGCTGGACCACTTTTATACCAGAGCAAGCACTCTCATCCCAGCATCCTTCAGCCTAGTGGTGGATTTTTTGCTCTCATTCTGCCAGAAGAGATGTGAAGAGTAGATGAAGTTTCAGACAACACTTATTTCTTGTACCAAAATGTTTGCACAATATTTTCTTGGGGAGTATTTTTAAAAGTGAACTCGCTGTACCACTGGACTTAACTGCAGGATAATAAACGTCCAGTTCATCATCCCTCTCAGCTCATGAAATGTCTTTAGGCCTTTGTAAAAAGCCCTGTTTGAGACAACAGATTAAACACTAATCCTGGCGGATTGCACAGCTCCACTTCACACCATCGAGCTGAGCAAACTTTTTTTTTCCTTTCCTTTTTTGATCTAAGTAAAGGCAACAAATTCTTTCATTAGATTCCTTAGATGAGATAGCAGGGGGGAAACGATCAGTGTTTCATGAAGAAAACAAAAATAACGTCTTGCAAAATGCAGCCACGTTAAAGGCAGGGAACGTTTTCCCCATCCCCACACGGCATCACACGTCCTCCCAACTGCCCGAAATGTGGGAGATCTCTGTGGGCAGTATTTTCACTGAGAAGCTGGTCCAGGTAACGTTTAAGAATGGCACATCTGTGTGCATCCAGGAGGACATGCAGGTGCTCGCAGACATTTCCACAGCACCCGTCAGACACGGGCACACGGGTGTGAGTGTGTTGGTGCATCCCTGCAGGAGCAGGCAGGGCTCCGGGGCTGAGGCAGCAGCTGGGCACTGCTGGCAGCAGGAACCTGCAGGGTGTGCAGGGCAGGACCTTGGCTCTACCCCGCAGCAGGTGCTGGAATGTGCAATACAGGTTGCAAAAGCTGACAAGCTCAACAGTTCTCATTTGGCTCAGGGTACTCCTCTGTCCTATGTCTCCGGTACAATGCGCCCTTTTGTCTTGTGCTCAGGCACCTCTTCTTAATCCTTTGTTGGTCTTTTACTCTGCGTGTTTGTTTTGGGTTTTGTTACCTGGAACACGTCGGCACGAACCAGGAGGGACCCACCCCCATTTCAGCCGTGGAGCACAGCTGGCCGCGCCGCTGAATCTGGATGGGTTTGCTCTGCCCCAGCGCTGCTGCTGCTTCCTCGCGCGCTTGGTGTTGGCAGCATCCTCAGGTTCCATCCGTGACCCGTGGTGTTAGCATCCTGTTTCCAAAACAATAAGGAAAATAAAGAATCGAAAGCTCATTTCTCTTTAAAAAAAACCCCACAAATGTATATACTCCAAATGGCAAAAAAGGCAAGATTAAACCCATTTTTTATATGAACAAGGCAGACGGGACTCCCCGCGAGGGGCCTGGCGGTGACTTTCCCTGGCGAATGTCTCGGTGCTCCTGCACTCATTTTGTAACCAGTGCATGCTGTATAGAACATATTGCCTGTAACTTAGAGAGGAGGGGGCCAAGCTGCTCTTCCTCGGGCACTGCAGCTTGTTTGGATGAAAAGTTGCGCCTTTGATGCATTTTTATACTGTACATATTTGTATATATTAACTATATTGCCATGGTATGAACACAGATTTTGTTATATTTGCTTGTTTCGGTTTCCTACAAAAAAAAAAAAAAAAAAAGGTCCATAACGGGGGATATTTTTTTTTTTTCCATAGAAAATACGCTTGTAATTTCTGTTTGTTTGTTTTCTTGGTCATCATCTTTTAATGGCTTATAAAGGAATTAGAGAGGAGCTTTTGGAGGAACTCGGAGAAGCAAGTCTGTGTTTGCATGAGACCTGCCCAAATGCTGGCTAGAAAGGGGGGCGGGGGGAAGAGGGGGAATCGAAGTCAAGTTTTGCTTTTAAAGCATGCTTAGTCCCATGGGAAACTCATACATGTACAATTATTCTCTTTGTATTTTATCTAATAGTGCCTGAATTATTTTTTTAATGTCTTCTTGGAGGAACAATTCATAATTGTCAAAATTTGAAACATTAGCTTAATTTTGTTTTCATGACCTCTCATTTCTTCTCCTTATTTATTTTGTTGCTGTTTATAATGGGCCCCAAGGCCATCTCTGACATTGCAGTGTTCTTCTTCCACATTAAGGATGTTTTTAAAATTACCGAGATTATTGAGCCAACAGGCTGCTTTAATCAAAACCATGTTTCACTTGGTTTGGATGATTATGAATGGTCCTTGCATGGAAAAAGCCCTTTCTGCTGGGAGGACCATACCATCTAGTGGCCCCAGAGCTTCATCACACACAGGCATCCTCCCCACATTCACTTTCTCCGAGCCTGCCTGGCAATTTGGCTTCCAATTATTTGCTTATTATAACTAACTTCAGCTAAACAAATTGATAATGTTAATGGCTTTTTTCCCCCCCACCCTCCCTTCAGCTGATTGCTAAATAAATTCGTATAATTTATACTAGAGGAGATTATTGCTTTTATTGTTTTGGGTTCCCCCAAACCAATTATTAACAATCAGGACTATGTATCTCATTAAATTTAAATCAGGTCAAACCTATTTATCTAAGGCCTTTTCTGATTCACAGGAAGATGACTGCATTCCAGAGCATTTAAGATGCATTTCTGTGTATGATTTTGTAGCATTGAAATCTATTTACGGTGATTTTTTTGTTCTGTATTTTCACCACGGTAAATACATTGTATTAAAAAAAAAATCCCTCAACTTTCCCACAGAAAACATTACTTTTTATGCCCAGGGATTTTTTTTTTTAATAAAATCACTGCAGTTTTAGAACTGTAATTAAAGCCCTGAATAATAGATCACACATCTTTATCTGTTGTGTTTAAAAGGGAAAAAAAAAAATAGCCCAAACTGTTCACATAATCCTGAATGCCTCATTTCCATAAAAAAGGTTTCTATACATATATTATTTACATTTTTAAACATGGTAATTCTTCCCTTTGTGGCATAAAATGTCTCTTTTCCACTGCAGCTACTGGAAAGCGAGCGCTCACATCTGAAATGTTATCGTAATTTGCATCAGGAAACCCAACTGCAGACATTAAGGACTTGGGTGTGTTCAATTATGATTTTGCTGGAGGCTGTCCCTCATTTTAATGCTGCACTCATTGAACTACCTTTCTGAAATCTAGCTGATATGGCTCGCCACAGACATGCTTCACAACATCATTAGCTTTGCAAATGGCTTCATTTCAGTCAATGCAGGCTTCAGGTTTTTTGGCCAATTGTAAAATGGAAATTTGAAAAGGGGAGGAAAAAAAAGGAAAAAAAAAAAAAAGAAAAAAAAACAGATGCACTTAAAACATGAAAAGAATTATTTATATGATAAAAATATATTTAGATTTTCAAAGCACAAGACTGAACAGAAGTGCTCTTTTTATGCTTTCTGAAGATGTTACTGTTAAAAGTCTTTCTACATCAGGCTTAATAAATCTGTAATGACATTTGATGGATTGATTTTTGTGTGGGTTTTTCTTTTCTTTCGTTCTTTTTTTTTTTTTTTTTTTTTGCCTGTCTTTCTCTGCAGAGAAAGAAAAAGACTGACCTGGAGAGGCTGTGGGAGTGAAAAAACCACAGGAATGTGCCTGGTTCAGTAAAACTCACACAGGATTTCTACAAGCTCTTGTCCCTGCAATAATAATAATTTAAAGTAAGAAAATGAGCAGGGGGAAGCAGCAGCCCCACGCTGTGTTGGTTTCTCCCAGTCTTTCCCTCTCCCTCCTCTGGCTGTGGGGTGATTTATGGGGTGGGGGGACACACCCATCCCATCCCATCCCATCCCGTTCCGTCCCCGTGCTGCCTCTGATCCTCCAACACTGACCTCTTCTCTCTTTCTTAAAGTGATTTTTTTTTTTAAAAAAAAAAAAGGAATATATTGCACACATTTCAAGAAACCCCTCTGGGGTAAAATAAAAAATATATATAGATGGCTAAAATAACAAATGAATCATAAAACTTCGAGATGGAAAAGGACTATTAGATCATCCAATTTATCTTGCTGTCTGCCAATACAGGTTTGCTCTGTTCCCCTGGGCTTTGTCGCGCCTCTCTGGCTCAACTCCAGCTCTGCCTCCTCTGCCCCGTCCCTGCCAGGGCCCGGGAGGGCTCGGGAATGTTTGACAGGGACGGGGCCAGACCCTGCCCGCGGGGAGGCTCACCTGCACTGCCACCCCAGAGACTCCGGAGCCCACAGAGCTGGGATTTGCTGGGCTGGGAGGGGTTTCACCTGCCTACGGCATCCCCGGGCTGTGGGGCTGGGATTGGGATCCACGGGGATCCATGGGGATCAACAGGGATCAGCAGGGATCCACAGGGATCAACAGAGATCAGCAGGGATCCACAGGGATCAACGGGGATCAACAGGGATCCACAGGGATCAACGGGGATCCACAGGGATCAACGGGGATCAACAGGGATCAACGGGGATCCACAGGGATCAGCAGAGATCCACTGGGATCAGCAGAGATTCACAGGGATCCACAGGGATCCACAGGGATCAGCAGAGATCCACTGGGATCAGCAGAGATCCACAGGGATCAGCAGAGATCCACAGGGATCCACAGGGATCCACAGGGATCAGCAGAGATCCACTGGGATCAGCAGAGATCCACAGGGATCAGCAGAGATCCACAGGGATCCACATGAATCAACTGGGATCAACAGGGGTCCACAGGGATCCCCCAAGACCCCAAAGAATCCCCAAAGATCCCCAGGGATCAGCAGGAATCCCCAGGGATCCACAGGGAGCAGCAGGAATCCCCAGGGATCCCCAAAGACTCCCAGAGATCCCCGTCCCCCCTGTGCCAGAGCCCTGGTGCCCCCAGGACAGCATTCCCAAATCCTGGGGACCCCAGAGCAGCTGGAGGCAGCTCCCCGCAGCCCGCAGAGACAGCTCTGATTTATTCCGAGGGTTGAACTCGCTCGTCTCCCTTTTATTTTTGTTTTTTTAATTATTGGTGATTCACTCCAGCAGAAGAACAAACAAACAAACAAATAAAATCAACCCTTCAGCTTCTCAGATGGATGCTTTGGCTACAGGGCAGCTCTGAAAGCTGGTTCAGTTGTTTTTTGCTTTCATTTGTTTTCTCTGCTCCTCAAAACTGTCTTGATTTAATAAAAGTTAAATGTTTTCATAGGAAAATCAGGCTGGGTGGTTTGTGATTCTTTTATGTACAACACGAATATTACATTATTCAACAATTCAGGAATAAATTTAATTCTGCCTCCCTTTGCTGAGCGTTTCACAGCTGGAATGGTCTGGCAGAGGGGCTGGGTGCTGAGGAGGGGCCCCCTGGCTGCAGGAGGGCACCGGGGTCAGGGCACGAGGCTCGGGGGCACAGCTCCAGGAACGGGGCAGGCAGAGAGCAGGGCCTGGCACCAGCGTGGGGACACAGCTCAGGGGGGAGGTGACACCTTCCTGGGACCAGGGAATGGGAGGGAGAGACAACAGAGAGGGCATGCCATCGATCCATGGAAATATCTCCAAGCAGTGCCTGGAGGGGCCGCCAGGCTCTTCCCGGGGTCCCAGGAACACCTGGGCATGAGCAACAAGGATGGGCACAAGGGATGGAACACGGTGGGATGGAACACCAGTGGGATGAGGAGCAAGGAACACAAACCAAACCAAACAGGCTGCACCTCAACGTCAGCACAAACCTTCTGTGGAGGGGGCAGAGCTCAGGAACAGCTCCAGGGAGGGCACGGATCTCCCCCTGTGGAGACACCCCAAACCCACCTGGATGAGTTCCTGGGCTGGGTGATCCCATCCCAGTCCCATCCCAATCCCCTCACAGTCCCATCCCAATCCCCTCCAAGTCCCATCCCAATCCCATCCCAATCCCCTCACAGTCCCATCCCAATCCCCTCACAGTCCCATCCCAATCCCATTCCAGTCCCATCCCAGTCCCATCCCAATCCCACCCCAGTCCCATCCTGTGGGTGTGTGACCCACGGTTTGCTCTGCAGTCTCCCAGCACAGAAGGGCCCCTGGAGCTGGTGGCCCTGCACACGCAGCCCCTGTCCCTGTCCCTGTCCCTGTCCCCTCTGTGTTTGGGGCTGTCCCTGGCCCAGGACATCTCCAGGTGGGTCTGGCTGAGCTTTCCTGGGAGCTGCAGCCCCAGGCTGGGACACCACAGCCAGCACAGGGCTCTGTCACTTGGAGATCCTTGGGAGGATTTGTGCCTGGGAAGATGAACAAACCCCTCTGTCCCCAGCCCACGGTGACCGCCCAGCCCCGCTCAGAGGCAGCTCTGGAGCAAACCAAGCTTGCTCTGGGCTCCAGACCTCAGGCTGCCCTCAGGGAGGGAGCAGCAACAAACATCACAAAAACAACCCAAAACCCAGCATCGAACATCAGGCTGCATCCAGTTTCTCCCTGCCCCTGGGAAGATCTTTGTTCAGGGAAGGAGTTGAGCCCTGAGGATGATGATGATGATGATGATGATGATGATGATGATGATGATGATGATGATGATGATGATGGGGATTCTCCTGGAGTGCAGCACACCCAGAGCACTGGGCTGGGACTCGTCCCCCTCCCTCCCCAGGCCCAGGGCTCTGTCCCAGCAGGGACAAAGAGCCAAATTAAACATCCCAAATTCATCTGCAGGCACACGAGGCCTGAGCAGGGCCCTGGCTGCTCGTGTCCCCAGGTTCTGGGGATCAGCAGCACAGCTGGCACCACAAACGAGCATCAAAAGGGGTGTGGTCCTGTAGGATTCCATCCTCATGGGGATAAAAAGCTCTTGGGGGTCCCCAGCTCCCCATGGGCCTGCCCGGAGCAGTTTTATCCAAGCTCTGCCTGGGCAAACACCCTTCAAATCCTGCCTTAATTTCCTCTCAGCGCTGCAGACCACGCCAGGCTCGTGGAGCAAGGTCCAGACCTCATAATTTTGTAAAATTTAGGACTTTGGCAGAGTTTTCTGCAGCCTGAGTGGTAACCTGGGCTAAGGCCTCTGCCACCTCCTTGGCTGTCCTGCAAAACACGCCCGAAACCCCAAAGTGTGAGCTCTGCTCCTGTCTGGAGGCCCTGGTGTCCTGCAGCGACCAGGCAGAGCAGACCTCTGGGGTTGGGCATTTCGGGTGGCACTGCACCAAGGAAGCTTTAAATTACATGAAAGACAGATTTCCCACAGAAATCCACCTGAAATACGTTTCTTTTTCTAGAAATGGATCCCGGCTTTACGTCAACACTCAACTTTATCTTACAATGATGCAAGTACAGCCACAGTTCCTCAGTTACCAGTCATGGCCCTCCACCAGAAAGTGCTTTTTGCTGTCCAGCTATCACTTATTTCTACTTTTAAAGCATTCACAACCGAATTCACTCCATTGGGCTTTCTGAGCGGGCAGGCCAGTGGTGCAGGGCAGCTCAGGTGGGATTGAGGTGTCCTGAGACTGGGCTCTATAAATCCAGTGCCAAAAACCATTAACAAATCTTTAAAAAAATAAAAGTCCAGAACCAAAACCAAACCCAAAGCATTTCGTGCACCGGTGTATTCAATATTCCCCTTGAACTGACAAAAGCTGAACAGCATCACAAGTGTTAAAGAATTTTGTTTGCTTGTTTTTCCAAGCTAATAAAACACCAATAGCTCTGGCTAAACTCATCCAGAACACATCGAGGTTAAATTAACAAAAGGAGAAGCCCCTGAGCCCAGGCAAACAGCAATAATGCCTGGTTGGAGAAGGGGGAAATCACATTTTTATATGAAAAGTCCATCTGTAAGCAATTGTGCTAATGCTTTAAAGATGAGCAGCTCAGGCTTTTGGAGTCAAACAGGAAAACAACCCAAAATCTTATCAGGAAAGAGATTTTTCAACCTGAAAACAAATTCTGTCAAAATGCCAAAGGCCCAGATTTAGGTTCTGCCAAAAGAGACTTTAACGAGACCCACTTTGAAGAGAAACGCTGAGTTCAATTACCTTTGAACCTCACCAAACAGCTGGAGCGAGAGCAGAAACCCAGCCCCAAACACAGCCCTGAAGGAGAACCCAGAGGAAACTGAAATGAAATAATGCCCAGTCTCATCCTCAGCCCCTCCCTGAGCACACGGAGTGAACCCAGCACCAGCACAGGGCAGAAAGGTGGAAAAACCCCAAAAACTGAGCCCGGAGATGTTCCCTGGAGAGCCCAGAGCCACCAGCTGAGAGCAGGAGCCATCCCAGAGGCAGGAAATATCCTGGCTGCTGCTGGAAGCCTGCGAGGTGTCAGGAGGTTCTGGTGGGAGCGGGCTGCAAAGAAACAGAAGGCAAAAAAGATCAAGTTTGGTGAAAATGTATTTCAGCATTAATTATCATTTCACTCAGTTCTGATCTTCTCTTTTCCCAAACTGTGCTCAACTTTGACATTAAAATTTCATTGGGTTTGCTCAGATCTACTTTATTTAGCAATGTTTAATTAGACTTTCGAGAGCATACATATATATATTAAAAATTCAGAACTACCCTAAACTGAAATAATATTTCATGACAAAATGTGATTTTTTAATTTTTTTTTTTTTTGCTTTATATGTGCAAGCTCTTTCCCGATTTTCCAGAATTATCAGTGATCCAAGGAGCCCGTGGTTTACAGGGCTCACTCTTTCCCACTTCCTACTGAAGGGATGAAATCACAGGAAAGTTCCTTGTAATAATTCAACGAGACAAAAAATCAGTAATTAGGTCATGACTTTCAGAGAGGATTCATGAAAACATTTTGCATGAGCAAAATGAGTTTTAAATGCCAGTGTGCCCCGCAGTTATTTGTGGCTGAACCTGCTGGTGCAGAAGGGGTGTCCTGGTGAAGAGTCCCACGTTCCAGCCCCTTCCCTTCCCTAATGGCAGGATCTCAGCAGGCACAAATAACGTCTGCCAGCAGCTCAATCCGCTCGGTGGCAACGCATTTCAGGAAACAGCGATGGGGAGAGGAGGGAAAAGCCGGGATAACCTTTCGGGATGGACGGGTTTGCCCCTGCTCATCTCCCTGTGCCTGGAGCTGCGGCTGATGCCGCATTCCCGATTCCCGAGCGGGCCGGCAGCGCCTTCCCGCGGGGCTGCGCTGGCTGCACCGCCGGCTTTGGGGCTGTTTCGGAGGAATTCGGGCATTGCAGGGACCGGGGCTCGGGACGCGCCGCGGCTCCGCGGCTTGGCCGACACCGCCACCTAATGCTGGGCGGGCTGCCCGGAGCCCGGGACGGAGCGGAGCTGCGGGCTCTGGAACGGGAACGGAGATCCAGAACCCTGGAATGGCATGGGAATGGTGCTCCGGAACCCTGGAATGGCACGGGAATGGAGCTCCAGAACCCTGGCACGGGAATGGAGCTGCGGGGCTCTGGAATGGCAAGGGAATGGAGCTCCAGAACCCTGGCATGGGAATGGAGATCCAGAACCCTGGCATGGCACAGGAATGGAGCTCCAGAACCCTGGCATGGGAATGGAGATCCAGAACCCTGGAATGGCACGGAAATGGAGCTCCAGAACCCTGGCATGGGAATGGAGATCCAGAACCCTGGAATGGCACGGAAATGGAGCTCCAGAACCCTGGCATGGCATGGGAATGGAGCTCCAGAACCCTGGCACGGGAATGGAGCTGCGGGGCCCTGGAATGGGAATGGAGATCCAGAACCCTGGCATGGCACAGGAATGGAGCTCCAGAACCCTGGCATGGGAATGGAGATCCAGAACCCTGGAATGGCACGGAAATGGAGATCCAGAACCCTGGCATGGCACAGGAATGGAGCTCCAGAACCCTGGCATGGGAATGGAGATCCAGAACCCTGGAATGGCACGGAAATGGAGCTCCAGAACCCTGGCATGGCATGGGAATGGAGCTCCAGAACCCTGGCACGGGAATGGAGCTGCGGGGCCCTGGAATGGGAATGGAGATCCAGAACCCTGGCATGGCACAGGAATGGAGCTCCAGAACCCTGGAATGGGAATGGAGATCCAGAACCCTGGCATGGCACAGGAATGGAGCTCCAGAACCCTGGCATGGGAATGGAGATCCAGAACCCTGGAATGGCACGGAAATGGAGCTCCAGAACCCTGGCATGGCATGGGAATGGAGCTCCAGAACCCTGGCACGGGAATGGAGATCCAGAACCCTGGCATGGCACAGGAATGGAGCTCCAGAACCCTGGCATGGGAATGGAGATCCAGAACCCTGGAATGGCACGGAAATGGAGCTCCAGAACCCTGGCATGGCATGGGAATGGAGCTGCAGGGCCCTGCTCTGGCATGGGAATGGTGTTCCCGAAGCCCTGGCACCAGGAATGGAGCTCCAGAGCCCTGCCCTGGCACCAGGAACGGTGTTCCCAGAACCCCTCTGGCACTGGGAATGGAGCTGCAGAGCCCTGGCACCGGGAATGGTGCTCTGGTGTTTTTCCCCTGGCACCGGGAATGCTGCTCCCAGAGCCTTTCCTGCCCCTGGACCACCCAGTGCCCCCGAGCGCTGGGTTTCTCTCACCCACGGAGGCTCAGGGACATTTGAGAGGGGTTGAAAGAAGCCAGGCGAGCTCCTGGAGGCTGCAGGATGGAGCTCTGAGCGCTGGGAAAAGGTGTAAACGGAGGGGAAGCAAACGGGGAAAACTTCTGGAGAGGGAATATTATTCCCAAAATCCAGATTTCCTGTCCTGCAGAAAGGGCCGGGGCGGATTGGGGCGGTTTGATTTCACACAAAGCTGCTGGGACACCCAGACAGAACTGATCCCACAGTGAGGGTGGGCTGGGAGGACACCTCACCTTCCCCTTGGGATCCTTCAGGAAGGAGAGCCTGGGGCAGGAGGAGAAGCCTGAAGCCGGAGCACCAGAGCATTTTGTGGTTTTTATTACTCATCCCAGCAGCCTCCTCCATGGAATTCTGCTCCAGCTGCTCCCCAGCTCCTGGCTTTTCTGTATTTCACACCTGATCCGGTCCTGGACTCTGTGTTCACCAACAAAGAACTCCACAAACAAAGCTCATCACACACCTGACCCTCGTTCCGATGCCGCGTGCCAAAATGGGCATTCTCGCAATTAGCACGTGATTAGTCAATCTGCATAATTACACGTGGTAATCATGCTGCAGCCTGTTTGGAGCTGCAGATCTCATTGGCCCCAGTAATCCTGGATCATATGAATCTCTTCAGTAGGAACTGCTACTTTAGATGTTATGAATTAATATTAAGATGAAATTGAATTAAATGTACTGATTTTAATGTCATGAATGCACTCATAACTATTTTTTTCCCCTGAGAACCATCTGCAATTTAGAGACTTGCTAATCCTAATTAAATGCACTTTTCTCAAGTGTGTGCAAATGAAGAGAGAAATCTGCTCGGGAAAGCACTTGCATATTTTCCTTTTTCACAAAGGGGGAGAAGAAACTGTTTGCTGGTTTAATATTAGCTCTTCCTCCTAAGTGACGAGTTGCTTCCTCACAATTCCAGGGCACAGAGCAGTCAGAGATGGATCTAACGGGGCAATTTGCTAAGAGCAGGGAGGAAGAGCCCTCAAGCGAGTGTTGGTGATGCTGCTCCGAGCACTCGCACTGGAGTTTGGCGATTTTGGACAGTTTGAAACCCCAGAACTCTGCTTGGAGGCAGCAAACAGAGCCTGGCGCTCGCAGGCTGTCCTGGTTGCTCCCTCCAGCCCCTCCTCAGCCAGCGCTGCAGCTGCTCCTTGGCCTGGGATCCGTGCGGAGCTCACAGACCCATCCCAGCCAGCCGGGTCTGCGTGGCTGGCCTGAAAGCAGGGACCCTCAGCCTGGGGACAGGGCTGGGGATGGCTGCGGAGCTCACAGCCACGCTGGTGTCCCGCCAGCAGTGCCACCCAGCCCCTGTGACCCGCACCAGAGGCACGGCAGGCCCAGGCAGCACCCACCATCCCATTTCCACATCATTCTGGAAGGCTCCCCCTCCCCAGCAGTGCCACCAGCCCCTGTGACCCGCACCAGAGGCACGGCAGGCCCAGGCAGCACCCACCATTCCATTTCTGCATGGTTTTGGAACATTCCCCCTCCCCAGCAGTGCCACCAGCCCCTGTGACCCGCACCAGAGGCACGGCAGGCCCAGGCAGCACCCACAATTCCATTTCCACATCATTCTGGAAGGCTCCCCCTCCCAGCAGCGCTGCTTTTGTAAAACCAAGAACGTGGCCCAGCCTATTCCCACAAACCAGCCCGGCCTGGGCACACAGGAGGCTGTGCCCCTCGTCAGTGCCCCTCGTTAGTGCCCCCAGATGGGGCTGGTTCTCACGGGGGCTCTCAGCTGCTGAAATCCCTCTCTCCCAAGGCTCAGCTGCCTTGGACCACTCTCCCCTGGATGCCTTCCAAGCTGCTCATTTCAGTTTTGAGAGGTGCTGGTGAGGTCTGGCACCTCAGGAGAGCTCCAAGAACACAACAGACCTAGAAAATTCTGCAGAACACACGTGGTTTAAAACACTTCATAATAATTTAATACAAATTATGAAGTCTCACAATAAAAAACACAATTAATGCTCCTCTCAATGTTATTATCACAAAAATGCATTTAATAACTCATTTGATAACTCATAACCTCCTTTCTTGAAGGAAAATAACTGCAAGAGAAGAAAGCAAAAGTTTCTTCCTTATTTCAAGACAGATTTTCTGGGGAGTGACTCAGTATTTTCATGTAACTGAACATGAATTTGGATTTGGTTACTGGCAGCTTCTCCCTCTCCCCCAGCAATGCGAGGATGGTGAAAGGTCAAGTGAACATGAAATTCCAGGCAACATCTTTTAAGCCTTAAAAGCAAGACACAGAAACCAGTTTTGCAAAACACCAAGTCTATATTTACATCCACATGTAATAATATACTCAACTAAAGTGAAATACATCATAAATTAAATGAGTAATGTGTGCCTGCTGCTTGCCGACTTCCGGGTCCAACAATTAAAATAGAACAAAATGGAATGAAATAAATACATTTAAAAAAGGAAAAAAAAAGGGAAAAAAAAATCAACAATTTGTACCTCTATATATGCACTGTTATTTCCAAAGGAACATACAAAACCAGTAGTATCCCAATAGTTAATACTGATGGGCAAAGTGTGGTGATGCTGCCATGGAATGGAGTCTTCAGGTCCATTTTTCCATTCCAACCCCAAAAAAAGCCTTGAGGGAAACTGTACCAGCATGAAGGGAGATTAAAAAACAAACAAGCCTTAGGTCTGTTTGCTGCAACACGTTAAAAAGCAGCCCTGCCCCGGGTGGCACAGCCCTGCACCTCCGGGACAGGGAGAGATCACACACAAAAATAGATTAACCCTTTTCCAAGTGAATTCATCTTCAAAAAATAGCCTATAAAAGTGCAAAACTAGGAAAACAAAAATCTAGATTATGTACATATGGCTCAGCTTATGAACAGGAAAACAGGTCAATAGTGTACAATTTCCTGATACACAGCACTTCATTCCATTGCCAGTTTACAGAGACATTAAAACCAGTCCCACGAACAGGAACTAAGACAACTGGAACATCTCACGTTGCATAATGAAAAAACAAGAGTTTCTAGAGGTTCTGCTATTTTACATTTGCTGTAAGAGGGAAGAGAGGAAAAACAAACAGTGCAAAATATTTAATTGTTTTGTTTTACTAAAATATATGGAAGTCAAAGCCAGGTACAGAAGGAATTAACTCTTAACTACAACTTCATGAGAAGAAACGAGGAAGGCAAGTTAAAAAATGCAACAGTTCTGCTTTACTGGCTGGTAACTGGCCATCTTCCCTTTACAAAAATTAAACTGCGTGTGCATTAGAAAAAACTCTTGTTGTCTTCACAAAAAAATAAAAGGAGATATTCTCCCATTTACAGGTTATTTCTCACTCATTTTAAACACCCAGTAGATGCTAAAACTTGACATCAAGAAGCTTCCAAGCACAGTCAAGCAGGCTCCATCACAGCCACATCCCTTTTGCAGTCTGCAGAACCCAAATTCATACTTCAAGGCTCTTACCGAGACTTTACAGCTTTGGACAAAGGTGCAAAGGAGTTTTTTTCTTGAAATGTGTCTGTGTGGAGCTTAGTACAGAACCAAACATTTGAACATGGAGATTATTATTGTTTCTCAAGCGAGTCCCAGGGATTTTCTGTTTGGATGGTGGCAGAGGTGTTTTTAAGAGGCTTCTCTGAAGAACAGCAACCAGTGCCAAGAGAAGAATCCAGCCACATTTCAGGAAATCCAAAATGTCAAGTATTGCCTCATGCTTGCATTTAAAAGCTGGAAAGAACCCCAGAGCAGCAGAGCCCTCCAGCACGGCCTGGTCCTCACCCAGCCAAGGCAGATCAATGTCAGCACCGTTGCTTTAATGTTCACGACATTTATCAACCGGACAGTTTCAGACAGTTTATTTGGAACTTTAAAAAAACTAACAGTTCAACAGGGAAAAAAAAAACCCAACAGATGAGAAACTTTCACTTTTATGAAAAAGGAGCATTACGCCAACAGGATTTTCAACTTCAATATTTACAGTTTACCTGAGGTGCAACGATATATATTCTTTCCAAGAGAAACTCTTCAGCAGCGCTCAAGTATGTAAAAATAGAACTCCTACCTAATATTTGGTCAATTAATTCTAATGAAAAATACTCAAAAGTCAAGGTCAAGATATACATTCTCCACACACCTTCATAACCCAACTGTTTAGACTACTTTTGTATGGCTATTTGGTACAAAATGTTAAAAGAACCAATATTATAAAACTGTAGTGTTTCTATATACAGTACAATCACAGCTTAGTTCAGTAGCTTTCACCATTTTCTCTTCCTCAGGGGATGAACTGCAGGAATAACTCCATGGAATATGCACTTGTGTCCTTACACCTGGAGGGGGAAAAAGAGGAATAAATATAAATTTGTGGTATACAGCTCTAAAATAGCACAGTGCAATTTTTGCTGTGAGGAATGGCTTTATAACACAGGGAATTCCTTCCACGTCCTAGCTGATGAATTGATACTGCCATGAAGGCTGGATTACCAGCTTTTATCCGACCAGTAAAGCCTACTTTGGAAGATGCTCAGCCCCAAGAAGAATTTCAGGCATGAAATCAAGTCAACAACACAAGCAGGCACACCTATGCTTAGCAGGGGGACAATAGGAGCAGTAAGATTAGAAGAATACCAAGAAATAAAAGTGTTTTTAAAGCTGTCAACTCAACGTCAGACAGCTCTGCTCCCAAAATCTTTTCCATAAAATCATGTGTGCTGGCCCAGGTGCTACAGCATTCCAGAACTACTCCTGAAGTATTCCCCTTGAAAGGGAAATGATCTGCAGCTCTGGGTCAGGTCTATTCACTGCCAGTCCTGCAGAGCACTTCTGTCCTGAGCAGGGACGGGGGTGTGGAGGCTCAGATCCAGCTGCAGCACCGAGATGAACTCACAGCACCAGGTAGCTTCCAGCTGACCTCCCTCCCCAGGAGGGCACACGCTCCCTCTGGCCAGGGAAAGCCATCTGGGACAAGCCCTGATCACAGGGAGGAGCTGCCCAGCAGCTGTCAGGAGGCCTCCCTGGCCTCAGCCCCCCAGAGCTGAGCTCAGAGCAGCCCTGGGTGCTCCCAGGGGCAGGATGGGCAGGGGCTGCACCCTCGGGCCCAACCAAGAGCCCCCAGCACCCATAACTGTGTCACAGGCACCTCCTCTCCCTCCTGCTCCTGCACCCTCAAGGACTGACGGAACTTTGACTTCCTGGCTTCTGCTGAACATCCCACTGGAATTACAACTATGAATGGATTTATTTAGTGTCACACTGCCATTTCTCTTCAAAAAGGAGCACCCTATCCCACACAAACATGCCATTACCCCTACTCCAAACAATCAGTGCTGCCACCCCGGCATCTGGTGATTTTATAAGGAGGAAATTTTTATCTTTTCAGGCTCAGACTTTCACAAGCTCTCCTCATGCTGTGCAGGAACCTTTGATGCCATCAGCACCCCATGCAACATTTAAGGAACAATTCAATTAGTTCAGAAGGTTTGTGTACCATTCTCGAGTGATTCAGTTCTTCTTGTCACTGGGTCTGAAGGGTGTGCTCCCCACAAAGGGCTCGTAACTTCTCTTCTGCAGCAGGCTGCTGGGTAAGTGTTGGTATGACACTGATCTCTTTCCTGCAAATAAAGTCATTTAAGGGAGTTAGCATTATTTCCTGCTCCTCCCAGGTCCACATCAGCATCCAGAATCCAAAACACCTTGACAAATCATCTCACAATCAGGCCTCAAAAATCTAGACTATATTATTATATCTATAGATAGATTATATCTATATTCCCATTATATGAAATTCAGGATCCAGAATAAATACAAGGAGAATGAAAAGATAATTTAACAACTTTGTGCTAAGTTTTATCCAAGCGATGTCTTTGCTTAACTCATCCCACAGCAGATGCCCCACCTAAGGAGGTCTAAGTGCTGCACCCTTAATGCTTAACTCAGTTCCTGTATTTGTTAGGAAATTGAATTTTTCAGTGAGTATTTGAGAGGGAAACTGGGGCGCCTCATTGCTGCCATTGAGGATTACATGGAACTCGTGACACTTTGAAGAGTGGTAAGACACATTTGCTTGCAGACCTTTGTTAAGCAATTTTCAGTCTAGTATAGAGGTCGTTTTGTGTTTATCTGAGACCATTAATTCACATTTATAGATGTGAAATCAATGCCTGTTCCATATGAAGTCTTACTAGCTTAGGCAAGCAGTCAAAAACACTTCATAAAATCAAGGCAAGAAGTCCAGAATCATTACTCCCACAGGATCCAAAAAGCCCAACTGCCATCCAGATTCCACGAAAGCTTCCAGCGCAGCATTGGGGGAAAAAAAACCTCCTGAGCTTTAATTAAATTAAAATGGCACAGCCAGATTAATATTTCAACAGAATCCACGGAGCCATTGGAGTGTGTCACGAGCAATTGTCTTTAATTTGCAGCCTCTGCCAAATCAATCAGCCAACAGGTTATCCCCGATAACATGTTGCCATTGCAAAGGCAACTAATTTGAGAATAACACAAACTGAGTGGTTTCAGAATGTTTCTGTCTCTTCAGGGCAACACGGGATGGCAAAGCTTACAAGCAATAAGGGAAGGCATCATGCTTTAATCAAGTTTGCCAAGTGGAACATATTCTCCTGACAACTTGATCCAGCATTTAACGGCGACGGAACACGGTGGGGGCACCGCGGGGATGCTGCCACGAGGCACACGGGCCCTTAGAAAAAGGTTTTGACATTGTGGATTATAAAATCAGCAGGGTTCAAGAGGAAGAGAGGGCAGAAAGCTGCAGGTCTGCACCTGCACAGCTCTGCAGATGGTATCGCACAGCTGAAGTCTAGGGAAACTGGTACGTTTCAGATTTTTAACGAAAAATAAAAAGAATTTAAAGAAGTTTTTATCGCTGCTCTCCACCCACAATAAAATTCTGACAGTGAGAGAGGTTGCTTGGCTGTTACCCTGAACCCTTCTCAATAACCAGCAAGGTTTGGGTTGGGTGCTTCTGAGCAAATTGGCTGAAAAATCAAGAAATTAAGCTCACAAACCTACATCTTCTAGCCCAGGGTTTTTATGGAAGTTGCTATGAAAACCCACTAGAGGGGAGCTTGTTTCAGAGCCTTTCCAATCGAGGTAACAGCCAGAAAAAGTTGTTTTTCTGCCCTGAGCCAGCATCGAGCAATGAACAATGAAAATCTCATTTCCATGCCAACAATGCTGTCACATTAGCTGCAGCCACAGTTGTGAGGGCTCCAAACAACAATCCAGGCGAAGTTCTGGACTGCAGGGCAGCGTCTCCAGGCTGGCACCAGGGAAGAGGAAGCCAAGCCCAGCCCGAGACTTCTCTGGCACAGGTGGGGCTTCCAAAAGAACAACCAAGTGGACTCCAGAGAGGTTTAAAAGCAGAGCTGCCCCCGCGGCAGGCTCACGCTGCTCACCTCCCCATCCCTCCCCACACTCTCTGACCCCTGTCACCTCGCCAGGACAGCAGCTTCTGTGCTGCTCACCTCCCCATCCCTCCCCACACTCTCTGACCCCTGTCACCTCGCCAGGACAGCAGCTTCTGTGCTGCTCACCTCCCCATCCCTCCCCACACTCTCTGACCCCTGTCACCTCGTCAGGACAGCAGCTTCTGTGCTCCTGGCCGGCCCTGTGCAGAAGCCAGTGCCACTGGGCATTGCTCACAGCAGTCCAGAGCCTGCACCACAGCAGGATTAACCCCATTTCCTCGCCCCTCAGTGACTCAGCTGTGGTGCTTGTCCCCTTCCACTCCCTGCCCAGCCTGGGCACACAACTGTGACACCTTCCCTCACCTTCCCCATAACCCACCAGGAAAGCCTGAGTATTTCTATATCAATATAAATTATTTATATGTGATGTATTTTTGAAGCCCACAACCTTAAAACAAGCAAACAAAAACCAGAACAGAGTGAGCAGATACTTTTTTTTTTTTTTTTTGGCCTCATAACTAAATGTGGATTCAGTATTTGCAGTTTGCTGACCTGAGGGAACACACCCCTGCTTTTTACCATCCCAGACTACTTCAGAGGAGCAACTTTACTGCTTCCAGAGAATGGGAGCATTCAGAGTTCAGGAACTTCACAGACTTTCAGACTACACAGCCCACACAGGCTATTCATTTTTATAATGGGATCTTCGTCTCAAAATTCAAAGTCCTGTATTTGTAGCTAAGTCCATGCTGAGCTCAGCTTCAAGTCATAAATACCACCTTCTACAAATAGTCAGACAACTGCTTAAATATCACCCAGCACCTTTTAATCCTGGCCTCCTGCTGACTTTCTGAAAATCTTGACCAAGGACAAAACACAAGAATCATGTATTTTGTAGAAGTACCAGAGTTCTCCCAATACACCACAAATCATTTATCTCTGTTAGGCCCAGAAGTTTCCACAGAGCATTGCTACACCCTAATTAGAATAGCAGAAATCCATTGTCTTGATTTAACAAAGTATTCTGCTCCTACTAGAAGTTAAACATTAAAGAAAAAATCCATTGAAGAGCAGAAGTCTAAAACTTACAGCAGTTTTATGATCTGCAATACATCCCTCTCTGCTCTTGAAGGGAACAATTGTCCACGGTAGCTTTTTTGTTGGTAAAAAGTTTTATTAATATTCCAGACAGTCCAAGACTTCTGGCACATTAAGCAGAAAGTCTCATTCCGTATCCTGGATTAGTCAACATGTCTGGAGCTGTCTGATGAGCAAACAATACATGTTTGCCATCAGAAACCCATGGCAGAGGGGAAGGGGGAACTTGAGGAACTTCAGACCCCTCTTTAAAATTCAGCCCTTCCACACCTCATTCCCCAAGGCAGGATTTGCTGAACCCGGATTTTAAGCTTAAAATCCAAGCACTGGCTGAACGTGGTGAAATGCTAAGCAGAGCTGCATTTTCAATGTTTCAGGGTGGGCACACACTCATTTATATCCCATTCCCCTCCCCGTGCAGTGGTGTGAGAGGAGGAGGAGGGACTGTACCTTCTCCTGTCGAGCTGGTGACTTGGCCGTTGCTAGATCCACAAGCAGCATAAAGGGATCCACAGCTGTATGGCTCGTAAGGTTTGAGAGCAGTCAGTCCATTGGGGGGATCACCATCGTCTGCTCTGAGGAGCCCTTGCTTGCTTGGCAGAACAGAGGATGTGGGTTTGGTGCGAGGGTATTCCTGAGGTAGCAGATTTGCATATCTGTTTGCAACCCGAAATCTGCTCATTTCGTATCTCCTGTAATTGGCCAGAGGAGAGTCCAGGTGCTCCACAGCCACCACAGAGGGTTTCATCCGTTTGGAAGAGGTTTCTCCATAGTCCAGGCTTGCATTGCTCCCGGATTTACTACAGAGATAGTCTCTCCCTCGCTGGCAAGCCCAGCCAGGTTCACTGAGGTGAGACTCCAGAACCCCATTCACGCTGCTGCTGACCAGACCAGACTGAGTCACTGGGGCACCCAGAACTTTGATTTTATATTCAGATTTTTTTACTCTGTCCAGTACTGGAGAGATCCTGAAACTGGAGTGCACTTCTTCTTGCTGAGGTTGTCTGTAGTTGTTTGCCTGAGCTCCAATGTTGCTTTGCTGTTTATGAAACTTGAGGTTACTCGGGGCTGTACTGCTCGACTCGCTCGCGGAGAAGAGAGGGGCTTTGTTCTGAGGAGGGGCACACTGCTTGGCCTTCCCCGTCTGCAGTGGCTTTGGCTGTGGATTTGCGGGAGCCTTGTTTTTACTGGGATGGAGAGGCAGAGGAGGCACGTCCTTGCCCAGCAGGGCCGGGGGGCAGCCCGTGCGCCGGGCCTTGGCCACGGCCTTGCTCCTGTAGCCGTTCTTGTTAACGGTGTCAGGGTTGTACTTGTGCATCAGCCTCTGGTGCATCATGAGGACCTCGGGGTAAAATGTCCTGTAGGTACAGAAGGGGCAGGTGCTGGGGGCCAGCGGGCCTCTGCTTGCAATCACTGAACACTCCTGGGAAGTCTTACTGGATAAGTCCAAGGGCTGCTCGTGACAGTCCACGACGGGTCTGCGTTTGTAGTTCTCAGTGCATTCTTGCATATTGTTCACATTTTTCCCACCAATAAAAGCACAGATGTACTGGACATCATCTTCCTCTGATGCCACAGAAGCCTTTCTCTCTCTTTTAGGCTGAGCTTCCTTGGTTTCCTTCTCAGCCTTTAGTTTCTCTGGGAAAGGAGCGGGCACGTTCTCAGGTCCTTGACTCAAACCGCCACAAACAGAACCTTTGTTCGATTCCCTGGGATTGTTCTTTACTTTTAAAAAGACTGTGCTGCCCATTGCGTTGCTCAAGGACAGAACTTCCTTTTGCTGCTTGGCAGGTGGGCAGCTCTCAGCATCTTTGGCACCATCGAAAAGCCTCTTGAGATTTTTGGTTTCTGGAGCAGCATCAGCAGCCAGCGACAGCGCCGTCTCCTGACCCCGCAGGGAACCTTTGCTGTCACCCTTCCCATCAGCTGCACTGTCACCGTGCCTGTCCTTGTGGTGTCTCTCTAAATGATACCTCAGGGAAGTCTTCTGGGCTGCTGCATACTCGCAGAATTCACATTTGTACGGCTTTTCACCTGCAACACAGATTTCTCAGTAAATCCCTCTGAGAGAAGTCTTGATCACAAACGCAAGGGAACACTGTGGACTCTAAAACACTAAAACTGATTTTTTTCTCCCCTTCCACACACTCTCAAGTCCCAAACTCATGCAAAACATTTAAACAACAGTATCTCAATGCTTTTACTAACTACAGTGACATCTTCTGGCTGTGCTGGGATGTTTCCACACGCTGGCTGCGGATGGAGATGGAGCTGATGACGTGTGTGGCAGAGATGAGCAGGGACTGGAACTCTGGGTCAGCCCCAAGAGCTGCAGCCCTTGATCATCCCACAAGTGCCCTATGCCCTGCACAAACGGCACAGCTCAGCTGGAAACGGAGCTGTGTCCCAAGGACACACAGGCAGCAGCAGGAAGGGTTTGTCTGGCTATGCAAAACAAGGAGTCGAGTTGAAAAAGAGACTCAGCTTTTCCCCAGGTAGCAGCAGCTGGCAGACAACCAACTTCACACCTGAGAGATTGGCTGGTTTTTAAATTAAAACCAAACCCTAAACTTCTGCTGTACCACTAAATGCAGGAAAAATTAAAACTTTTAAATAGATGGTTTTAAAAATACTTAATGCAATTAGCATTATTTAAAACCATTTATACTTACGTAAATAATTCAAATAAATTTTAATGGCAATTATTTAATTTTGTTTAGAATTAGAGAAAACTTTGTTCTTAACAGCAGCAATTTTGAAGGCATTTTCTGTTTTTCAAAAGCAAAATCAAACATCCTATCCAAGTGGATTCAGCAGATTTCCCTGTCCTCCCCAAAAGGTGCAGCCCCCATTTACCTGTATGAGTTCTGAGATGAATATTGAGGTAATAATTGGAGCGAAAATACTTTCCACAGTAGCTGCATTCTCTGGAGGTTCCAAGGGTTTTAACTTTTGTTCTTTCCAAACTGTCTTCATTTTTATCTTTGGGAGAAAACACAGGCATATTATGAAGAGCAAATGCAAATTTGCAGTCTTGTTGAAAACAGTAATTTTTTTCATGATAAACATAAAATTCTGAACTGCAGTCAAATTCTACACTCTGCAAGTAACTTCTGCTGTGTTTTGCTGCACTCTGAGTAACAAGAGCACAAGAGTTGAAGAGATTTCTGTCCACAACACTGTGGTCTGTGACAGTGACCAAGGAGCCCAGAGAACGAACAAGATTTCAAACAAGATTCAAAGAAGAAGAAGAAAAAAGTTTTCTTTATTGACCTACAGAACCTTGATGGAGAATGGCCCATCTCAAATACTCACACAGGTTATAAACTGTATTATTTCATTAAAGGGGATGTTTGAATTAGTGCAAGTGGGATGATTCAGACTAAAAATCTGCTCTGTGCACGGCAGCCCAACACAGAGAGGTGGGGAAGGAAGGCAAATATTCCTTCTCTTAAATTAATTCTACTAATGGTATTATTCATGTGCTAATCAATGGAATGCCTGTAGAGAGACACTCAGGTTTGATGAGGAGTATTTCCTACAAGCTCCTTAGATTCGGTGAGGAGTACTTCACTGCATTATTATGGAGTGAGGAAGCGCCAGGGCATCCCAGTGGGTGCCCCGGGTATTCCAGGAACAAATCCAGGGATGCCCAAGCAGTTCCACTCCAGTGCAGAGGCAGGAGGTGCCACAGGAGGGCGGCAGGGACAGCGGAATGGCAGAGAATTCCCCCAGACACCAGCGGCAGCCACAGCGACTGCGCTGCAGCTCCCACTGCAAAGCCAGACAGCTCCACTCAACACCCAAGGCAAGGCTGACTGAAAGCTCGGGAGGAAGGAGACCTTCGGCGTGACTAAGAAGTCGGATATATAATAGACTAGAAAGAGCTCTTTGAGGTTCCTGCCTGCTGGGAAGTTTCTCTCCTGGAAAGGCTGCGCAGGGCTCAGCCCGGTGAGTTCAACACACAGCTCGTGTCTCCAGGGTGACTCAGCAGCTCGCACCACAATCTGCTCTGCTTTAGGATAAGGTGCTGAGAAACAAACTAAGCAACTTCACATTAGGTAATCACTTCATTCCTTTGTTCCTGCAGGCAAAATAAAGGGCTGCACATTACCAGAAATGGCCAAGTCAGGGCTGTGTGGGTGCCAGGACATTCTGTACGCCGTGTCTTGCCCTGAGATTATGCAAGTGTCTGCTCTGTAAAGCCGGCTGGGAGCGTGTCACACACACAGCGGCACATTAGCTGGAGACTTTCTGCCAGGCCTTGTGTCCCCTGACATGCAATCTTTTTCAATTAAGGAATCATTCAGTATCACTTGCTTTTCTAAGACACTGTGACATGCAGAATTACTCCTGGGTAATGTACAGATGGAGTCCATCCACGCTGTCAGCAACCCTTCCAGGCAGAGGAGTTAAACACACACCTCTCTTACCTACAGGCCCACATGTTAACAGCCTGTGGCCTCACACAAATGATTCAGACATGCTGGTTCTGACATTTAGGCTTTCAAATTACTGTTCAAAACAAACACTGAACTCGCAGTTAGACAGAAAAGTTTTAAATTGTTCTTTACTTCTCAGAGCCTCAAAAACTGCTGCTGTCAAGCACTGAACATGTTTTGCCCTTACAAGATAAAGGGGAGCAGAAAGAGAAACTGCAATTATTTCTCATAAAATGCTCTTTGTAAAAAACATGTGCTGGATGAGAAGGGATATGGAACACTCCAAAGCATCCAGTAAAGTCAGAGATAAGGGGTGAGTAAACAGTGACTTTTCCCAATTGTTAAACTCACTGCTATCAAATCGACTTCAATGACTGCAGTAACTGCAAGAAGCCCCAGCACAACTTCCAAGATGGCAGCATCCAAACCTTCCTTACCCTCCCATTTTTCCCTTTTCCCCACCATCACATTCCCTATCTAGTTTTTTACCATTTCCTATCGCGTTCTGCAAAGATAATGGAAAAGCACGACGCGTTCTTTGGCTCTAAGGAGCTCACAAACAGCTCTCAGTAACAGCCACTTCAAACTGAAGTGCTCCCAGTGCTACTCACCTAAATTAATTGTTTCTGGAAGCCCATCCTCAGAGCCATCCTCAGAGCCTCCCTCCATCCTCTCTGCTGCCCCGTTCTCCTCCAGGTTCCCGATGATGTCGGCGCAGTAGGTCCTGGCAGCAGTGGAAGTCTCCCCATCACCCCGCCGGTCCCTCTTGTGCACTCTGGAGTGAAGGACCAGCTGGTGGTACGTCCTGAAGGCTTTCCCACACTCAGAGCAGTGGGTTGGCTTCTCTTTGTTCTGGGATGATTTAGAATCCATCTCCATAGAAGGCACTTCACCAGCGGGATGTTTCAGTTTGTCCTGGGTTAAGTTACCATTCCCTGTGAAACTGCTGTTTTTATTTACCTTTGACTTCCCTGTAGTTTCAGCCTGGCTACCTTTATTTGCATTCCAAATTTCACAGAGTTCTTCTTTATCTGAAGATGACTCATCGTTGTCTGTACTTCCTTCTTGCCCAGGCTCTTTAATCTGCCCGTGGCCAACTGCAATTTTACCTTTGGTAGCCAGCTGCCATGCTTGATAGGTGGTGAAAGGATCCAGCTCAGCGATCCACTTGGCGAGCTTCTGCAGTTTGTCCTTTTCTGGAACTGAATTTGGTCTTAAGTTCAAGAATTGGAAAAACTCCTGGTTTTGAGATGTTTCTTCTGCATTGACTTCAGCAGTCACTTGGGGGCTTTCACCGTTGGGAACTGATTCTTTGGTATGCACTTTACTGTGCTCAATTAGAGTCTCTTTATTGTGAAATAGGAAACCACAAACCATACAAATTTTGTAAGGTGACGTTACATTTTCAGTTACATGCTCCTGCACCACCTCATTTATTGTTATGGGGCCTTCAGAACCTTGCTGATGCTTGTTTCTAGAACCAGGTTTTCCAGTGTGCGTTCTCATATGATTTTTGAGGAACCAGGGCTCTTTAAATCTTCGCCCACAAACATTACACCAATAAGTGAAAGAATCTTTATGCTTTTTCATGTGCGCCTCAATGTCAAAAGCTTTATCAAACGTTTGCCCACAAACTTTGCAGCTCAGCTCCTCGCTGTCCTGCTCGTTGCTCGGTGAGGGCGAGCTGGTTCTTACCTGACACTTATCCAGAGGGCTGAGATACTCGGCCTCCACCCTGAGCACGGCCGGCTCGCACAGCGTGGGCCTGTGCTCAGTCAACACGTGCTTGCCCAGCTCCTCGGGGTGCTTGAAAGTCTCGTCACAGAACATGCAGTCCAGGGGCATGCAGCCCTCGGCCTGCAGCAGGAACTTCTCCTGCAGGCTTTTGTAGGAGATGGTGTTGGTTCCTTTGATGGTCATGGAGGCGTCGCTGGTCTCCATCTGGGCTCCCACGGCGCTGGCGATTCCCTCGGGTCCGTCCATGTATGCCAGGAGAGGCTGCGTGGGCATCTTTCCTCCCTTCTGCTCCCTTTTACATCCCTTAAAGGCAGCCTGCACTTCTCTGGGGGTGCTCCCTGATCACAGTAAGGACACTTGTGGAGTTCTCCAACATGTGCTCAAAAGTCTGCTCAGCTGGAAAACCTCTGCCGGGAAAATTATTTTTAATTTTTTTTTTCCACCAGCAGAAAATTGTTTCTTCTTCAGCTTTATGTGCTTGCACACATCCCAGTAAAAGCATCCAAAGATTCTCTCAGTGATGGGATGAGGTTTTCTTTTGGATTGTTTCTTCAGATTTTTCAAGTCTACAGATACAGTCCGTTGCACTTAGTTTTGTTGCACAAACTTTTCAAATAGTTGCATTGGGTAAAATACACTCAAGGCCAAGTTCAGTGCCACAAGGAAACTCCAGCACCTGGGAAAGAGAGAAAAGAGTTAGTCAGACCTTTGGAAAGAGAAGTATTGTCTCCCAAATAATGAAAACATTAGGGCTGAGAACCATCAAGTGCTTTAGAAGAAAGCGTATTTTTAAGAGCCAACGAGGGATAGGTAGAAGGCACCTGGGTCACTTTTCTACCTGCCACAGCTGAAATAGTTTGGTTGAACATCCTGCTGTTTACAGCTGTTATTTCTTTGCAAGACTTTGTCAATCCCTTCTAAACCTGCACTTACCCAGTTACACAGAGCTGCTGACACCGTGTTCCAGTGCTCTCCTGAACTCAGAACAATGCAGTGGCCCAAGTACCCTTCCCTGAACCTGTAAAACCCCAGCAGAACTTCACTTGTTTGTCACCTAAAGGCTGCTAAGCAAAAGGCTTTTTTTTTTTCAAGACCAGATAGCTTGGCATCAGCTTTTATAGTCCTGGAACACAGGGAGTGTCAGCACAAATCTTTGTGTTAAGAACCATTCACCAGCCCCACTGCTCAGAGCTTTCCCTATCGCCACAAATTCATAATGCCTGTGACAATTCCAGGCTGGCAGGGTAACATCAACATTTTGTGGGAACTAATAATACTGTTTCTTGAACAGTGTTTAAATCTAGTATTTAAATCATCCAAGAGGCCAATTATTACATTATGAAAACAAAATTATTCTACTTTCAAAGTGGCACAAAACAAAAAAATGATTTATTTGTTACAAAGGAAGGTTTAAGATTCAGCAAGATTAAACAGGGTTATAATATAGCTAATCACAACCCCAATTTAAATCTCTAAGTTTACTGAATTATAATGCCTGTTAGCAGCAACTCGTGGACCACCACTTTGGGCTGACAAATTACAGTTTTGTGGAGTTCAGGGCTCCGGTTGATGAAATTTCTGGGTAAAGGAAAAGTCTAGCAAACTAATACAAGACTAATATAAACTGCAGAAGGATTGTTCTGAGACATTTCCAAATAAAGTAATAACTAATGAAAAGAATTCATTCAAAATCTGACTCAAACTTTGGCAAATTATTTCCTAAGAGCCAGCTGGCCAGTGACCACATGACTTGAACTAATATACCCCAAATACATTATGCTCTGTAACTTTTAGAGCAGAATACAGCATGGACACAATTGGGGTTTAAAATTCACCTCAATTTCCACATCTGCCTTGCTTTTACATGGAAAAAAGGAAGCATTTTGTTTTATTTGACCCAAAGAAAGGACAATAATTCAACCACAGCCCTGCAATAGTTCAGGCTGCCAGCTTTCCACAACAAAGATGATTATCAGTGGACTCTCAGCTATTTCAGATCAGAGCTGGCTGGACAGAAAAAGTGGTCTCAAGCCGTTAAATCTTAAACCATTTCAGAAGAAATCAGCCCAGACAAGAGAAGTAGCTGGGCAAGGAAACCTCAGCACACACTGGCAGGAGTCATGGATCCGACATCTCCAACACCTCATCCACTTCCTGCAGCCTTGCCCTGAGAACACTCCTTGCTTTTAATTTGAAAAGTCAGCACCTCCTTTCCCATCATGCAGACCACAAGATCCTGGGGCCTAATGAACGTGGGTAAAAATAGAAAATAAAATAGAAAATAAAACACCACCACACCAGAACGCCAGGAACAGGAGAAAATTATTGTTGCCAGCTGCTTGGTTTTCATTTTTTTCTGTTTCTCCAAAGTTTAAAGTCTCTTCACTGCCCAGTCCTCTAACCCAGGCTGACACAATCAGCACAATTAGTATCAAGAATTGTATAGGGTTTTTTTAGACTGATCCCAAGGGAGACACAAATGCAGGATCCTCCAGGGGAAGGTGGAGTGTAAGAGGGACCAGATCACTGCTGGTGGCGACAGAACCTGCAGTTTCTGCAGCCAAAGTCTCTTTTCTAACTACGCCCTTTATCCTCGTTTTCAGTTTCATCACTGCCATGATTAACACTTCCTCTCTGCAGAATGAATCAAAAATCTCCTGTAACAGGCAGGTTCACTTCAGCGAGGGGTGACACTTCTGCTTCTACTGCAGCCTTTGCCCTTCTCCCCTCCCCACCCAGCTCGGACCTTCCCTCACTCCCTACAGGCAGGTGAAGGAGCCAGAACCAAAGTTTGAAGCTCAAGTATTCAAAAAACTTTTTCTCTTTTGTAAAACATCAGGAGAAAACATATCAAAGGCTGCTGGTTAGCATGCTTTGTACTTCATGTTTCAACTTGCCTTTTTGTTCTATTTCTACTGGAGTTTTAAAAGGTATTTTTTACCCAACATGCTACAGCAAAGCTCAGTGAGCATCTGCCCGAAAATAACTTAAGTTTCAAATTTCAAAAAACAATCTAGGCGAGATTAAAAAAGTGGAACAAACTTAAGAGCGGAGTGCATTTGCTTTCAGAGCCATAGGGAAGCGCTCTGCAGGAAGAAGTGTAAAAATCCTGCTGGAGAGAGGCCAGAGGCATTTCTGGGGCATGGAGGCAGATCCAAAGGGCAGAGCCTGCAGTCCCACACAGGAACTGCTGGGACTCAGCAGCCACTGCTTCCCTGCTCATGCCTACAAACAGAAAAAGCCAATTAAGGTTCCTCACACTCCCACTTCGTGGCACTACAACAAACACACGACAGAGCAACGAGAATTAAACCACTGGAGAAAGGAAACAGATGAGAACAGCAAAATCCACCCTCAGTGCTCTGCTCTTCGTGGCATTCTGGGGCGAGGTGGAGGAGAAGAGAGCTCCTTCCAACATGGGCCACCACACATGGCCCTACCCAAAGCCAGCCTAGCACAAAACCAACACTGACAGCCACAGCTGCAGGATTTTTTAGAATTTAAGAGACAAAGATCACATTTAGGGAATGCCCCAGGTTGGTCATGGATGGGTGAAAAACCCACCTCAATCAATCAAGAACATCTTCTCTGATAAGTCTTTGGAAACAGGGCTGCTTCAATCCCATCTCAGCTGTCTGGCAAACAAAACCTGTCCTCACAACCACACAACACAGAGCGTACAACCAACACCTGAGTCATGACAGGAGTTCCACAGGAGCTTGGGGCCAATTTTGGGGGCTATCAGTAGATTTGAAGCCCTTTGGAGACTTCAGAGCACTCTGCAGCCTCCACCAAGCTGTGCTGGCTGCTCGCACTGCTTTTCATGGAGGCTCTGAACAGCCCTGAGAAGCAGCCACAGCTCATCCTCTAGGCAGCACAGAGCAAGATATTCCTGTTTCAGGAATCTGAAATGCCTCTCTGCAGCTCCTGCTCGTGGACACACAGGAGAGAGCAGCTGCAGACTGGGGAAACTGCAGGGAGCATTCCTGCAGGAAAGGGCAGATACAACTAGACAAGAATGTATTTACGCTGAGAAGAAGAAAGGATACAAGCACTGGAGGCAGGAGGCGAGTTAGAAACTCCAGTCTTATTCTGTATCTGGTGATTACACACTTCTCTGATTAGATCCATGCCTTTTACAAGTCGGCAGGGTTTTACGCTCTTGCTGTTCAGACAAGCCAACACATGCCAGAACTACAACCCAAATATCCCCACCAGGATTTTATCCATCAGTAACAAACCCTTCTTCCTACTGAAGATAACATGCCTTGGATTTGAGGACCAAAACCGCTGATTAATCACATTCCTGCTATCCAAAACCCTGGAGGCAGCAGGAAAACCGTCCAGAGTCACCTCAATTCTGTCGCTCCCTTGGAAAAGTGGACAACCTGCAACACTGACTATGGCTGAAGGTCTGTGCAGGAGCTCAGCAAATAAAATACAATACCTGCATTTCTTCTGCCTTCTTTCACTTTCAGAAGACAAAAGGACACACCAGTATCAGAGATACTGAGTAAAGGAACAGAACAAAACAGGAAATCCTTCCTTCCAACAGCTGAAAAGCGATAAACTTGCTACAGATGAACTCAAGGTTGAAAAAAAAATTTTTACTTGTCCCCCTCACACAGCAAGGCAAGAAGTTCCACTTGTGACTTCCCTGCCCATCTGCAAACACCCCCCTGTGCCTCCTGCCCAGCCCAGGGCCCACAGCTCCCAGGGGCTGCTCCGAGGGCAGTGAGCAGGGCAGGAGGAGCCTGCACAGCTCCCCTGGACTCTTCCTGGAGTCACCAATCCACCTCGGTTCCAGGGTGCCACCTACTGCACTTGATGCAACTAGAAATGTATTCCAGCTGAGAAGAAAGAATAAAACTACCGGAAAAGTCTCAGCCTGAGCATTCAGCACACTGCAGCTCACAAGTGAGTCATCCCTGGCTGAGTATTTCAGCAGGTTCACAGCAATACCCATTATATTTATAAACACCACAAAACACCCATAAAGATTCCACTGGACAGATGAGAACATCTTGTTTTCATTGCACTTGCCACACAACCTAAGAACCACACCAAAATCCTGCTGCATATAAATGGATTATTAAAACAGAGAAAAGTTTAATTAAGTGCCCGTAGAGAAATTTAATTTATTTTTATTAAATTACACAACCCGAGACAACATATTACACGGTCTTGAAGATTTCTTTGGGAAATGACCTATCAGGAGTAATTTTATTGCATTTCTACTTCCTGCATTTCAAAATTTCCATGAATATGTAACAAAAACTCTAGACACACCTTTCGGAGAACAGCACAGCCTAACCATTGAATTTCCCATTTGAAACACATTACAGAGGCACCGGGAATAAAAGTTGCATGGCAAGTCTCAGGATAAGCAGCTATTCTTTGCTAATTCAGTCCTGTAAAACTATTGTTAAACTGTTAAAAGCGACCTGGAACAATTACAGAAGTTAAAGTAGTTGCTGCAACACTTTCTGGAAAAGAGAAGTGAGAAAACTTGAAGAGTTACAGCCAAATGCAGGACACTGAAGTTACTTTTCTTCTCTGGCAGAAATAAACTCAGACATAACTACCTCAACAAACCCAGATTCTCAAATTCAAGGCCAGCAGCAAAATTATCACTGCTTAGCTGACCAGCTTCTTCCAGCTGCTGCAAATCAACCACCTTAATTTTCACTGGGTCTACTGAACTTGAAAAACTTACATGCAACTCTCATTTCCACTTAAAAAAACCCTCCAGTTTTCCTCGTGTTTCAAGAAGTTTCAGGATATTAAGAGTCATTTCACATGAACTGTTCTTTCCTCTTGGTGTGTTTATGCCCCAGAACAGATTGCTGGTAGATGGATTTTACACTGCTGATTGCTTATTGGAAATTACAAGTTTACCACCTTTTTTTATTTCCAATTTCAAAGATTTACTGCAATTGTTCCAGTCCTACCTAAGGACCAGAGATAAAACAAACCAGTTAACATCACTTTTAACACCACCTCACTGGGACCACAAATAAAAACTACTTTATGTGTGTTATCTGTTTTATCTGGGCACAGCTGTGTTCAGGTGTAACACTGATCACAGGCAGAGCAGCTCATGCATAAATAAATACACCTTCAAATCCTCAACTAAAACCTGAGCCGAGGCTGAACTTAAACTTATTTAGGAGGTTTTTTAATATACTTATACATGATTGCACAATGCTAAGGCAGCTGCACCACACCTACAAAGTTAAGCACAAAGAGCACCCTCAAACAGTTCCTAACAATATTTAGGAGCTCCAGATTTTGGGATGCTCCTCCCTTGTCCTGGCTGAGCGTGGTGTCTGCATGAGCCACCAGTGACCCCAGCCCCGTGCTGGGAGCAGTGCTGGTGTACCCTGGCATTCATTCCACCAGTGACCCCAGCCCCGTGCTGGGAGCAGTGCTGGTGTACCCTGGCACTCCACCAGTGTCCCCAGCCCTGTGCTGGGAGCAGTGCTGGTGTACCCTGGCATTCATTCCACCAGTGACCCCAGCCCCGTGCTGGGAGCAGTGCTGGTGTACCCTGGCATTCCTAAGCTCCCACACTTTGTCAGACAGCGAAGCCAAGTGTCATCGGGAGGTTCTCACTCACCGACTGTCCCAAAAGGTGAGTCACTTTTCCAAAGTCCACGGCGTGACACTTGGGGTTTGTCTCTGCAGGTAGCTGGGGTTTATGGCAACCGCGGGACTTCCTCTGCGCGCTTCAGCGGAAAGGCGCGTGGCACACTCGGGGCAGGAGGGGCTTTCCTCCTCGGGCACAAACCCTCTGCCACCCCCTCTGACACAGGGACAGCCTGATCCTAGGGAAGATGATGCACTATTTGCTCCACAGACCATGACCTTATTTCTCAAAGAATACAAGTGTCCAATGCCCACGGCTCCAGTGACAACACCGGAAAGTTCTTGAAGTCAGCCCAGATCAAACCTGCCTGTGCCAGGCAGCACAGAAAACAAGAATTATCCCTCATTACTGGGCATTCTGCTGCTTTCTAGGGAGGGAAAGAGCTACTCCCATCTCTAACAGTAGATCATTTCACACAACTTCCCAGAGCGTTCTGTGTTAGGAGGAGCACGTGAGCGATCCCAGGGCTGCTTCTCGTGCACACCGAGCCTCTTATACCAACTGTGCAAGCACAAAACTGTTTTTATACTTTGTTAACAGTTCAGCCTGATAAAGAACTAACACCGGCACTTGTAAAGGAAATGGAGATTCAGGGGGAGGAAGGGGAGGAAGAGAGTTGTTTGTTTCAGTTGCAGGAAAGATCAAAACGAAGATGTTCAGGTTGAAAAGAGAACATAAAAGATGACCCTAAACTGGAATTTCCACTCCCTCCATCTGCAAATTGAAGTCCCCCTCATTAGTCTTCATCCTTCGGGCTTGAAGATCTCAAACTTATCCTAAACTTAAACTCTTTCATGGCTTATCCTTTTTATCCCCTCTAAGAGACACGCTCAGTTATAGTTCCTTCTAACCCCACCAGAGATTTCCAACACAATGATCCTAAAACAATTCACAAGAACATAACCAGAGTGAGGCATACTGAGAATTCGAGACTGTTATTATCCAAGCATTTCTGCACACACACTTCAGAAAGATTTTGTGTTGAAAGCCCTTTTGCAGTCAGATAAAACAGACACACACACACACGAGTCATTTTCCCCCTGAAGCCTCGCAAACAGGATTTTAATCACCAGTGGAAAATAACTCATAGTTAATAATGAACAATATTAGGAAAACTCCCTCCCCCATCTCAGACATCTATACTAATAAAAACAAAGGATATCCTCTTTCTCTCAAAAACCTTTTCCTGGAGTCCCTTTTTCTTGAAGGCTGTATGTCTACCAGGGGTTTGGCAGAGGATGGATGAGCTGAGTGTCTCCTCCGAGAGCTGAATGCCTCTTCTATCAAAGGATGTAATTAGGCCTTTTAAAGCAGGCAACGTATAAGCTTGCAGCATTCTGCACATGTTTTTCCTCCACTGAGCAAGAGCAAATATAAAAGAGACTAATTCTTGGCATTAAAGGAGGAAGTACTACAAGTAAGTATTGACTTTTAAAGTTCAGAAGGACTGCTCAAACTGCCAGATTTTTTTCCTTTTTCGCTCTGATTAGGAGAGAATATACTCTCAGAACATATTCTCAGGAGCCACAAAACCAAAGTGTACTCTAGACAACAGAAGTGGCCAATACCTGTTGGAGAAGAGCTGAAAGAAACAAGAATAATCCTATTTTAAATAAGTCTGGGACACATTTCACCACTGCTGCAGGATGATGCAACTTCATTAAATCAAGAAGTTACACGCACTTAAACTGGCAATGACCCCTTACCTTACAAAACAGTTTATTGTTCTCTCCACAGCAGGTAAAGGCTCTCGGTGGAATGAGTGATACATTTTTATTGTTGAGTCAGTCTCACCTTACACAGACTGCCTTGTATGTTTAGTCTTGGTTTTCATTTAAAAGAAGGTATTTTCAGAGACTTTAAAAGCAAATTTGACTTTTTTACTTCTTGGCAGAGGGATGTAAGGTCTCTCCAACAGCCACAACTACAAAGAAGTGGTAAATTCAGTTCACCAAATTAGACTTAATTCCTTATTACTCAAGAGCCAGGAGTTCCTCTGTACCAATTACAGGCAAGTTGCATCCCTTTGGGCAGCATAGGTGAAATAACAGGAAAAGAGATTATTTTACTCCTGAATCTGAGAGAAGTGGTCACTTCCAAGGAGTTCCTTTTGTTAAGGCCATTAGTGTGCCCTTAGCGCTCTCACCTGGCTTCAAGCCCGAACCCAGCTCTCACCCAGCACAGCTCAAAGTGCTGCCCCTTGGAAGAACAGAGCACTGCCTGATCCCTGTCCTCTGCAGGGCACTGGGAAGTAGTCACTCTCAAACACAACCACAATTAGGTGCTTGCAAAAGGCAGTCTTGAAATATGGAAGAAGGAACAGAGTCCAGGGAAAAGACATTTACTTGTAGCTCAGTCATCCCCTGGAGCAGCATCTGAAGGTACTAAAATAGAAAAGTGACAGAAACGGGCACTTCCAAAAGCTGCCTCCCTTCTCCCATGCAGGTGGGAGATCTCCCCGAGACTGATGGAGACTTTTTAACTCCTCGGCCTCACATTCCCCCTCCCCAGTGGGCCGCAGGGGTGTGCGTGATGCACCCAACAGCCTGGGCTGCACAGGGCCACGCTGGCCTGAAAAGCGAAGGAGGCATCTGCAAGAAGCTGAGCTCTCTAACAGGCAATTTCAGAGCCCAAGTTTACCAGCCTAAGAACAAAAAGAAGTTAGAAACAAACAGGAAAGGTGAACAGAAATTGAGGCTTCTCTGGGCCTCCTTTATATCATTTTCTGTACCCAGAGCCAGTCCCTGGTGTAAATCTAAGCACATCTAATTTGCTTTATCCTGAGTACCAAAGGAGAACCCCGGGATTCCACCCACCCAGCTCTCTGCTATCACAATAAAGTGCAGGCACAACACAAAGGCCTCAGTTTCCCTGATGCAGCTCAATCAGAGCACACTGCACTCCCTTTATTACAGTGAGAAATGCAAGTGTACCTATTGCGCATAAACAAACTCAGACTTTGATACTTTTAGTTACATAAAATCTGCAGCACATAGAAAAGCACCATCCAGTCAATTATTCACTTCTGCTTGCATGGTTCTCTGCTCCAGTCTTGAAGTCACCCTGATCTACAAAGATTTCCCTGCATATTCTACCCACATTTCCTCTTGTTCTTTTCTTTTGAAATCCTCAAGGCAGCCCGATAAGCAATTCCATCTCATTGTGTTTCCAAACACGTATGTCACCTATATTTTTAATTTCAAACTCATTTTTCCCAGCATGTACACTGCTCTACTTTGAAACTGCAAAGTCTGCTCTTATCACACCGCTTAAAAAAAAAAAAAAGGAGGAAGAATCAAGAGTGCTAGATTTATGATAAGCTATAAACTATGCTCTGACCAAAGTCATATGATTATAACAGTAGAAGTTTTTATGTATTTTTCCCATTGACATACACCCACGTTTGGCATAAACACCCTTCATCAGCAACAAAAGGAGACTATTTGGCAATTTCACTGAAGGGAAAAAAAAAAAAAGTTGACTTCTAAAGGCAAATTATTTAGAGAGAGCAACTTTCTGTTTAGAAGCACATAAAAACCTAGGTAAATTTAGGCTGAAAAATGCTTTTGTAATCCTCAAATACAACATGTGTTGAGAATCTTACACGGCTTGGTCATATCCTTTTCCTTACTTTTGTATTCAGTTGCAAATCTCCAGTGGAATGAGTCACATCTCTCTCAAAGCACGCATACAGTAGTCAGCAGAATCCCCTCAGCGCATTCATGCACCAGGAAGAAAAACTTTTTTTTTTCTAAAGTCACCTTAGAAAGTCGGGGGGGAGGTGATCAGAAATGCCCCCAAGTCGGTTAAAAGTTAAAAGCAATCTGCAAACGATGCCGAGATGAGATGTGGGAAGGCTCTGAGGGGGGGTGGAAAGGCAGAGTGTCCCCAGTGAGAGCTGAGCTGGCACATGGCAGCCCTGCTGCAACCCAAAGGCTCGTCCTGCTATATTTAAAGACAATACCTCAACGGTGAAGTATTACAACATTTAAAGTGAGATAAATAAGCATAAGACACGGGCAAATATCCTCGGTTATTTAATCATCCTGAAAGCAGCGTGGAAGTGTGAGGCTGAGTTCAAAGGTCAAACTCTTCTTTCAGCTTCTCGCAAAGAAAAGAAAGCTCAGCCCCTTTTACCTTGGGGAAAGGGGGGCTGCTCGTTCCATATGCCAGCATTTCATAACACAGGAAAGAGGGGCTGTATTTACATCTACGCTGCATGGAATCTTCTCCTAGGACAATGCATTCCAGATCAAGATTCAGGTTAGAAAGAGCTGGGACAACAAAAACTCCCAAAGAACAAAGGGAAGTTAAAATTTACTTAACGTTTCCCCAGAGCTTCTTAATTGCAAACTCTCAGATTTTTTTTTTTGTAACTAAAAGTTTACAGTAATCACTGGATTGAAAGTCTAAGTGAAAGCCACAGTTCCCCTTTAAAATAATTTCCCCCTGATTACAGTAATAACCTAGCACTTTGTATAAAACATGGTATTAATCTATCAGCATAGTTCTAAATGAAAATACAGTGGGAAGAGGAGGTATTTCTGAATGTTAGAATCAGTGCTCAAAAAGGAATTTTTGGAGTGTGATCTAATGAAAGGGGAAACCAGAATCAAGTAGCCTTTTGTGTAAGACAGTCTGATAAAAAGGTGCTAAAGTTTATTATCTTCCTCTCTTTTCCAGCCCCTACCCTAAATCCTGCCCTCCCCACCCCCCCACCAAAACAAAGCAAAACCAAAAAACATTATTCACTTAAAGAGGGAAAGAAAGAAATCCTTTAATGCAAAGCCTGGAAGCCATTCTCTAAAGACTACTTAATATGAAACTTTGTTTACAAGACACCAATATAGCCTCCTCACCACACTCAAAACCAGAAAACATCCACTTATTTAAAGAAATGCTTTTGCTATTTTCATCAACAAGGACGTCGGTATTCATTTTAATTTTAAATTCGGCCCCAACAGTGCCATATGAATGTTTTAAACTCATCTATGATATGCACTGTTTGAGAATGTTTAAACAAAGGAAGTAGGAAAAGCCTTAAAATACACAGCAAAACTTAATGGCTTCAATTTTTAAATATAGCCTGATTGCAGCATGGCAAAATTATTCTCTTATGCTCACAGTCGGCCTTCAGAAAGAATAAGTGCAGTCAGTGGAGTAATTTGTCCCACTGGAAATTCTGTATAAAACATCTACCTAAAATAAACAAGGCTTCGCAGCGAGAATCGTCAGTTGCCATTAAGGACACACCTTAAAGTTCTTACCACACAGTAACTAAACAAGTACAAACTAGTGGGGACTGCTTGCTACTTTTGTCTTAAAAGTTAATGAGATCAATTCACCGCTCAGTATCAGATCCTCAGATCATTTTCTGCAAAATGCAGCAGACAAACAACCCCCAAAACACGAACATCCAGGCTCTGAGTGGCTGATGTGTTATCAGCAAGCCCGAGCTCCTCGCAAAGGGGAATAGAAATATTCACATTTAAACCTGACACCACGCAATAGTAAAAGGTAAAACGCTGAAGTGCTCAGAATCTGGAGCTCTGGTACTGGAAGGCAGCTGTTGTTCCCCTGCCTTTTCTTTTGTTGTGCCTAATCTCATGTCAAGTCATTCAACCAACTCCAAAGCGATGAAGACATAATTGAACAACCTTAACTAAAAACTGATCTACTGTTCCTCAACTGCCATATATGCTGCTCAGAGATTAAAAAAGGCTAACTTATGAAAAACAATCCACAGAATTTAAATCAGCAACTCTGCTGCATGCAGAAGAGTTGCTTGGCTGAAGGCCAAGCCAATCAATAATCACTGTAATGGCCATGGCTCTAAAGTTATTTGTTTTTCATATTCACCACCCTGAAAAACTTAAAAGGCAAAACTTGAAAACTCAGATGCTGATTTCAGGAAAGAGCCCTATTGAGATCGAAAATCCAAGTATTTTTCTCAGCATGACGAGATTGCTCACTAAAAAAAACACGTTGCAGAACGATCAGTGATCACAAAGCCACATTCCTGCTACAGATCTTAAAATATTGACTCAGTTACAGAACTAGTAAAGGGGAAGAAAAAAAACCCTCCTCCACCCTCGCCTGCTCCCTCCCCCTCTGCCAAAGAATGCAGTTTATCCTACTTATTTGCAACTGTCCTTTTCTATTATCCAAGGAAAGGCTGAAACCTCAGTGTGGACATCCCAAATTAAAGTCTCGGTCGTATTCCCAAACCTCCAGTTAAGAAGAGCTCCTAAGAGCAATAAAACATGGCGTTAAAGCATTTGCAAGCCATTGTCACAGCCCTGTGCTCTGCTACCTTTGCAGCCCCAAAGCAGCCCCCAGCAAGCGTGGAAGCGTTGGTCAGCAAGTCAATGCCTGCTATTCAACTTGTAGTTAGGCGTTTTATTTCTGTGTCTTCCAGATCATATCACTCCTGCATTTCACGGCCTAATAAAATGTGAAGAATGATATGCTCCCTTCTCTCCCCCCTCCCTCCCTGGATCTGAAACTGCGTTATTTCCCTCTCTTCTTTTCCACACATTCTTACAAAAACTTCCCTTTTCACATACTTCTATAAGAAAATATTTCACTGCAGCTACACTTCAGTTCCTATTTCTATTTTCGATTTTCACTAGATTCTTCTGCTCCTGCCTCCCCCTCAAACCCACTGGTAGAAACTGATGTAGTTTTAAAGCTCTCAAGGTCATTTCAAAAATGAAAAAAAAAAAAAAAAGTTGCCTTAAATAAAAAAAACCTTTAAACACACAACCCCCCTAAACTAAACCCTTTTCACATTCAAACGCCTTTCATCAGCAGATCAATAACCCAACAGAAAGATTTTTGTTCCCCACCACTTCAAAACTATTACACTTCAATTCAAATACTTACTGAGAGTCACACAGCACATTTTATGGGATGGCTCATTAGAGAACATACAGAGCTTACTTTGGGTGCAGGTTTTCTGTGTGGGAGACAGACAAACAAACAAAAAAAGCCTCACACCCCAAAACAGAAAGTCCAGGGGGCATCACGGAACAGGAATGAAATCCAATCTCTGGATATTCTAGAATTTTATTGTCCTCGCCTGGCAACCTCTTTTGTTGTTCAAGAAGTCAGTTGAGGCTTATTTATTTATTTCCTAAACTTCCTATTCCCCTTTAAAAAAAAAAAAAAAAGAAGAAAAAAAAGAACCACGATGCTAAAGAAATGATCGGGAAGGCTTTGGTCTTTGAAAGACAAAGGTAAACGAAACAAAAACGGGCAAAACGGATCAATAAACTTTTCATTAACACCCCCCCCCCCTCCGCCCCATGAGCCACTTACTACAAATCCTTCTTCCAGGAACATCTTTGACTCACAAAGAAATAGTCTCTTGTCGCTGCACACCCCCACCCCGGCCGAGAGCGGCCCCCGGGCCCGGCCCGGCGCCTCGGGGGGGGCCCCAGCGACCCCCCAGGTGTTGGATGGCAGCGCGGCCCCGTCCGGGGGCGCCAGGGGAGGGGGCGGCGGCGGCGGCAGCGCGGGGCCAGCGCCAACTTCGGGGCGGGAGGCGGCGGGGAAGGGCTCCGGCCGCGCCGCCGCTGCGCCCGCCCCGCGCTGGGGAGGGGGCGGCGGGAGGGGCCGCTACCTGCGGCCGCGGGCGGGGCCGGCGCGGCCACACACACCTGGACCTTCCTCCGCCCCCCCGCGCCCGCGCCGCCCTTCCTCCTCCTCCTGCCGTGCCCCGCGGGACAGCGCGGGGACAGGGGGGATCCGAGCCCCGCTTGGAACCGGGGGGGGGGCTGCGCCCCGAACCCTTCAGACATGCCGGCGGCAGCGGCCCCCCCGCGCTCGCTCGCACAACCGGCCCCTCACGGCAGAGGCCGCCCGAGGGACGGGGCTGCGCCTGCCGCAGGTGCCCCCGGGGGGGGGCGGGGAAGGTGAGGAGGAGGAGGAAGGGGCCCGCAGCCCCCGGCAGGTGCCCCCCAGCCCTGCCTCACCTGAGCCGAGGCGCCGCGGGGCAGCGGCCGCGCCGCGCTCGGGGCACTGTTTGTAAACGGCTCCGCGGCAGCTGTTGCTCGGGCAGCCCCGGGCCACGCCCCTCCCGCGGGACACGCCCACGGCGGGGCGGGGCCTCCGCTGGCCACGCGCCCGGCGCGTTTCAATCAACGCCGGCCACGCCCCCCAGGGCCACGCCCGGCGGTGGCCACGCCCCGTCCCCCTCAGAGGGGGCAAGGAGTGATGGACGCGATCCACACGCAGCGCTCCCACCCGTGTCACCCAGGCACCAGGGCAATGGCAGGCAGCACACCTCATGGGCACTGATCCTTGCGTGGGTCACTGGGGACATCATGAGCACGACCCTTTTTGTCGTGTGGCTGCAGCCCCGATGATCCCGAGGGCTCCGTGAGGGGCCTGGAACACATCAGGGCTGCCCGAGGAGCAGGGGGACAGAAAACACAGATTCACTGTGGAAATTGCCCCAAAACAGCCGAGGGCTCAGAATACACAGATTCACTGTGGAAATTGCCCCCAAAGAGCCGAGGGCTCAGAATACACAGATTCACTGTGGAAATTGCCCCCAAAGAAGCGAGGGCTCATCTATTTTTCTTTATTTTTTTAACACCCAGCTGTTCTCTCTGCTCCAGAGGGATGGACACTCCAGAGGAATGCAGTGCGGCAGGCAAAGACTTAAAATACATTTCCGAGTGTTCCACTTGGCACTGAGGAGGTTTTTAGGAGTTAAATGCAATCTGTAATGCTGTTAGCAAAGTGCTTAATCTCCGCTAGACTCTGAGGTTAGCACCTCCCTCGAGTAAATGGGATAAGGAGGAGGTGAGCCTCCATGTGCTCTCTGCTTTTTCCCCCAAAGACACACCGAGACCTGCTAAAGTCAGTTCAGTTTACATCACCACATTTACATCGCACCCGGGGGCTCGTTTCCTTCAATAGAAGAATCATCCTGCCTGAATGGAGGACATTTCTAAAATAATTGCAGCTAAAATCATGTGTTTTGGGGGTTTTTTTAATGTGTTTTTTTAAAGTTCTTCTCAAAATGTTCTCCCAGTCTAAAATGAGCAGCCCTAGCCAGGCTGAAATTTAGGTCCCTTATTTGGCAAATAAAGATTAATAAAAAGCATTACAGAATGTGTAATATGTACACGGTAATTACTTACCAGGTATTTCTGGAAGGTGAAATATCTTCATTGGCAAATTTGAATGTTGCCTCACGGTGACTTGAAGCAGATTTATCTTCATGAAGTGGTCAAACCTGATAAGGCCAAAATTTTAAAAGACAGATAATTAAGTCCTGCCCTTTCCAATGGTCATATGGGCTGATAGAGCCTCACTAATTTCCTGAAGTTTAAAAATCTCTGTCCATCAGCTGTGTGAACCATGAGGAAAAGGGATTTACCTTGTGCTCCTTCACAGATTTCCAGGTGTTAAATCCCGGCCTTCCCACTGCCCTGGATGGAGTTTTGAACTGACACAGGAGAGCTCATTGCTCAATCCCTGCTAGTTTAATGTGATTTTTTTTGCAGTAGGATGTATCGGAGCCCGGTGTTTATCCGTGCATGCAAAATATTCCTTTGTCTCGCAAGAGCTCTGCATTTCTTCGGAACTCGCTGCACACCACCTTGCGCTGCGTGACCAAACCTGCTCCCACAGACACTGCCAGTCTGGAGCACAGGAGCAGTTTAAGTATTGATTATCTCCAAATGGCAGCGAGGCCAGGAGGACAAATCGGAATTTTGCTGGAAATGGGTGTGGGAGGGACCAGTTTTTGCCACCACAAATGACTCTTAACAGTCTGTTAAAAATGTATTCTTTGTGTTAGGCTCTGATGTTAGCGTTTTGAAAGACCTTGTATGGAAGAGTTAAAAACAAATTCAAGGCACACAAAGGAATAAAAACATTAAATTTGTATTTTTGCTCTTAACTTGGTATTCTTAAAGCCTCCCTGAGTCAGGTGTTGAGGTATTTCTTGTTCTCATCACACACCAAACCCCCGTTATTTGCCCCCTCCCTCTTTAATTTTTTGAAAATTTTACTTTTCCATGTGAAATCTACTGATCCCCTTGATCACAAGGGCTGCTCCCTGGAGCCAGGGCTCTGGCTAACTGTAAACATGACTTACCAGAGAACACAGAAGCCGCATGGTTTTTATCCACCGAGATATGGGACCTCTGTGGAAAACAAGAAAAATAAAAAGACTGCTTCAGGGAAAAAAAAAAAAAGGAGAAGCTCAGAATATCTTAAAACTTTTCTTCTTTTGCTCAAAGTGCATCATATAATATCACATTACAGGAGTGAAATGAAAACATCCAATTTATTTTTACAGATTAGCCATGGTGACCTCTGTGATTTATGCTCATGGAGCTGGAAATGTTTGATATGAGGCAAGGGCCAACTAGGAAAAATAAATCCTAGATTTTCTTCTCCCTCTGTTTTGCCCCGTGTTGAGGACATTTGCTGCCTTTCTGGAGAGGCTTCCCCAGTCCATATTTTATGTATGAGGCACAAACTTCTGCACCAAACGCCCTGACAGACCTGTGTTTACTGCGCTGCACTGTATGTCACTCCACAGTCTTGCAATATTCAACCTAGCCCCAAAGCAGACTTTAGAACCAGGCAGCACGCCCAAAACTCTGATAATCTCCTCCAGAACAACAGCAAGAAATAAAATAACACCGCTGAAAGCTGAAAAGTTTCATTGCAGTCCCCAAACTCCTAAGGTACTTAAATGTCTGAGTCCTTTTAAATTGCATTATGCACAATTACATTATGCAAAAATCCAGGCTGGAAGTTTTGAGATCTGGCTCAAGTCCCGTTCTTCTCAGAGCACGCAGAGGGAAACCCTCGCTGTCAGGGAGAATGAAAACAGAGCAGAGCAGGCAGCAGGAAGCCTTCACCTAAATTTAAAATCTTGCTGGGTGTTTGTCTCAAACAACTGACCTGAGCAGCCAAACGCCTGGGCTGTCCCTGGCAGCAGATCAGCCAAGTTTCATTCTTCTGCACAGAATCTCATTTTAGATTCATATTTAGGCGGCTATTAAATCTGGCCTGTCGTGTGGTTAAGGCACAGATGGCATTCAGGGGAGCTGGGCTCAGTCCCAGCTCTGCCCCAGACTTCCTGAGTGATCTTGGGCAAGTCTTTTCCCAAGGCTCCCAAAATTTATCCCTTTTGGGGGTTTTTTTAAGCCCATGCTCTAGCAGTCAAGTTATTACATGAAATTCTCTGTTTGCTGGCATGAATAGATAAATAAAGTAAATACACAGTGTTTTAGGCTTTTAAGGAGATAAGCTTGCAACCACAATCAGAGTGTGACCTAATGGCTCCAGAAGTCCTTTTTAGAGCTGTTTGGGCTGTTGGGCCACGAGCTGGAATATAAAATTCGACACCCTCCGTTTGTGCACAACACCATCTATTTGCAAAATCAGGATCGTGTTGCTCCTTCGCTTACAAAATAAATTGTGCAACGCTCGGACGGGAGAGCGAGGCCAGAAAGTGGGATCGCTTCTGAGAAGCTTTGTCGGCGTTTTGTGGCTGGGGTGGTTGTTGCGTTTTTTGCACAAATCGCCTGTTTCAGCACGATTTGAGAGCGGATCCCGCGCCGGGATCGCGCTGTCGGGGCGGCTGCGGCAGCGCGTGTTTACAGGAAACGCCCGTGCAGGGGCTGCGCCGGCACCCTCGGCTCGCACTGGGCCACCACGGGGCTCCTGCGCTGCCTGGGGCACGGATGAGCCACGAGGTGACAAACCGGCTCCTGCGACATCGCATCGGGCACGGCGCGATGAGCGCGGCGGGGCTCGCCCTCCCCCGGAACGCGCCTGGCGCTGGGAGAGCGCCGCTCTCTGTCCCCAGCCCACGCCGGGCTCTGTCCCCAGCCCACGCCGCTCTCTGTCCCCAGCCCACGCAGCTCTCTGTCCCCAGCCCACGCCGGGCTCTGTCCCCAGCCCACGCCGGGCTCTGTCCCCAGCCCACGCCGCTCTCTGTCCCCAGCCCACGCCGCGCTCTGTCCCCAGCCCGAGCCGCTCTCTGTCCCCAACCCACGCCGCGCTCTGTCCCCAGCCCACGCCGCTCTCTGTCCCCAGCCCACGTCGCTCTCAGTCCCCAGCCCACGCCGGGCTCTGTCCCCAGCCCACGCCGAGCCCCAGGCTCCCTGGGCAGCATCAGCTCTGTCCCCTTGCCCTCCAGCCCAGGCTGCCGCGGTCTCGCACAATGCCCTCCCTCCGCGCTGTTTGGGCGCTGCTCGGAGGTGTTTGGATGCCCCGCTAAAGTTTGCTGGCTGAGCAGCACGTTGAACGTAGAACAGTTTGTTTTTGTAGTGATAAAGGAGTCGCAGGGGGGTTCTGTCCCTGTTTTACACATCCTGTCTGTGTAAACTCATAGATTTCAAATCCTGCGAGGCGCATTGACAGTCCAGCTATGAAAGATTTTCTGTTTGACCTTGATTTTGTTTTGTTTTCGCCGCATATGAACTTTAACAGACTTCGAGCGTGACGTCCTTTCTTTTTCCTTATCACAGTGCACTAGAGTAGGAAAATACAAGTAAACAGAAGCTTCTTCAACAGCACACAGATTTCTCAAAGAAAACATCTCACTTTTTTCCTCTTTTTACTCAACCTGCAGTTCTGTTCCTGTGCTTTGTTCTGCAAATGGATCCTTTTCAAAATGACTGCACAGCACCATGTGAATGTTCTCTTTTCTTGTAACTCATGGGGTGAAAGATCTCTGGGATCCTCCTGGTATTTATTCAATAAATAAATTGTTGCTACTCAGTGACACAGAGAGAATAAAGATTTGCATGGAGAAGTAAAATCTTTTCTGAGATGTGGCTGGAGGAGAGAGAAGAGCCCTTCAGCATGCAGCCCTTCTTCTGAAAGGGCTGGGAACAGAAATGAGCTTCACATGCATCTGTGCAGGGCAGCGAGGGAAGAGAAATGCATTGGTGAAGCACAAATTCTATGAAAAAGGCTGCTCAGGAAGATAAACAGCTCGGGATGATGAAGTCTCTGCCCAGAATGGCTCAGCTATCAGCACCAGAGGCCTTAAACTTCTGTTGTAACTTTCCAAATTGTCCTTCCCGGTATCACATGGCTTTTACTCTGAATATCAAGAGTTAGATCTAGAGACTGACTGTTAATCCTCTCCCTTCCTTGATTAGTTTGAGCTTCCAGTCTTCTCACTCTCAGTTTATAAACAGCTTCTTTCTATGGCTTGGATATGGCAAAATGAAAGCACATTCACTCCTGCTAATTAGCACCTGACACCATTCTTCAATTAAAAACAAGTCTAATATTAAAAACCCAACCCTGTGCTGACTACTCACATACAGAAGTAGGTGTGCACTGAACTGGTTCTAAAACTGAAACCTAAATGTATTGTTTGGATAGGATGATGTGCCTAAATTCTCTATTTGTTAATATAATCTTCCTCACTCCATTAGAGAGCTCAGTGCAAGCCTGTTACAAAATAAGCTGAAAAGCTTTGTTTTACAGACTTGTGAGCTCTGTAGAGTGTTGGATTCTTGGTGTAGACAAAGCAGAATTTTACAGCCATTTTCCAGTTCTGACACGTGTGCTGTGTGTGTAATTCAAATGTCACCTTTTTTCCACTTCTCCTTTTTGGGGCCAGTTACTATTCTGCCTTCAATTATAGAAGTTTTTCTCTTCTTTGTCTTGATCTTAGATCAAAATTTCAAGCACACCAATAGTATTTATTACAGGATCTGTCATCAAAATAATGGAATTGGATTCTGATAATGGAAATGGAGTCTCACAGAATGTTTCCCGACTGAAGAAGGCATTTCTAGGTTAATTCCTTTCCATCCTATGGCATATTCCCAGTGTATTCAGAGACCAAAACTGCCTTGAAGGTGGCAGTTACTGCTCCCTGTAATTGTGATGTGGAGGCAGATCCTTAAGAACTTCTCATGGGCAAGGAAGCAAAATTATCTGCCTTGAGATAACAGAGAGACTGAGGCACCCTGCACACTAATTCAGAGTTCAGGAAGTGTTCATTTTGTAAAGGTTTTACTGTGAGATTACCCAGGCTCTGTCAGGTGTAACCCCTCAGAAAAACGTGGCAGCTCAGTTAATTTTTGAGCCATACTTTTGCAAAAGTATTCACCTCAGAGCGTGTCCTCACTGGGCCATGGTTCTACTACAGCATTTAATTCCCCAAATCATAAAGAGAGAAGAGGATACCGAAAGTGGCTTTGTGATTCTTTTCACGACTTTCGCGCTGTTAAAAATGATAATTGCCTCTCATAAACTGAAGGTGCTGATAACATTAATAATGGATGGTGGGATTCTTGCTCATGTGTTTATTAATTTATAAACACCACAGAGCCTCAGAATGAAGGGTGTTCTATAAATAGAAAGCTAATATTGATCAATCCTGACATGGAATTACCATTCTTGGAGGGCTGCAACAGTTTTTTTTTTTCCTTCATCCTAATCTGCTACCAGAAAGAATTCCCTGAGCTCGGGCCTTTGTTATCATCATTTGTTTCTTCCTATTGTACTCGCAGCAGCACCACTTCCTCCTTGTATCAGAAATGCAGGAAGAAAAACCTGGGGCTTCTGGGTTCTGAATGCGGCAGAGCTGCTATGGCACCAAATGTGCATTTGAAAGGTGCTAAAAGAGAGCAGGAATTGTTTCCAGCCGGGAATTAGCATGACAGTGGACAAAGGCCCGCGGTGTGCCAGAGCTCCCTGCTTTCCAGGGCCAGCTCATGGGGACAGAGCCGCCTCATGCTCTCACTCACAGGGCATTGAGAATTGCTCTTCAGCACCACAAGAAGATATCATTTACTTCCAAACACATTCTCCTTTCACCACTGCCAAGTAACCCGACCCCTGTCCTTGCATTTCTTGTGTTTGTTATATTTTCTGCTTCCCTCTTCTTGCAAAAATGAAGTTTTACAACTGCAGGAGGGTGCTGGGGCAGACAGGTGAGGAACATTTGCCACCTCTGGGCTGGGTGAAAGGGGAGGGGAACACAAACCCCCACAGTTCCCAGACCTAAGAAGCTTTCAAGTAATTTTCAGTACGGAGCCCAAGTGCAGCCTCTTTGTACCGCTTGTGCCAAACTTCCCAAACAATCCCACCGGGGAATTTTGGTCAATGTCGCACACAGCAACTCCTGAGAGCCAGAAAACACCAGCAGAACTGTCCAGTTATCATTCCTGTATGAAATACTGAGCTCCTGCCTCCCCTGGGGGCCCTGCCTCCCAGTCCTGGCACTGCTGCGATGCAGGAGGGTGAGGATGAGGGTGAGGATGAGGATGAGGGTGAGGATGAGGATGAGGGTGAGGATGAGGGTGAGGATGAGGATGAGGATGAGGATGAGGGTGAGGGTGAGGGTGAGGATGAGGGTGAGGATGAGGATGAGGGTGAGAATGAGGATGAGGAGAAGGATGAGGGTGAGGGAGAGTGAGGGTGAGGATGAGGATGAGAATGAGGATGAAGATGAGAAGGGGAAGGCTGTGGCTACAGCAGAGCTTCAGCTGGTGCATATCAATGTGACACTCCTGCCCTTAATGCAGCCACCATTTCCAGCAGCCGGGGTTTCAGCCCAGCAGTTAAGGGGCTTAAGGGGAGTTTGGAGTCTGAAAGCTCCTGCTCTGCAGGGGTGATGGGCACGGTGCTGCAGGGACACTGCAGCCCCCTGAAACCTGCCCATCAGCAAGCCAGAGTTGCACTCACACGTGGAAATTCAAAATGTGCCGTTGGTGCTTTGCACAATGGAAGCATTGTGTAAGGGACACAGGAATATCTTCCTGCAGGCTGCTTGGGTCAGGATATTATTCAAAGTAAAGAATCAGATTTTGCTTCATTTTTGCCATTGTTACATTATTTCCTGTATGGCTATTTTTTTTTTTCCTTCTCAAAAGAAATTAGCTCTTACTTCATAATGAAGTTTCTGAGAGCATTCATTTATTTTTAAATTAACATAATGAATTTTTTGTCCAGTTATAAAGGATGTTCTCAAACAAGGCAGTAACCCAACTGAGGACTCTCTAAGCTTAAACTACTGACAAGAGACAAAGAGGAAGGTGATTTGTTCTGTGCAAGCAAAAGCAGAAATTAAACTATCAAATGTGAAATTACAAATGTAAAACACTTTCCGTTTACCCATCTGAGAGGGTGTCTGCAGGTTAAATAGGAGAAAAATTTGATATGGGGCTTTTTAATAGCAGAGTGTTCTCCCAGAATTATAGGATATTCTAGTTTTATAATAATGACGTTTCTATAACAATTTCGGCAGAGACAGCTGGTTCCTGTGGTTAGGAAAACAGAATATTTGGGATAGACTATGGACACAGGCAGTGGGGAGCTGTGGGATTGTCGACCTCTCTCCCAGCTCTCCCACAACAGCTTTTGGTGCTGACAAAATCCTTGCCCAACAGATGCAGCCGTGGCTTTATCAAGGATTTCTGGTGCCACTACAAACCCCGTGCATGAACAGGCCCTTCCTGCTGCACGCCTCCTGCTGCTGCCCTGCCGGGCACTTTGCTCAGGGCCTGTATCTCTGTCAGGCTGAGAGGTGAATTCCAGCCCTTAACGAGTGCAGAAAAAGTGTAACCTGCTAGTGCTGTGTCCTCTGGTGTGGCGTGTGTAGGTTTAGATGAATACCTCCAGCAGACATTGGAAGGTGATGGTGAATGTGATTGTTTCATACAGAAAAGCTCCATCATTTTGCTGGTGTAGAGTCAAATAAGTGGATTTTCAAGAGAAATTAGGAACTCGAGGACTGTTGCAAATGTGTGTGGAGCTGGATGGCTGCTTTAGGCATGTAATTATTCTAATTCGGGCATGTAAACCAGATAATTGTACATGGAAGCAGCTAATTGAGCAAATTTTAATTTGCTTTTACCTGTGCAGACACTCAGGAGAGATGGGAAGAGCTCGCTAGGAGTACGTGCCTGTGCATTTCTACTGCAGGCAGATTTATCTCCTCCTGTGGATCCCACACAGAACTGCCTCTGGATCCATACAGAACTGCCTCTGGATCCACACAGAACTGCCTCTGGATCTCTGGATCCATACAGAACTGCCTCTGGATCCATACAGAACTGCCTCTGGATCCACACAGAACTGCCTCTGGATCTCTGCATCCACACAGAACTGCCTCTGGATCTCTGGATCCATACAGAACTGCCTCTGGATCCACACAGAACTGCCTCTGGATCTCTGCATCCACACAGAACTGCCTCTGGATCTCTGGATCCATACAGAACTGCCTCTGGATCTCTGGATCCACACAGAACTGCCTCTGGATCTCTGGATCCATACAGAACTGCTTCTGGATCCATACAGAACTGCCTCTGGATCTCTGCATCCACACAGAACTGCCTCTGGATCTCTGGATCCACACAGAACTGCCTCTGGATCTCTGGATCCACACAGAACTGCCTCTGGATCTCTGGATCCCACACAGAACTGCCTCTGGATCTCTGGATCCCACACAGAACTGCCTCTGGATCTCTGGATCCCACACAGAACTGCCTCTGAAGGGAGGAGATCCCACAGTTTCAATGCCCCAGGCCATGCCAGCATGCTGAGCCTCCCTTCCCTTCCCTTCCCTTCCCTTCCCTTCCCTTCCCTTCCCTTCCCTTCCCTTCCCTTCCCTTCCCTTCCCTTCCCTTCCCTTCCCTTCCCTTCCCTTCCCTTCCCTTCCCTTCCCTTCCCTTCCCTTCCCTTCCCTTCCCTTCCCTTCCCTTCCCTTCCCTTCCCTTCCCTTCCCTTCCCTTCCCCTCCCCATTCTGGGGCTCTGCTGTGCTCTCCTCCCTCCATTCCCTTTCCCTTTCCCCATTCTGGGGCTCTGCTGTGCTCTCCTCCCCCCATTCCCTTTCCCTTTCCCCATTCTGGGGCTCTGCTGTGCTCTCCTCCCCCCATTCCCTTTCCCTTTCCCCATTCTGAAGCTCTGCCGTGCTCTCCTCCCCCCATTCCCTTTCCTGAGCCCATTCTGAAGCTCTGCTGTGCTCTCCTCCCTCCATTCCCTTTCCCAGGCCCGTTCTGGGGCTCTGCCGTGCCCTCCTCCCTCCATTCCCTTTCCCGAGCCCGTTCTCGGTGCTGTCCCTCTCTCTGGCCGTTTCTGTCCCCGTGCCCGAAGGCAGAAGGAGGAGAGGAAGGGCAGGATGTGCTTTCTGCCTTCACCAGGAGGATTTGTTTTCCTTCCTGGAAGCTGCAGGCAGTGTGGAGAGGAGGGATGGTGGAGTGGGCAGGAGCACTGGGAGATCCCAGAATATTCCCCAGCATTTTACTCCTCTCCTGGATTGCCATCCCATAGCAACATGCTGACAAATCAAGAGCTGCCATCCTATATCCAGTGCTCCAGCTGTCAGCCTGGAGCAGCGCGTCTCCTTGCTGGAGCACAGCCTTCCCTTTGTCTCAGCTTCGGAAATAAAATCGGGAATTTGTAAAATAACGGGGGAAGAATCCTTTCCTGAGGTAATAAAATCACTAATCCTTTTAACAGGTTCATAACTGCAGTAACTGCTTTGAACAAGGAGGCACAGGGTGAATGTTAATGGATTTGTAGTAGCAGAACACCTTGTATTTATTATAATAGCCACTTACATAAAGTCAGCAGGCTCACTAAACTCACCTATACTTAATTTTATAAATATTTTCATTGCTTTAAATCACTCTCAGTGAGAAACATTTGTCACCTGAACAGCCTTTGTTTCTACTTGACCATTTTTCAAGGGAGGAAGAAGACTTTTCTGAAGATAGCTCTGAATAATCCCATTTCTGATGCTGGCTCAGAGAGGGTGGAGCACTGCTCTAATGTCCTTGACCTTCATGTGTGACACAGGAAAAGGCCCAAGGTAATGTGAGGTTGTGGGGCTTTGAAAAACCACATTTTATAGGAGCAAGTGTCTTACGGAGGCCCAAGCTGCAGAGGTGGCTCCAGTCTCACTGAAAGGTGTTCACAATTTAGTTAAAATCAGAGATGGCCACAGGAACAAGAGAAACATTGATGTGTTCACAGCTCCCCTTCACAAACCGAGCAAGGCATCACCACACCCATCTCACAGACGGAGAACTTGCTTGGAAAGGCACAGGATTTTCCCCAAGACACAAGTGTGGGACCAACCACTGAAGCCAGGGAATAAAACCTTTAAAGAGCACCATACAATGGCCATGTGACGGCCGATGAACCAACTCCATGGATCTGGCAGTAATTAGCCCAAGGAGAGGGAGAATGGGAAGATGCAAACCCTGGGATTAGCAGGGCTGCTCCAGCCTCGGGTATTTGCACGCACCCCCCTTGTTATTCACCTAAGTGGAGAAAGTAATTTTTTGTCCTTTTCTTTCATCAAGGAAGATCCAAGGGCTGGATTTGCCCCTCAGCTGGGATTTCTGGCTAAAGGAGCAGCACGATGAGGATTTCTGTGCAGCAGTGCTGGGTGAATTTCCACACAGCCCAAATTCCCTGAGCTGCGAATGGATGTGGAGATCTTGTGCCACTCTTTGGGAAATGCTGGATGTTTTTGAGCCCAGGGTGCAGGGCTGGTTCCCACACCTGCAGCAAGCCTGGTGCAGCCCAGGTTCACTGTGGGGTTTGTTCCCTGGGCCATCCCACAGCACACGTGCCTGAGTTTCTGTCCAGGGAGTCCCAGCCAGAAATCCATCAGCCCAGATCAGCTCCTCGCAGCCAAGGAGGGGCTGAGTGGATTTGGGAGCTGCTGGCTGGCAGGAATTATTGACCCATGGCTTTGGAGACACCACCTGCCATCCCCAGTGCCAGATCCCACAGGGAAATACCAGAAATTCCCATCAACCTCTCGGCTTCATTTCTCCCTGTTCATTGTCCTGGTTTCTTCAGACTGAGCGTATCCAAAGCCCTTCACCCGGCAATTTCCAGGAAACCCCAGCCCAGTTTTCCTTGGGAGAGGCTGCACAGGGTTGCTGAGGGCACAGTTTGGGATGACAGTCAGATGCAGGCAACCTAAATCCAGATTTTTTATCAAAATGAAACAAAGGAATCCTAATGCCATGAAACATTAAACTTTTAGCAGGGATTCCCTCATTGTTTGCAAGCCAGAGGTGCTCGAGGAAATTCCATTATTATTAAAAAAAAATTCCTAGAACTGTTACTTAAGTTTGCAGGAGCTGCTCATTTACAACACAACAAAAATTGTCTGTAGCCTTCCCAAAGTCTGCTCTAAGGATGTGTCTGGGACTGAAATATTTGCTAATACAAGACTTCAGCCAGTCTGCACATGAAATTAGCCCAACGAAAATACAAACCCAAGTATTATCAATGTAACATCATGCAAAGCAATAGGAAATTGTAGCTGCAGAAAAAGCAAGAAATCACTCAGGAAAATATCTGCTGCTTCAAGACTAAAGTTGAAATGAATTCCTAGAATCTTAAATTCTATTTTGTCAATAGATGAGGGGTAAGCAGCACTAAAGCAGGTGTTAAAAGCAGTCACAGGAATTAAGGGCAGCTCACCCCAGGAGCTGAGAAGAATCCAGATGTACTTTGTATTCCTCTGGCTCACTTGTAGAATTTTCTTCCACTGTATCTTTTAATTTGCTGAATGATTCAAGAGAATCCAACACACCTACATTTAATTAGCTTTATAAATCAAAGGTGACAATTCTTTAGTAACCTGTATTATTTCCCAGCATGGCAAGCCAGAAAAATGCTGACAAACTTATTTATTGACCTGTTGTGCTTTGCAAGGTCAGCCGATGTGGTATTGATCCAGCCATCCCAAATCCTGTAGCAGGGCAGTAACATCCCAGAGTCTCCACATCATCACGATTCTGTGCTCTCCCTACAGGAGCGATATCCCCCAGCCCTGAAAATGCAAACGTTCCCATCCCCCTCCTCTGTTTGGGGAATCATTGTTGGGAATCGAAGGAGAGGAGAGCAGGAGCCTTCACATTTCCTTGGCTTGCCTCTTTCATCAGCAGTGCTCGTTTGGAACTTTGCTTGCAACTTTAATTATTTCCTCACTGAGCTCTCCCGCCCCCAGTGCTGCCGAAATTCCCTTTGTGTCACCCAGGAGCCCACAGCCCTTCATGGGAAAACCTCCACGGAACCCACTGGGCTTGACTCCACATTCCCTCGGGCCCCCTCCTGTGCCATCTGGATTTAGGGCAGATTTTAAAAAACCCTGGAAAGTCTGAATGCACCAAAGTCTTTGGGAGAGCAGCATTTCCTTCTGCAGTTGGTGGCAAAATGAAACAAATAAATGAAGACTTCAGCATTTGACCTGCTGGGATCCCTCACCTGACAATCACGCGTGAGTCAGGGTGACAAGGTCACGTTCCTTATTCCTTTTTCATTTGACTGTTTGATAATTATAAGTAGCAATGGAAAGCAAGCAATCCTCACAGTTAATAATCTTCCCAGACCCCAGGGTACCGGGCTGGGAAATGGAGGGAACAATGGGCAAAAGTTAAAAATTGTTTCCATTATCTATTACCATCAGGAAAAGGGGGAAAATGGATCTTTGGAAAGACATTTTCATTTACATTTCTAGCAAAACCCACCCTGAACATATCAGCCAGCTGAAAAAATAGGGAACACACTGGAAATAGTTTGGAATATTATTATGATCTAGCTGATGTTCTCATTTCCCCGTGTGCATTTTTATGCAAATGCTGTTAGTTTCACCACCTCCAACCATCCTGAATTCCCACTGAAGCATGGCAGAGCTGAAGATCTTCATCAGCACACGATTTTGTTACACACATACACAATTATTTTAGATACTAAAGCACCCAGGCCAGGGGGTTTTGGTGCCAATGGCAAAGGCCACGAGTCACAAACCACTTTCCTTCCCCAAGACCACATTTGAGTGCGTGACCAACTCGTGTGGGCTCCACCAGGGATGCATTCCTGAATCCAAATCAATCTCTCCCATATAGCTGCAGGTGAAAATTCTTCATCCGTGCTTGCTGTGCACGCAGGGAAGAATGCCTGGTCATACAAGCACAGGCCTGTGCTGCCGTTTATTTCAGCCAAAAATGGAAGTATTTCGGGGTTTTTAATGCGTTCTGCAGTTTCAAAGCTGCCTCTGGAAAAGCTGGATATTTTCCTGACTGTTATATGGGCTGGATATGTCATGCTCAGAAAGGCCAGCAATTAAAAAAAAATTAAAAATAACAACAACAAATAAACCACCCTTTCAGAGCTAAATGTAATATTTGTATTTTAGACTGATATTTTTTCTAGGCCATTTCCTCGTGAAGCCTGTCTCAGATTAATATGTAAATTTTCAAAAAGAAGAATGTTTGGATAACCCCGTGGTTTGAAAACAAGCAAAGCCAGGCGAGATCCACGCTGGGCACCCACAGATGGATAATATTTTGTTTTTCTTTGTGAACGTCTTTTGTCTTGAAGCTGGTGTGAAAATCTAGACGAGGGCCCCACATGATTGATCACCACAAGCATCAGAAGGAAATGATTCACCACAACACTGTAACTGAAACTGCTTCGACACCTGATTGCAAACTTCACACTGGGGGACTAATTAACTGCTGTACCTGCTCGGGATTGCAGAGCCTCAGGACACCTCAGCCCGCAGCTCCAGCTGTGAATCCCCACTGCTCTGCCACTCAGAACTGAATAAAGAGGTTAAAGATACCGATATAAAAAAAAAAAATTATATTAAATTATAATATCATTAAGGTATTGTTAAAAAAAAAAGCGTAACCTCAATATCCACCTAAAGTTAAATGTATACAATTTTTTCTTTCTGTTTTCCTGCTTCTGCCACGAACTCCATTTCAGGTACGCTGTGAACATTTGTGAAGCATTTTCAGTATTAGGAACATAAGGGTCATATTGTCTGAATTTAGATATAAAGCAGTACATGAAATATCATCCAGCTCCTCGTGCATCGTGCTCAGAGCTGAGCCAAGGTCTCAGCAGATTTATCAGCAGAAATACAGCCTGCAAACAGAGAAATGTATTCCTAGCAAAGCACTGGGAGAGTGAGGAGAAAGAATGAAAAATAGCTGGCTGTGAGACTTTTCAGGGAAAACAAAATCTATTAAATAATTGTTTTAACCTTACAGTAGTGACATGGCTGCAAATGAATCTATGACGATATGGGGTTGATAACCAGTGTCCAGCAATCTGGTGTCATTTTCCACTACATTTGACAAATAAAAGAATTCTTCCCTTTTGCTTCCTGTTTCCACCACTCAGTTTAAATTGAAAACTATTTTTGAATACACTTTCAAGCATTAAAAAAAAAAATAGAAGTCTCACAGTTTGGCAAGAGTGTGGAATGGTTTGGCAATAGCCAAGAGCCTCCTTTGTTCTCATTTTCTAAAGCCTTGTGAGCTCTTCCTGATGAGATGAAGAAGTGGGTGAACCCTTCAAGAAGAGGAACATGAACCCCCACGAATGCAGTGCCACGGTGACATCATTTGGGGCTGTTAAAATCCCTCCAGCCTGGGCAGCAGCAAGGCTCGTGGAGCGCCTGGGATCATTCCTGGCTCGCCCGTGTTGTTCTCCCTGCTGATCCCGTGTGTGCAGAGAGCTCCATCACCTGGGATTCTCTGAGGGAAGATTTGGGTATTTTCGGAGCTGCCCAGTGAAGGATCACGGCTGGAAATCCAGGTTTAAACACCGATGGCCACTCCTCTGCCAGCCCCACAGGATAAATTACAGCTCGCATTGCAAATTTGCTCTAAACTGCTGAAATCTGGAGATGTTTCCCGACAGGCATTTGGCTGCATATTTTCCATGTAAATGAGGCTTGGACTACACCAGGTTTTCTGTATTTTACCTTCTGAATTCGCAGCCACCCCAGCTCAACAGCAGCTGTTCATTTCCTAGTGGGGAACTCGTGTTCCGTGTGTAGGCAGTTGGCAATTTCAGCTCTGCGTTCCCAATATTAATCAGGAATTTGCTCCCTATTCCCAGTGCTTCCTCAAGATAAAAAAAGTGCACATCTGAGGTAGGGCTCCTCCAGAGTGCTCTGGTCTCACAATTCTGGGTCACACTTCCCAGCTATCTGTAATCAGATATTACATTTCTGCTTGAGTTAACGCTCATCCTCTGGGAAGAAAAGCTAAAAAAAATCTAATACTTATTAAAACATCTCAACCTAAGAAATAAAGTTCTTCTAAAAATAGAGCAAGGAGGAAATGCCTCCTAACACTGAACGCTTTCAGCTTTGTCCTGCAAACAGCAGCTCTGGCGAGGCTGAACCTGGTGTTTTCCTGGATCTCCTCTCCCACATTCCCTCCCCAGGTTCTAGCAAAGCTGGCCACACCAATCCAGCTGCAGCAGTTCCTGCAGCCACCAAGTTAAGAGACCAATTCCATCAGTAGGTGACAATTTTCAGTCAGAATTCCTCTGAGTTAGATTCACATGCAGTTCTTTTTTCCCCAGCAGGCTCTGCTGCTATTGTTGGTAAATGTTACATGACTCAGATGAAATGAAAAATAAAATCAATCAAACAGAAGGCAAATAACTTAGCAGTCAATAAAAGTAAGGGGGAAAAATGCGTGGACAAATGTTTTCTGAAAAAAAATTATAATTTCTCAGGATGTGTTTTAATTTTTTTTTAAATCTCCACTATTTTTAATAGCTGTGCATCTACTGAGAGAAAAATGAGTGAAGATATCCACCAAATTACCAAGTGTCACTTTTCCTTTGTGGGGAGAAATACAAAAAACTTCTCACTGCTCTGCTGTGACCCCACAGAGCTCAAGGGACACAGGTTAAACACAGGGTCAATATTTAGGGGGGTTTCAGTGCCCGAGCACAGCCAGGTCTTTATGGAGTCAGTTGTGGAGGTCTCAAAATCAGCTATGAAACCCATGGCTTCTGTGGCAGGGGAATGTGAGAGTAGGGGTTTAGTGTGGAGCTGAGAGCAGGGAGGGTCCAACCTGGGAGGCAGAGTGACAAACCTCAGGAGCTGTCAGAGAGCAGCTCCACAGACCAGAGCACTGCTCTGAGCACCGGGTAGGGGGAACAGCTGAGGAGAGCCCAGCACGGCCCTGGGCAGGGCACAGCCTGGAGCTGCCGTGCCCTGGGAGCAAGGAGAGCATCCATACCCCCAAAATTACAGCTGGGCAGGGCACACCTGGCTGCAGAGAGAAGAGGCTGATGGAGGGAGAGTGGCACCTGGCTCTTTGTCCCTGCAGGGATGCCACCAGCCTCCTATGCCCTCCACTCTGCTCCTTGTCCCTGCAGGGATGCCACCAGCCTCCTCCTGCCCTCCACTCTGCTCCTTGTCCCTTCAGGGATGCCACCAGCCTCCTCTGCCCTCCACTGTCCCTGCAGGGATGTCACCACCAGCCTCCCCTGCCCTCCACTGTCCCAGGGATGCCACCATCAGCCTCCTCTGCCCTCCACTGTCCCAGGGATGCCACCAGGCTCCTCTGCCCTCGCAGCCCTCCTGCAGCCCCAGCTGCCGTGTCTCCACCTGCACAGCACCACCCCTGGGCTTTGTGCAGCCCATCGGGTCATTCCTGTCCCCTGTGTCCCCCAGCCCCTCTCTGGGACAGGGATTTCACGTTGACTGACACCTCACAGAGCCCCTTCCCTGCCTGTGGGGCACCTCTGCCACCAGCCTCACCCTCTGCACATCCCGGGCCAGCTCCAGCTCCTCACTCGTGTTTTACTCCAGTCCAACCCAAAGAGCTGGAGATCATAATAAATGTAAATATTATAAATAAATGGGAGCCCACTTAATGAGCTTTTCAAAAGCGTACAGTGAATTTTTCATTGTGGGAAGTGCAGCCACTTCTGGAGTCGAATGCAACAGCTCATAAATAACAGGCAAAAACTCAGTGCAATAGCAGAGGAGATTCTGGGGGACTGCAAGGCAATCTGTCACTTGTGGACTAATGGAGATCGGGTTGTGACACACTCCTGCTTCTCTGCCTCTCTTTGAATGAGCATCCTTCTTTTCCACACACCCTCTCATTTCAAATTGGTGTTCTCTGCAACAAAGGGTGACCACAGGAAAATACAAAAGATAAAATATTTAAAAGGAAACCACAAAGGACGCTGCTGCATCTCAAAATGTTGTTCTAAATATACACAGGCAAAACGCAGAAAAATCAAAGAAAGTTGCAGAGAGCAGGTGGAGCAATGTCAAATTATTTGTGCTGCTCAGCTGACAAGTTTTGCCAGGGTCAATAATTTATAAGTGAATAAAGAATTATTCTATCTGTCCATTTCACACATGAGCATTTTCTTGCTACTAACGTTTAACTGTGGCACTCAGCGTTTCCCAAAATCAGAAGAGAAACATCTCCAGAAAGAACAGGAGGAATTGGATATTTTCTGTATATTCTCATTGCAGAACTGTTTGTACATCTCTTTATTTTATAAATAATATTTCAAAGGCAACAGAAGTGATGTTTTGCATAGTGTGTCAACTCCAGGAATTTCACCAAGCCTTTTAATATTGGGGTTTTTTAAAGATTCAGTTCTGGGAGGCAGAAATGTTCTCATGTGTTTCCATGAGAACTGCAAGGACTTTCTGGAAGTCAATTCTTTTTTTTCTCTTGGTCTTTCTGAATGAAAACAAAAGCTTGAAAATATGAACTGAGAATACCTAAAGTCTCCCAAATCCCAAACAAATAAGATGGAGGCAGTATTTTTAAACCCCAGGGCTTTGGGAAGTCACTCCCGTGACTATTCCTACACCGTTGTCTGGCAACACAGCCCTGCTGGTGTGACACAAATAATGCAGAGAGGCAGCAGCGTTCTCAGGTCTCCCCACGTGTGTTCTGGCAGCGCCAGCGGCTGCAGGTGGGGATTTGAGCAGAGGAGAAACTCCTCTCCTTGAAACCCATCCTTGCAGGAGAGGAAGGTGGGTGTCAAAGGCAGAGCCCTCTCCTCAGCACAGGCACTCACTCAGTTACAGGGGCTTTGATTTCCACATAGCAAGGTGGTTTATATTTTTTTTTCCACTCTCCAAATATAATTATTCACTGGAAAACTGAATGGAACAAAAGAGCTTATGCAGACAGGCTTGCAATGCATCTGTTCTGTTTTTGATCTAAATAAAACAGCAGAAATCCCTCTCAGTATCTTGACAAAACACACTTCATCTTTGTGTGTGTGAGATCTTTCCTGCTATAAAGAAACCTGTTCCTGCCTCCCTCATTCTCCTCTGGTGTCATCTAGACATCAGCATGTTTGTGTTATCTACTTTGGAATTGTCTTTCCCCCCTCTGCAGTGGATTTTCTTGTTCCCCTTTGCAAAACGCGCTGCTGACACCGCACCAAGATGGACTCAAACCTTTCAGGTGACAGAGGAGTGGCAGCTGAGGCTGGCTTAGGTTCCCCATGGCAGCAGCTCTTCTGGAGCTGTGTAGCTGAGTGCACAGGGGTGTATTTGTGGATGCATTCTGCAATTTGATTTAACAAACTTGTGATTGATCGAGGCCAACGAGTCAACTATAAAATCCCAGCTGACTTCAGTGGGGTTGTATCCCTGGCAGTCAGGTTATGGAACACCCCAGGAGTGAGGCCGAAGCTGAAAGCTGCTGCCCAGCCTCAGTGCAAGAAGGGTGACGGCGTCCGGGAGGAGACTCCATGGAGCAGGAGTTTCCCTAAGCACAGAGTCCTTGTGAGCACTGCTGGAGGTCAGAACGGTGTGACAGGGACAGCTCAGGGGAAATACGGAAAATGGGAGCCACTGGGAGCAGAGGAACACCCCTGCGAGGGAAGCTGTGAGGGGCTTCACCCCAGCCGGTGCCTGGGGATGTGGGAGTGGTCACAAGGCTCTGCTGCTGCCTCCCCATCCCAATCCCATCCCCAGTCCCCAGTCCCATCTCAATCCCATCCCATCCCCAATCCCCATCCCAGCTGGGACCAGCCTGGCTCTGTGTTCCTGTCTAGGGCAAAGCCAAGCTCATCCTTCATACTCCATTCCTATTTCTGCAGCCTCGGGATGAAGCCCTGATTAACAGGGTCTTTCACACCCCGATGTTTGCAAACAGGCAGGGAGGAGGGTTGGATGGGATATTGGGCAGGAATTGTTCCTTGTGAGGGTGGGCAGCCCTGGCACAGGTGCCCAGAGCAGCTGTGGCTGCCCCTGGATCCCTGGAAGTGCCCAAGGCCAGGGCTTGGAGCAGCCTGGGACAGTGGAAGGTATCCCTGCCATGGCAGGGGTGGCACTGGATGGGCTCTAAAGTCCCTCCCATCCCGAACCATTCCATGATATGGGTCTGCCCTGACCAGGATGTCCAGAGCTGTCCAGGAGCTGCATCCAGGGCTGGCCTGCGGAAGGGCTGGCCACAGCTGGAGCAGCACCTCTCTGCTGCTGGGCAGGACAGAGGCAAGGCCCGGCTGCCCTCAGTGCCCTGCCACAGGCTTTCACTTCTACCCAGCAAAGCTCCTCTCTTATAGGAAGGTTTCCCTCCGTTGTAATTAGATTCCAGGGATTTAATCCCCCGGGAATGTAGCAATTACCATATACCTGACAAGTGCTAAATGCTGCATTCCGTGGGGATTATCACCTCCGGCTGAACACAGAGAAAAGGGGAGGGCAGCAGAGATTTCCCCTTCCTCACGGGCTGGGGAGTGGGATGGAAGGATCCTGATTTACTGCAGCTGCTGCCTGGGCTGGGGAGAGCAGGACACCGGGAAGGGCATTCCTGAGAGGGACCAGACAAAATGTTTATCTCTCCTGAAAAGAGCACGGTAATGCTGCACATCTGGGTCACCCTGCTCGGTTCCTGTGCTGCTCGCTGCAGCTGGTCTGTGTTTACAGAGGGGTTTTTATTAATGCTGCTGCTGCACGGAGCAAATGCACTGCAGAATAAGTGAGATTAAGACAATTGGTTTAATAGACTTCAGAAATAAGCGACATTAAATCGAAATCGTGTGCACCAGGAAGAGGCAAAGGAGAGGCAGTAGTGTAGAGTTTATGCACCTTGTGATGCACAATTTACCACAGCTTGTTTAAAAAGCACGGGGTAGGTATAAAGCTCTTTCTATTCTTTTGTATTATCTCAGTTATTTACGAGATGCACAGTGGTGCTGTGAGGGCATCCTTCAGTGCTGATAAACTCCTCGGGATCGGCAGATAAAAGCAGAATTTCCCAGCGTGAGAAGGGCAGTGTTTACATGTGCATCCCCTCCCTTGCTAGGAAGCATTTTGCAGGTTTAGCGAATTGCAGTTAAGGGAGATGGCTCTGTGGTCCAACCATACGAATTTGATTGGAATTAAAGGTTATCAAAGTAAAAGCGTTTGGTTTTGCAATGGACCCCCTGTTGTGGCAAAAACTGTAGGATCGCCTCTATGTTCCATGGCAGTGACAACATTTTGTCCCCAAGAGCCACACGCTGGCTCCGTGCACTTGGGAATGCACAACATGGAATGGTTTGGGTTGGAAGGGACCTTAAAGCTCACCCAGTGCCGCCCCTGCCATGGCAGGGACACCTTCCATTGTCCCCAGATGCTCCAAGCCCCGATGCCCAGCCTGGCCCTGGGCACTGCCAGGGATGCAGGGGCAGCCCCAGCTGCTCTGGGCACCTGTGCCAGAGAAGAACCTTTTCCTAATACCCAATCTAAGCCTCCTGTCTGTCGGTTTGGATCCATTCCTCCTTGTCCTGTCATTACATGCTCCTATAAAAGGCCCTTTTCCATCTTATGACTCACCAGCGGCATCAGTTCATGGCTGTGGCATGCTCTGTAATATTTTAAAGTTCTGTGGGAGAACCCCCAGCCCTCTGTATACAGTTGTTTGTATTGCAAGGGCATACATGGGTGCCAAAATGGTATTTTTAAGCTTTCAGGATGCTAAGCCGAGCTTTTTGTCGGTTTTTCCTGAAATCCAAGGTCACAACTATATCCATTTAACGCGGGCTGGATCCATCGAGGGCAGGTCGTGTGACACCATCTGCGTTCTTCATCACATCCCAAGCCATTGTATGGCTGAAATAAAGCAGGGTGTGGTGTTTCTGCATTTCCTAACTCATTAGCAAGTCGTTTAAGATGACTCCCGTCTTTCAGCGGCACGGTAAACCAGTTTAAACAAACAGAAAGAAAATAATTATTAATTGGCTAGCAGCAATAATAGGCCGTTGGATTTCTTGAAAATCTCACTCCCAGGACAAATCCCTTGACAGCAGCAGCGGCAGCAGCTCTTCTGAAAATTGCATTCAGAGGAGCTGATCGCATTCCTGTCCGTGTTCCCAGGGACATCTCCCTGCTCTGGACCCAGCCTGCTCCTTCTCCTCCCTGGGACACCCAGCTCATCCTGTCGGGATGACCCCGGCACGGAGCTGCTGGAGGCAGTGCGAAAAATTGGATATTCCACAGGGAGAGTGGTCTGGGTGCCGATGTTCCTGCTGGCAGAGGCATTCCCACCTGGTTTAGGCACCCAGGAGTCACAACCCGGCCGACCCTCAGCTCTTCCCTGCTCTCCATCCATTTCCACCCTGATTGGTGACAAACAGCCTGGCCTTGGCCACGCTGCAGCAGCGAATGCCAGGGCAGCCCCTGCGGGTGGAGAGCTCTGATATAATCTGGGGTTTGTTCGGGTGATCCTGGAACAGAAGCCCGGCAGTTCCGTGGCTCCCTGTGCTCCCCATCTCCTGCAGGGCACTCAGACCCAGCTGCTGCCCTGACACCCCAGCCCTGCCTCTCCCCACATCCACTTGGTGCCCGCTGGAATCAGCCTGAGCCCTTTCAGCGACTTCACCGAAAAGAGGATTCACTTAGTGGAGAGAAATTTAAAAAAATAAAAAAGGTAAGGGGGAGCTATTGACAATTTAATCCTCTCAGCGGCTCCGGGCTGACATTAAAACTGTTGCAACCAAACCCAAAGTGGTTAATGACACTTAAAAACCTGCTCCTGTCTCTGCAGGCTGTCACAGGGCTTTGTCTGCCATCGGCGGGGGAAACTCAGCGCTCGGGCACTGGAGGAGACACAGGCATGCGATCAGAGCACGCAGAACACATCGCAGCACGGCACACACCGAGCTCAAAGCAGCAGAAAAATGAAAGCGTTCGGTGTTCCTCACTCGCCTGCCTCGCTGGATCCCCGGCCAGGGACGTGCCTGGAGCAGGCTTGGCTGCTCTGCTTTCCCAACTCCGAGGTCGCATGTTCCGCTCGGCACCTGTTCTGCCGTAATTCGGAATTAATGTCCCGGCCAAAGCCTCAAAGGGATGAACAAGAATGCGAGCTGAAAACTAGTTGCTTCTAATTGTCATGAAAACAAATGTCAAAAGAACATGTGTTTCTACTTAGCTAACTCTGCTTACTAAGTTTGAAGCTGTTTTGTGTTAGTTTCTACCATTTAAATTAAATGTTTTGTCTCTGACATACTTGATGTGGCTTTAAGAAGCTGTGCTTCCCCCCATCCCCCTTATGAATCTTAATGTTTGCCTGGATTTGTTTGTAACATCAGACAAAAGACTGGCAGGCTGTGCCAGAGCGACATAGATTTTATGTTGAAACAAAGCAAAGCCAAAAAAAAAAGGAAAAAAAAATCAATTAGGGGTCATTAAAACCCAAAGTTTTCAATGAAAGAAATACTGTAATGGAATAGCAATACTTTGGGGGTTAGGAGTTCTTTTAATTCCTGAAAGAGCCGTTTTGCAGTGCCCCTCCTCCACGCCATCGCCGTGAATCTGCTGCCTTGCAGAATGAGTCAGCTCTGGAGCATCCAAACGGCACAGCTGTGCATTAGCATTTGGGAAGAGTGTCCCGAGTTCATGTGGGACATGCGGCAGCAGCGACTGCCCTGGACCTGGCGAGAGAACGCTCCAACGCACCCCTGTGTGTGTGGGGAGGCTGCTCTTGCCCCCCAGCAGCTCCCAGCCCCTTGCCAAGGGGAGTTTTCCCTGGATTCCCCTGGGGAAACACCGTGGCCCATCATGGAGATGGAATAAGCATGGCAGGGGCTGTTAAAAAATTACAATTTAGTGCTTGATGTCGTAAAATGTGGATGGCTGGGGTTTTGTCTTTTGCTGTTTCCTCCTCTATTCCTCGTTCCTGGAGGCCATCTCCTCACAAAAGGAACACTGCAGCCTTGTTTCCCAAGGAGTGGAAGTTCAACTTCTGCTCTTTCCATAACAAGTGCATTATTAGAAAGGAGAAAATAAATCCTGCTAATCACAGCCCTTCCCTGGAGCAGGGCACTGGGGTTCTGTGGGCATGTTAAATCATCATTTCCAAGGATGAGCTGAGACCCAGCTGGGTTCACGACCTGGAAGCGCAGGAGGAAACGGGCACACAGGGCTGGAACAGGAATGAGAACTTGGGAAGTGCTGGTGTGCACAAACCCCACAGCAGGGACACACTCTGTGTCTGAGGTGCCCAAACCCCACAGGAGGGACAGCCACACTGTGTGTCTCCAGAGTGCCCAAACCCCACAGCAGGGACAGCCCACTCTGTGTCTGAGGGTGCCCAAACCCCAAGGGAGGGACAGCCACACTGTGTGTCTGAGAGTGCACAAACCCCACAGCAGGGACAGCCACACTCTGTGTCTGAGAGTGCACAAACCCCACAGCAGGGACAGCCACACTCTGTGTCTCCAGAGTGCCCAAACCCCACAGCAGGGACAGCCACACTCTGTGTCTGAGGTGCCCAAACCCCACAGCAGGGACAGCCCACTCTGTGTCTGAGGGTGCCCAAACCCCAAGGGAGGGACAGCCACACTCTGTGTCTGAGAGTGCACAAACCCCACAGCAGGGACAGCCACACTCTGTGTCTGAGGTGCCCAAACCCCACAGCAGGGACAGCCACACTCTGTGTCTGAGGGTGCCCAAACCCCACAGGAGGGACAGCCACACTGTGTGTCTCCAGAGGCACAAACCCCACAGGAGGGACAGCCACACTCTGTGTCTAAGGTGCACAAACCCCACGGGAGGGACAGCCACACTCTGTGTCTCCAGAGGCACAAACCCCACAGCAGGGACAGCCACACTGTGTGTCTCCAGGTGCCCAAACCCCACGGGAGGGACAGCCACACTCTGTGTCTCCAGAGGCACAAACCCCACAGCAGGGACAGCCACCCTTTGTGTCTCCAGGAGGGTTTGGTCCCAGCTCGGTTCAGGGAGTGGGAGCAGGACCAAGATCAGGCCAGGGCTCTGGAAGGAGCATCCAGGGAGCCTGGGGGCTGCAGCAGGGCTGGGACAGAGGTTCTGGGCTGGCTCTGGGGCTGGGGCAGCCCTTTGGGGACCCTCAGGCACCTCTGGCCCAGTCAGGGCACCAGGAGCACCCAGCCCTGGCCACTGAGCCGCGGGGGTTTGGGGCAGGGAAGGGAGGGAGGTGTCCACAGGGCCAGCTCACATCTGGCCTGCATCTGGCCCTGCTCACAGAAGCACATTCTGGAAGTTTAGGCACAAAAAACCTCAATTTCTGAAACCTGCATTGTGCCTCAGAAACAGAAATCCTTCAGGATGGGAGAGTTAGAGGAGATTGTCACATTGCCATAAAAATACGCTGCACTTAATGGGGGAATGAGGATTTGCACCAGTGGAGAATATGCAAATGAACCTTTTAAGGATGGATCATTAAGGTCTATAAATATATTAAGATACTCTACAGCCAGTTTGCATTTGGGAGTGAGGAACCTGCTCCAGGCTGAGCTGGGAGCTCCCAGAACGCTCTTGGCAAACACGAATTCTCATCTCAGTTTGCTCAGTAAACAAAACATTTGTGCAAAAGCGCCCCAAGGAACCTGCAGGAAGAGTGGGAAGATCCCATTTTGAATATGAGGGGACAGGACATCTTCAATACCAGCTACAACTGTTAATAATTAATAAAATTAATTCTCTTCAAGCCTGGCCTATGCCACCTCCCTTTAAGGACCAACACCAGCCTGTTCTGCACTGGAGAGTTTTACTTCAGCAGGAATTTCACGTCCTGAATTTGCAGCTCATGAACCCTGTTGAATGACCCAGGTGACAGCAGCATTTTCTGTGCCCCTGCCGTGGCATGGGGGATAGTGCAGGGGCCAGGTGGATTTGTTGGGATCTGCAGGGGATATATTTGTCTCACAACGGCAAGAGGATTTAACTCACACATCTAATTTGTCATGAGGGCTCGGGAGCCATTTTAAATGTGGAACAAGTGCCTCTGTGGTCTTTTCTGCAGCGTCTTCTTTTTCTGCTCCTCCTCCTGCCTCTTGGTTCTGGCACTTCTCCCAAAATGCACACCACATTCAGGAGAGGGAAAACACTAACCCTGTATAATTGGAATAAATGAGCTCTACATATATCACCACTTACAGTTCAAATTATGCAAAAAAATCCGAGATAAATGAGGCTGAGCACAAAAGGCCCTTAGTGTGTAATTATAAATACTAAAATGGTGTATTTTTCCAAAACAAGAACTTTTTTCCTTTTGCATTTGCATACTCTGTCGACTTTCGACCCGCAATAAAAATGTAGCACAAGTTGGTAAGTGACTGAGTCAGAACAGGACCTTCTGTTTGCATCATTCCTGCTGCCTGCTGGAGTTTCAGTCCTTAGCAGTTTACTCAGATTTACGGTCCTGGACCGAGCAGCTCCAGTAACCAAAAAAGCCCTTGTCTTGAAGCATGTAAACTGCTAGATTGAAATTCCCGGGCTTCAGGATATATGCAGAAATTCCCTGGGTTCAATTATAGATAATAATAAGCAAGGATCAACCCTCGAGATGCTTTTGGGCTGGCTGTTTCCCTGCCCAGCTGGACCAGGCAGGCAGGATGCTGCTGGCCCTGGGCTCCCAGATGTGTCAGTGCAGGGCCACAGCTCAGGGAAAGAGGGATCAACGCTGCCACAAAACCAGCACCCAGGCTTCTACTGAGCCTTTATTCAGCCCAATTTCTGCTCCTTTCTGCTTCTGTTTCTGTCCTAGTCTCTAAACTGTGTGGATTGTTGTACCACAGAGGGATGCAGTTGTGCTCCAGGGAAGTCGGGGCAGACTTTCCCCGCTGTTCATCTGCTCAGACAGAAATGCTGAATCCTACAAGATTTCAAAACATCCCAGAACAGTTCACAACTTTCACAGCAGAAAATACTCGGATATCAAATCCCAGCTCCTTCTGCCTCAGTTCACAGAATCCCAGAGTGGTTTGGGTTGGGAGGGACCTCAAAGCCCACCCAGTGCCACCCCTGCCATGACAGGGACACCTGCCACTGTCCCAGCCCCATCCAGCCTGGCCTTGGGCACTGCCAGGGATCCAGGGGCAGCCACAGCTGCTCTGGGAATTCCAGCCCAGGGCCTGCCCACCCTCCCAGGGAGGGATTCCTTCCCAATAATGAAAATAATGGAAATTATTGGGAGCAGATGGGAGGAGCTGAGGTGTGACAGGGCCTGGGGACAGCTGCATTTTACCTGTTCATGGGAGCTGGGGATGGAGCTGCTGCAGGACTGGCTCCCAGCTCCCTGCTCTGGAATCACCCAGCTCCTTTCACCACGTTAATAGCACCAAGATATGAAGGCTACAGGTGAGATAAAAACTCAGTGTTTCTCCAACCTGCCCTGTTTCAGTAAATCATGCAAACGGCCCTGCTGACCTCAGTGGGACCTTTCCTACAGCACAGGTCCCTGTGGACTCAGCAGTAGCACCACCACCAGATCTGCTTCCAGTTTATATTTAAACAGAAAAAATAGAGATGTCTTGTTCAAGCCGAGCCTGAGAACCACAGAGATGAAAGGGGGAAGGGGAAATGCTGCTGCAGCAGCAGCTGAGCACTGCTGAGCAGATTTTCAGCCCAGCCACCCAGCCAGGTTCAGCCCCAAAAGCCCATTTTGCTTGCCCAGGATGAATTTGGCTTTTAGGTCAGAGAACTGTCCCAACAGAGCTGCCCAAGGATTTTCTTTGAGCAGCCACAGGCCAGAAACGCCCATCCTGTGGCTCCAGCCTGGCCACGCTGCCCCTCCTGCCCCTCTGGTGCGTGCATCCCCTCTGGAAGTGGGGGATGAAGGGTGGCACGAGGCCAGGGGAGCCTGTGCCGCTCCTCAGGGCTCTGCCAGCCCTCTCCTCCCGAGAGGAGGAAGCCCAGGAGCACCCAGGGGAGCAGAGGCAGCGCTGGTGCTCCTGCTCTGCTGCGAGGCCAGACTCCCTGATGAGGCAGACTGAGTGTGGAGCAAGCCCTGGAGTTACCCACTAATCATATTTCTGCTTCATTTCCACAATTGCAGACCAGGTCAAGTGGATCCTCCATTTTAATGAGTTGCCTGAAATCTGGCAGCTTGCTGTCGAGAGGCAGGTAATTTGTAAGGGTTGTGTGTTTTAGATCTCATCTTCCTCGCCTTTGAATGGTAATAAACCAGCACCTTTCTGTGCGAATGCTGCCTCTTTAGAGGTGTTGGTTAATTTAACTTCTATTTGTTATTGTACTCTGTGGTCGTTGCCTTCCCTGCCTGTACACTGGTTTCCTTCTCTGTGTTCTCATTTTAACTGATTATAACTGAGTGGGAAAGTGCAAGACCTCTGGTCGAAATTCAAAAGAAAATAAATGGATTTTTTATGGCCTGAAGAATCTATTCATTACTAAATCATTTATCTTTGCAGAAGGAGTGCCTACATTCAATGTGCCTTCCTATTTCCCTAATTTTATTTCTCTCCAAGTACGCCCTGTGCTTGAAAATAAATCTCCACTGAACTTCCACAGAGAGGCTTTGCTGCTGAAAGTCCCAACAAGAGCCTAATTACCAAAATTAAACACATCTCAGAGGTTGTGTGTAAAGCCTGGGCAGCGCTGTGTCTTCCCTAAAAATGAAACTTGGATGAAAATGTAAACCAGGAGTGTCCTGGTGGGATTCTCCAAGGCTCAGTGCAGCGAGGAGCAGAGCACACTCACGACCTTTAAACACACTGCTCGTGCTTTTTGGCTTCCTTCAAAGATTTCTTAAGGGGATGAGAGTCATTAAGCAGGAGGGGAGGGAGGAGAGGCATTAAGATTGTTTAAATTGCTTTTTTCTTAATTCCAAATTGTCTTCCTCTGGTGGATCCTAACTTTATTGCTCCCCTTGCATCTCAGGGCAGTGCAATTACATTCTTACCTTGAACAAAGGCTGAACTTTGGACAGTGTTTGGAAGGGTTTACAAATAAAGTAAACAGTTCTGCTGCATAAAACACATGTATGTGAGCAGGACTTCCTCCTTCCCAGATGAGCCACACTCGTGTAATTTCATTTGTAAGCTTCCTCAGCTGCTGTTTGAAAATGTTTCCTTTCTGTTTGCAATACCCAGAAGGTTAAAATTCACAACTTCCCCCCCTCCAATTGTTAAACTGTGGCGATTCTGTTAAAGTTCCACCAAATGCTGCCTTTACCAGCTCAGATATTAAATATTGGCTTTCAGTTTCAACTTGAGCTGCTGCCTTTGCTCAGGCTGGATCAAGCCCAAATAGGTTATCTAGTTTAGTTCTTGCTGCATGCTTCTAGTGGGGCTTAGCTGGCTGGTTTTATATTCCAGGAGGGAGGTGGATTTGCTAATTTTACATCCCCGTTTCAAAAAAAAAAAAAAAAAAAAAGAAAAAATAAAAAAAAAACAGAACATTTTTCCAAACCCAGGTTAAAAATTAACAAATCAGAATGTTGGACTTTTAACCCCCCCAGTCAGACAGTGCAAAGCCGGGACAGATTTGAGCTGCAGGATTGAAAATGTGGCTGGAAAGGTGCCAGTTCCAGGTGTGCCACCTCAAAGATGCCACATTTATTGGAGGTGACCCCTGCCCTGGGATCCGTCACCTCCCTGTCCCCGGGTGCTGCTCGTGGGATCCTGCAGAGCACGAGGAAGGATTTCAGGCATCTGCAAAGCGCTTTTTCCTCCTGCACTCTGCCCTGTGCCCGTTCCGGGGCTGTCTGTGCCGTGACAGGGACACAGAGATCGGCCTGGAGGAGGCTGGTTGTGTCTGTAGGGAAAATTTGGCATTTACTGTTGATTCCGCTTCCACGCTCCGATTATCCAGGCCCAAAAAGGAGCCTTGTCCCCCGAGCCGAGTCCCGGGGACCGACTGCACCGATTGTACCCCCCGAGAATGAACAGCGCGGGGCAAAGCCTCGGCAGCAATCAGCTGGTTGAGCTGGGTTGGAATAAATAGAGAACCGCGGGCTGCTGGTTGGGGTTGTGCCTCTGGATATATTTTATATTAATTGTTATTAAACTAATATACCTAATATACTTTTCTTAATTCACACGGAAAAATGAATATATTAATTATTATTAAACTAATATATTTAAGGGATAGAAAAGCAAATATATTTTATATTAATTGTTATTAAACTAATATACTTGTGGCACAGAAAAATGAATATATTAATTATTATCAAACTAATATATTTAAGGGATAGAAAAAGAATATATTTTATATTAATTGTTATTAAACTAATATACTTGTGGCACAGAAAAATGAATATATTAATTATTATTAAACGAATATATTTAAGGGATAGAAAAATGAATATATTTTATATTATTATTAAACTAATATACTTAAGGCACAGAAAAACGAATATATTTTATATTAATTATTATTAAACTGATATATTGTATATTTAAGGAATATAAAATATATTTTATATTAATTATTATTAAACTGATATATTGTATATTTAAGGAATATGAAAGCTCATCTATGTTATATAAATTATTATTAGACTAATATATTGCATATTTAAGGACTATAAAATAATATATTTTATATTAATTATTATTAGACTGATATACTTTATATTTAAGGAATAGAAAAGCTCATATATTTATATTACTTATTATTAAGCTTATATATTGTATATTTAAGGAATATAAAATATATATTTATATTAATTATTATTAGACTAATATATTGTATATTTAAGGAATATAAAATAATATTTTTATATTAGTTATTATTAGACTGATATAGTGTATATTTAAGGAATATAAAAACTAATATATATATATTTATAACTAAAAATATAACTTAAAATGTATATATATTTATATATTTATACTGTGAAACACTGATAAAGGGGGATTGGGAAATAAAATATAATCCAGGAACTTGTCAAGCCCTACCAAATGGCCAGGTGGAGGGAGAGCATCTCCTGCAGCCGGGGCACTGCAGGAAAACCCCAGGAGGCACCAGGGGAACAGGGCTGGGGGCCAAAGGCGCTCAGAGGGGCCGGGAGCAGCAGTGGCCGGCCCAGTGAGGGCCACCGTGGCCACCAAAACCAGAGGAGCCTGGTGCCAGTGCCCCTCTGAGATCAAAAGCAGCGCTGGGCTTTCAGAGGGGCCACCCTTCCTCCTCCTCCTCCTCCTCCTCCTCCCCCAGCCCTAATTAGGTCTCTCTCCTTCTCCCTCCTCCCCTTGCGGTTGTTCCCAAATTTGCTGACCTCGTGTAATTCCTAATTTGACAAGCTGCCTCCTTTTATTTTTTTTTCCTTTTTTTTTTGCTATTTCGGTCATCACAAGTTGCAAACAGAGCAGCCTGTCTCCAGCAGCAGCCTCGGGACGCTCGGGCAGCAGCACAGAGCCAACCCAGCTTTGTCTCCCTGCAAAGAAACGCCTGCAAAGGCAGCAAAACAACGGGAGGGGAAGCTGCTTTCTTTTTGTTCCAAACAATTTTGCCAGGAGCACACACACACACACACACACACACACACACACACACAGGAGAAAAAAAACAAAAGGAAAAATAAAAAAGGCACCTTGGAGACACAAAAGATGAACTTGTTAATAAGAGATAAGTTATTGGCCTTGCATTGCAGAGGAAAACAAAGATTCTTGGATGCTTTTTATTTGCACAGCTCAGATATTTCCTGCTGGAATGTGTGCTGGGTGAGAGGCAAGCAGTCAATGGCAGGAATTACTCGACTGCTGATGTGTTGTTTTGGATTTTGTAAGTGAAGAGTGTTGTTTGTTTTGGAGTTTGTTTGGAAGTGATTTTTTTTTTTTTCCTGGAACAACCAGAACTCTGCCTTTGCTTTGCTCATATCCTTGTTTTCCTGCTAACACTCATCCCTTTTCCCCACGTTAGTTGCTTGGTGACTGGTGTTAATCTCCACATCCAACAGCATTTTTACAACCGCCCTGATACAGGAACAAAATGAGTCAGAAAAATATCTGGGAGACTTTTCCCCCTTCTTCCTTTCTTTTTTTCTTTCTTTTTTTCTTCCTTTGTTTTTCCCCTACTGTATAAAAATTAACCAACCAACAAACTGCCAGGAGACCCAGCCCTGGCAGTGGAATATTCTCTTTATCTTGCTAAAACTTCCCGAGAAAAACAGTGCAAGTCAATAAATATATGCTAATTTTGAAAACAATTGAAGTGTTCTCAGGATTCTGGGCAGCAGTGTTTGAACCTGGCAGGGTTTTTGCAGGTGACAATTCTGCTAGCAGCTCTTTCAGTTCTGCATCCAGGCTGTCCTTCAGGAGGGAGTTCAGCTGCCATTCCATGGAAAATGCAACCTTGGATGGTTTTCCGTGCCTGAGGTGGTGGAGCACAGGAATTTGCTGCATTTATTGTCCCTGTCCTGATGGCACGACAGGAACCCAAAGCAAACCTGAATCCACATTTCCCTTCAATGAACGGAGCTGGACGGCCCCGGAGTTTCCATGGGAATTTTGCTGGAATGAGCTGGGATGATTTGTAGGGAGAAAAATGCATTTTTCCCTCAGCCAGCGTCCCTTTCCCTGCAGAACAGATCTGCCCCAGCACTGGCAAGGGAGCTCTCTTGGACCTTGTAATTACTCATGTCCTGGCTTGATTTTTCCCCTTATCAACTTGTCCAGAGATAAGAACAATGAACAGAAAAAGGAGGAATGCTGATTCCATCCTGCCTCCTCAGCAGCACTGATCTAATGATCAGTGAGCAAATGACAACTGGCTGCATCCCTGCAAACCCAAATACATCCTGGGTTGTGCTCTGCCTTTGAACCCTTGCCCAGTTTCTGTTCGAATTCTTCTGGCAAAAGGAGCAGATTTTTGTACGGCTTCCAATCTGCTTCGATTTATGGGTGAAAATGGCTTTTTAATTCCAAAACGTAAGCACGCCACATTTTACAGCCTCGTGAGTCTGCAAATTGCAAATAACGCAACCCCTTGGTGTCGTAAAGCCACAAAATCAACCACTCAGTCCTAACCGGAGCCTCAGAATGCCGCACAGTTCTCAGGCTGTGCCGGGCTTCTTCCTCCCAGCTTTTCTCCTGACATGGGCCCAGAAGCTGCTGAAGCTCAGAGACCAAAGGCCATGGCAGCTCTGGAACTGGGGGGAGATGGTGGCAAGGGGTTGGTTTGCTTGTTCTGCTTTTTTTCCTGCTCCTGAGGAAAGCATTTCACTGATGTTTTCAACCAACAGGTGAATAATTCAAGGTTTTAAGTCACGCAGTTGGAGCTTCCTGTAGCACAAGCCAGAGCTGGAGTTTGGAGTTTGATAAAGGTGGCTAAAGAGAGGCGATGCTGCTCTGCTGCCAGGCTGTACCAAGCACGTTTTGCCCTTTATTTTAATTACTGGGAGAAATTCCCCCCAGAGAAGCTGTGGCTGCCCCATCCCCTGCAAGTGCCCACGCTGGAGCAAGCTGGGGTAGATTCTGTGACTCCCAAAGCTAAAGTGGCATAAATCCCAGATAAACCAGGATGAAACCCAGAGCATTCACCAGGCTGCCTGTTTATATGGACACTTATCCAGGGGTTTTCACATCACACCTCCCGGCTGCAGCACAGGGAATATCCTCGAGTGTAAACACAAATTCATATTAAACTCTTGTTTCTTAGCAAAGCCTCCATTTCAAGTCAAGTTTTCCTACAGTGTTTTGATTTGCTCGTTCAACAGGATTTACTAAAGTGTTTTGGAAAACTCGCTTCAAAAAAAATTAACATTTTTGCCAGCTGATCATAATCTGCAGCGTTTGATATTTGAAACGCAGCTGGCAGTTGGTTCACTAACTCACCAACATAGCAGGGCAGCTGGGAAACACGAACCACGTAGGTTCAAGAGACAAAAGAGCCAAAATTTATCATTTTAAACATAATTTTGCCACAATTCTGCAGGCCCTGACTTCAAAATGTGCATCCTTGAGTTTGCAGCGCTGGAGCGAAGTCACATAAAACTTTGCTGCCTGGGAGTCTCCTCCAAAGTCCTTTAAAATCCAGAAGGGACTGATTTCATTGACTTCTCTGGATTTTGGGCAAGGATTAGAACCCAAATATGCACAAAAAAAAGTCAAAAAGGACAAGGGGAGAAGGTTCTCCCCATGCCAGTCCCCCTGGCTGTGGTGCAGGCAGGGATTTACCTGGGTGCCAGGGCTGTCCTGAGCAGGAATCCTGAGCTGGGGTTAAAGTGCACAAATCTCTGACACAAATACAAATGTGGGCCAGTTTGAGAGACTTTGAACTTCTTCTCCAAACATTTGTTCTCCGACTCAATCACACATATGTTCCCAGAAAGCAAAAGAGAGCCGGGATCCAAGCAGAGCCAAAGGGAATGTGTTCAAAAATTTCAGCAAATATTAACAGAATGTATTTATTTATTTGCAGTTCCTGTCTGTCTTGAGCATTAGCAGCAATAATCAAGAGAAATTTCAAGCACAGCCAGCTCCTGATACCATATCTGCTTATCCTAATGTTTATTTTTTCCCATCCCTTCTAGCTCAGATTAATCACTCTCGTATAGAAATGCAAAATGGACTTGAAATGATGCTCTGCCAACAAAGTAACTATTCGAGGCACTTCTGTTACCTGTGCCTCACTTTCTTCTGGCCTGAGTGAAAACAAAACCAGGAAAACAAGCCAAGCTTTTAAAACTCACCCTGTGTAGGAGCAAGAAGGGGGAGCTCCCCCCAGCAGTGGCAGCACGCTGCTTTCATAATTGGGTGCTTTGCCCGCTGCCAGCATTTCAAATCTGATTTCAAGTAGGAAGAGTTTTGCTTTTTTTAATCTCCCTGCCATGTTTGGTGCATAATCTCCTGCTAAACACAGCTTTGTATTGATTGGTCATAGTGCTGCTTGCAAACTTGCTGCTGGCTCACATCTGTTATTTTTCAGAGGGGCCCTTAATCCCCCCTAATTAACTCCTGGCAGCCCTGATTTCCCCAGATTTCAGGGCTCACCAGGGGCTCTCCCCTATCTCACCAGAGGTGCTCAGCCCAGCTCTGCACCCTGGCTGGGTGACTTCAAGGGGTTTTATGAGCTCTGGACCACTGCAATTGGGTTTGTTGGGCCTGATCTGAAAATTGTTTGCAAGCAGATGGGATGAATCCCCCGATTCCCCCTGCGTGCAGTGATCACCCAGCAGTGCCAGTACCAACCACAGAGCATTTATTGATCAGCAGGGAGAGGCTGCCCTCTCTCCAGCCCGTGAAAATCAGCCCTTTTTAGATCAAATCAGGTTTTTATGGACCCAGAGAGGGATGGTCCAGCCCAACAGCGGCACTGACACTACAAAGTACAGTTCTGCCTAAGGAGCCTCCTCAGGAGGGTTTTCCACTCAGCTGCCCTAAAGAATTCCTCCTGGGCTCATCTTGGGAACCGCTCTGTGCTCACACTAAAACCCCACCAGATCTTTGCCTCTCCCAGGGCACAAAACCCACCAGAGGTGTTGGGGTGTCCGGGAGTCCTGAGCTGCCCCAGAGCCGCTGTGACCACCTGGCCAGGCACCAAATTTCCTGGAGAAACCCAACTGCAGATTCCCTGGGGCTGCTCAGCTCCCTGGGCTTGCTAACCCGTGTCTGAGCACAGCAAACAGGGTTCTGTTGTACCCCAAAATGTGCAGAGTGTGACCTTGCAGCAGAGCATTATCCTGAGCCCAGCTCAGCAAACAGGGTTCTGATGAACCCCAAAATGTGCAGGTGTGACCCTTCAGCAGAGCATTATCCTGAGCCCAGCTCAGCAAACAGGGTTCTGATGAACCCCAAAATGTGCAGGTGTGACCCTTCAGCCAGAGCATCATCCTGAGCCCAGCTCAGCAAACACAGTTCTGTTGCACCCCAAAAAGTGCAGGGTGTGACCCTTCAGCCAGAGCATCATCCTGAGCCCAGCTCAGCAAACAGGGTTCTGTTGCGCCCCAAAATGGGCAGGGTGTGACCCTTCAGCCAGAACAGCATCTGACCCCAGCACAGCAAGCAGGGTTCTGATGTACCCCAAAAAGTGCAGAGTGTGACCCTTCAGCAGAGCATCATCCTGAGCCCAGCTCAGCCTCCTCTGACACAGTTCTGTTGCGCCCCAAAATGTGCAGGTGTGACCCCTCAGCAGAGCAGCACCTGAGCCCAGCTCAGCAAACAGGGTTCTGATGTACCCCAAAAAGTGCAGAGTGTGACCCTTCAGCAGAGCAGCATCCTGAGCCCAGCTCAGCAAACAGGGTTCTGATGAACCCCAAAAAGTGCAGGTGTGACCCCTCAGCCAGAGCATCATCCTGAGCCCAGCTCAGCAAACAGGGTTCTGATGAACCCCAAAATGTGCAGGGTGTGACCCTTCAGCAGAGCAGCATCATCCTGAGCCCAGCTCAGCAAACAGGGTTCTGTTGTACCCCAAAAAGTGCAGAGTGTGACCCTTCAGCCAGAGCATCATCCTGAGCCCAGCTCAGCAAACAGGGTTCTGATGAACCCCAAAATGTGCAGGGTGTGACCCTTCAGCAGAGCAGCATCATCCTGAGCCCAGCTCAGCCTCCTCTGACACAGTTCTGTTGCGCCCCAAAATGTGCAGGTGTGACCCCTCAGCAGAGCAGCACCTGAGCCCAGCTCAGCAAACAGGGTTCTGATGTACCCCAAAAAGTGCAGGTGTGACCCCTCAGCAGAGCAGCATCCTGAGCCCAGCTCAGCAAACAGGGTTCTGATGTACCCCAAAAAGTGCAGAGTGTGACCCCTCAGCAGAGCAGCATCATCCTGAGCCCAGCTCAGCAAACAGGGTTCTGATGTACCCCAAAATGTGCAGGTGTGACCCCTCAGCAGAGCAGCATCCTGAGCCCAGCTCAGCCTCCTCTGCAGAGCCCGGGGCTGCCCCTCTGCCCCTCTGCCCCTCTGCCCCTCTGCCCCTCTGCCCCTCTGCCCAGCTGTGCTGACAGCTAACTGCAACTGTTCACCAGCTGGATTAAAACAGAACGGGGGATCCTCTGCGGCTGTAAACATTCATGGTTTCCCTCAGAACCAGCAAGTTCTGCTTGTTTGCACCAGCCCAGGGATCCAGAGAGCCCAGGGCAATGAAATATTTCCTCCAGACAGCTGGGTGGCACAGAGCCCTGCACAGCACAGCCTCGGAGGGGTTCTGGGGTGACCTGGGCCAGGAGTAATGCCAGCCTAATGCAGCCTGCTCCTGGCCCAGGCTGGGGTCCCAGCAAGCCGGGTCAGATGTTTGAAGCAAAATGAATAAATTCTCTTTGGGGAATCCTCTTCCTGCTGGACATGGAATATTCAAACAGAACAAATCTGAGGGCCACAGGTGAGGAAGGAAAGGGAGGAGGTGCCAGGAGTGAGCCACCAAGGAATGGCACAGGCACCTTGTACCCCCCAAAACTGTCCCCAGTGCACCCCCCCAGAGAGCTGCTGAGCCTGTTTGTCCATCCACAGCCAGCTGTCCCAGCAGAGCTGCTGTGCTTGCAGCTCCCCTTGGAGCAGCACCTGCTGGGAAGGCTGAAGGGACCCCGGAGTGCCCCAGCTGGAGCTGGCACAGGAGCGGGGACAGCGACTCCTTGTCCCAGTGCCACCACCAGGTAAAACACCCCCTTGGTACTCCACGTGGCTCTGTGCTGGGACAGAGCAGCAGTTTGTTGCTGAAAACCCCAGTTTTTGCAGAGGCTGTGTCCTGTCTGATGCCAGCACGGGGTTGGTGTAATGATTGAGCCTCGAGTTTTCTCACATCTGTGAGGAATGCTTAGACATTCAAGTTTAAAAATAAAAATATCACTCTGGGCAGGATTTGAACATTTTTTTGAGGGAGTGTGGGATGATGGGTGGGTGGATTAGATAGTAATCAGTTGAATAAACTCAGCTGAGCTCTGAAAGTTAAACTTCAAGCTCTACAGGAAGATTTGCATGGTGGGACATAAAAAAGAGTTTAATTGTGCCTGGCATGATCTGGGTTTATTAAGGTGTACCAGTATAAGTGCACTTTCCTGCAATCCTTTTTATGAGCGATCCAAGTGCTTTAAAAACACATAAATGACTCAGTAATATGCCTGAGAATTCAATTGACAGACAGGAAACCACGGCACAGAAGGGTTGGGCTAAGTGGGACTGTGAGGGAGCAAATTCCACTTTGGGGAATGCAGTGAATGAAATTTGTCCTGCTGGTTACTGCCAGAGGAGGAGGAGGAGGCAGAATTTCCTTCCCAACAGAAATGTCGTTAGAGAACACAAATACCCACTAACAAAAAGCAATATTTTGATGTGCTAAGGCATGTTTGCCTTTGTTAGCCGTTTTGCAGACAAGTTCTGCATTTGTGCATTCAGATGCTGCTGCTATTTTTAGCTCCCTTTTATCCTCCACCCTTTTCTGCCTCTTGCCACACATAAAGATTCAAAGAAACATCTTTCCAAAGCATGTAAAGAAGCAACTAATGATATGCTATCGAGGAAGAAGTGTTCTCCTAGAGGAGACAGCTTCCTTTCAGAGGCACTAAAACAAAACCTCTATTCAGTTCTTGCTCGCTGCTTCATATCACTGCTTTTTTTAATTTTTTTTTTTTTTATTTTAACCACGCTGAAAACTGCACATTCTGACACCAGGCTGCACAACAGGCTCCAGTATTTCCACAGCCAGCCTGGCATTGCTTCCTGAATCATGGGAAGAGATCCTTCCTAACCCAAGTGCTCAGAGCACGATTCACTGGGTCACTCCTTGGCAGGAATTTCTTTGTTCCAAAGGTTTTTGGGCTTGGAACTCCACAGATGCTCCACAGTCCGTTTCCCCCCATGAATATGAATTTATTGCCGAGGATGCTGTCCCTGCCACTGATGCATAATCTGGCTGGTTAAATCTTCTGGTGGAGACAAAATATCCCAGGAATCTTAAACACTCACTGGGAAGATGGGCTAAAAGAGCTCTCCTACCACCAGCGAGAGAGCGGGCTGCACTAATTCATAGAGAAGTAACAAATCTATGTGAGATAGATTGCATTTCCCCCGCGGCCCGTGCTGGGGACAGCCAGGTGATGTCCGCAGCTCCAGATGTGGCAGGGCCCCACTAAATGTGGCATCGCTCTGTCACAAGCCCCGGCTCGTGTGAACTTGCTGGGGTCTGAAAGCGAATTTGCGAGCCAGCGGAACTCGTATCCCGGTCTGTCAGTAATTCCTCATCGCACCCCACCAAAAGTCGTGGTGGCTTCCCTTGTCCCCCAGCCCCGGAGCGCAGTAAATCAGTCAGCAGCGCTCTTTAGCATATAAAGCAGCACACTTCAAAGGCAGGCAGCCTTTTCTCTGCACCTAGGAAATTCCAGCCCCTGCTCCCAAATCCAGGGAAATCTCCTCGTCCTTTCTGCCCGCAATTCCGAGAGCCCGGGCGATGCATATTAAAGGGCTGCAGTCAGCTCGCATTGTTTAAAACGCCCCTGATTAAAAAAGCATTGGGGGGAAGCACTGCCCTGGAGCTGCGGCCCCACCGGCTGCGAATCCCTCCCCAACCCGAAACGGAGCTTTGTTTTTTAATTCTCTGAACTCTATTTCAATGTTTTTCCCTCTTTTGCCAGCATTTTCCCTAAAATTATTGAAAGGAAGCATTCCACATGCGTTCCTTCACTCCCACTTTTCTTTTTCCTTCTTTCCCTGGACTTTCCTCTTACCAAACCTTCAGCTTCAGACATTTGGAATCCCCAAATTATGAATGAAGTTACTTTTCCCCCAAAGTGCAGAGGAAGGGTTGCCACTGTTCTTAGACTATGATACGCTGATATTCATCATATATAAGATAACATAATAATATATTATAATACATTAATTAATTATATGATGATAATGGAATAGATATTATTCTACTTCTGTCAAAATAAAAGAAACAACAATTGATCCCAAATAAACCAAACCCCAAGGACTTGCCCGGGTTAAATGGTGCTTTCTCATCAGTATATTTGGTTGGAGGGTTATGTGAATGTTTTCTTCAGCTGGAGCATGCACAAGACATTCCCAGCCCTTTTCCACCTCCTCCCTCTGCCAGCTTCACTCCAGTTTCTGTAGATCCAAATGTCCATGGGATCCATAGGGTTCTGTTGTGCCCAGATCATCCAAATCACCCTTGCAAGCAAATTCCCCCGCTGAAGCAGCCCCTGATGGAGCAGTGCCCTGCATCCCCAGGGCTGCCCCCGAGGAGGGCCTGTCCAGCCTGGCCTGGAGGTGGTTCTTTTCCGCTGCTGAAATTAATTTATTTACACAGAATAAGGGTGAGGTCTGGGCACTACCCAGTGGCTGCCGAGCCCTGGTGATGTTAGATTTCCCCGCTCTCGTTTTAACCAGCTCATTATCATAAGGATTTCCCTCCTGCTCCACTGTGTGCTCGGGAAGTGGAGGTAGCAGGAATTCCTGCGGTTGCACCCCAGGCTCCTGGGAACTGCCCAAATCTGGGCTTTTTTGGCCACATTCCATTAACCAGCCTCTCCTTTGGGTGTCCTGCCCTTTCCCAGGATCTCCCGTGCAGCTTTCCCTGGGCCTGAGCCTTGAGGATCCAAAGAAAAATTCCCACTGGACCCCGAGATTTTGGGGCTGTGCCCTGCGTGCAGTGAGAGGCAGGGAAAAGATGGAATCATCGTTACAGGAACGTGCTGCAATACATCTCCTTCTGATAAAAATGTTCATTTAATTAAGAGCAACAGCCTCAAAAAGCAGATGCTTAGCAGGACCTGAGCTCTTTCACTAACAAATAAACTCAGCCTGGCTCAGCCTTCACACGGATTTGCTCAGAGGGGAGAGTGTGATGGCATCACTGTAAACAATTCCTGCCTCTTGCTCATGAGTTACACACAAACTGCTCCCTGGGCAAGCTCTGAGGAGACTGGGCAGAGCAGTTCCAGAGGAATTATCACTTTAATCCAGAAGCACTGTCAGCATTATCAGGACCTGGTCTCGAGGAAGGCGTCCCTGCCCAGGGGAGATGATTTTTAAGCTCCCTCCCAGCCCCCAGCGTTTGGCCATTGTGTGGTTTATCACAGGTGAGCAGAGCAGCGATGTTTGCACGTTAGTGTGTGAAAGCAGGATCCACAAATGTAAACTACGCTGGCTTCACAACATCGGGCTGTTTAACGGTGCAGCAATCAGAGCAGTCTCAGCCCATCCTTTCTCATGCCTCTTAGCCATTAGCCTGGCTTAGGTGCAGCTTAAACTGCACCTCCCTGGCTGCCTATTTTAGTGCTGCAGCACAAAGGGACCTGGGGATAACAGCAGCTGCAGAGCTCAGACCCCCACAGCCCTCGGAACCCCAAGTGCCCAGTTTAAGCTGGGGTTAGGTGTGCCAGCACAGCCTAAAATCGTGTTTAGGTGTAACAAGAGCTGGGATGCGGGCTGATGCTGGCCCAGAGTGAGCTGCAGCAGGAAGAGCTCCCTGCCCAGAGCTGCAGCAGGACACAGCTCAGAGTGAGCCTCAGCAGGACACAGCTCCCTGCCCAGAGTGAGCTGCAGCAGGACACAGCTCCCTGCCCAGAGTGAGCTGCAGCAGGACACAGCTCCCTGCCCGGTCTGTTCCTGTCCCCAGTCCCTCCCAGGCTGGCACAGGGCCATGGGCAGCAGCAGGACCAGGGGGCTGCCAGGGAGCTGTGTCTGTGCTCGGTGGCACAGAGCAGAGCTCGGCTCCAGCATCCACTGCAGGCGGGCTTGGCAAAGCTGCTGCAGCCCAAGGCACCCGTTCCAGCTGCAGGAGAGCGTCCCCAGGGGCTGGCAGCACCCACACTGAGGGTTCCTTCATTTGTTTGGGTCTGCAGGAGCTGTGCTGGCAGCTGTCAGCAGAAGCCGATCAGAAATGAGCATTTTCACACCCACCACCCCAAGCAGGAGCCCAGAGGCACAGAGTGCTGTCTGTGATGGCACCAGGAGCAGGAGCCCCGAGGCACAGAGTGCTGTCTGTGATGGCACCAGGCTGATGGCACAGAGTGCTGTCTGTGATGGCACCAGGCTGGCCAGTGATTCACTCTGTGGGTCTTTCCCCAGAGTGCTGCTGGTGGTGCTCGCAGGAGGAAGACACCAGCTGTGAGTCACCGTGTCTGTGGGGAAAGGTGGGGACAGCTCATGCCTGTCTGTCTGTCTGTCTGTCTGTGACTGGATGGGGACACGACTCCAGCAACACTCCCCGACAGAGGCATCACAGCCAAAACACTGAATTCCAGCAGCTCCCCAGGGAGCAGCCCGGGGATTGAAGAGGTGCAGCAGGTGGAGGAAGGTGTCACCTCGGGGAGCTCAGATGCAATTGCCAGGGCAAGAAAGATTTTAGCTTTTGCATGAAGGGAGATTAATGCCAAGGAATGATGTGAGATTGTGCTCCACTGGGAAGCTCTCTGAGTTCTGGCCTTTACACCAGAACAGCTTCCAAACACTTTGTTTTGAGTTCAGCCCCTGTGGAAGAGGGGCAGATGTAAATAATACCTCCTCAGAGGTGAACGTGTCTATTTGTGTAGCATTTGTAGCCGGTTAAAACACTTTGTATGTCGGTGTTTATTGGATTCCGATGCTAAGAGGAGCATTTAAATGACTAAAGCATTTGCAAAACAACAGCACGATTGCTGGGAATGCTGGAACATCTAAACTTGAATTTCTATCCTAAAATATCCGATTATTTTCCACTGAATTGTAAAAAGATTTTCTAAGGAAAGGTTCTCAAATAACAAAAAGCTCCATAGCTCTGTTGGAGCAGCTCGTTACTCCACACTCTCAGACAGGTTGTGCAGCTCTAGGGGCTCACACATTTAAATGTTCTCTGCCCGTGGTTGATATTTCTTTGCCTTCAGAGTGTTGTAATGCTGCATTCTTTCGAGATCACTCAGAGATGAATCATACACTCCATCACTTTAGCAAAAGAACAAGCTCATTAAAAAGTAAAAGGTGGCTTTGCCATTTCATTCCACACAAACAACTGCAATGGAAGGCTGGGAAGTTCAGAACAGCAAGACAATCTAATGAAAAAAAAAATTGAGAAGCCATATTTACCCCTCCACATGGTATTTCACAAAGGAAAATAATCTATTGTCTCTCCAAAGACAATGGCCCTGACTGTACATGTCCTGTGCCACGGGAAGAACAGCAATCCTGGGATTATTCTAAATGTTTCTCATGCCTATCGAATCCTTCAAGTTACAAGAGCTAAACAAAGACAGAGAATCACACTCTGACCCCTTTAAAAACATCAAAGTGCCCACTATCAGCCCTGAGTCTTCCTCCCAGCCCGGCCCTTGGCGTCGTGTTACAGTGCAACTGATTATTCATCATCTGGCCCGAAAACTACAGATCATTTCTTGATTTTGCTCTAATATTATCAAGTTCTAAAGAATAATTACTGGTGTAATAGTTAGCCAAGTTGTTATGAGAATTGTAAGCCCTTTTGGTTAATGCATGGCATATGTCTGAGGCATTCAGCTAATTCACATATCTGTCTGCACTATTAATAGAGAAGGTTACATGCCAATTATCCAGGGTTCAATCAGCCTGTTAGGACACAATAGCTGCAGTGTTCACACACTTGATGTGCCACATTCCTCACAGACATTATAAGCAGCTGGTCCAGATAAGACCACTGGGGCTTTAATATTTAGGAATCACTCCTTCGCCCAACCTGGATCGCGATTTTCTCCCTCGTTCCTGCGGTTCTTTTGTTACCCCCGATATCTGCGCACGAATTATTTTTAGATTCAGCTGTGTTGAAGTCAACTGACATTCCAGGAGGGAAAGCAGAGTGGAAATGACTGGAGCAGAGCTGGGACACAATGGACTCTGGAGTTCTCCAGATTCCCCCAAAGCAGCGGCGCTCCCGCGTCCTGAGGATGCGTCACAACAAATCCCCATCACCAAACCTGCAACGGGAGCTGGAAAGGCTGGCCCGTGCTAAACCAAACCTGTATCAGGAGCTGGAAAGGCTGGCCCGTGCTAAACCAAACCTGCAACGTGAGCTGGAAAGGCTGGCCTGTGCTAAACCAAACCTGCAACGGGAGCTGGAAAGGCTGGCCTGTGCTAAACCAAACCTGCAACGGGAGCTGGAAAGGCTGGCCCGTGCTAAATCAAACCCGCAAAGGGGAGCTGGAAAGGCTGGCCCGTGCTAAACCAAACCTGCAATGGGAGCTGGAAAGGCTGGCCCGTGCTAAACCAAACCTGCAACAGGAGCTGGAAAGGCTGGCCCGTGCTAAACCAAACCTGCAACAGGAGCTGGAAAGGCTGGCCCGTGCTAAATGAAACCTGCAACAGGAGCTGGAAAGGCTGGCCCGTGCTAAACCAAACCTGCAACAGGAGCTGGAAAGGCTGGCCCGTGCTAAACCAAACCTTCAACAGGGAGCTGGAAAGGCTGGCCCGTGCTAAACCAAACCTGCAACGGGAGCTGGAAAGGCTGGCCCGTGCTAAATGAAACCTGCAACGGGAGCTGGAAAGGCTGGCCCGTGCTAAACCAAACCTTCAACAGGGAGCTGGACAGGCTGGCCCGTGCTAACTGCTTCACCTCCTTTCATTGTTTTGCCTGCTTTGCTTAAAAAGAACCCCCAAAATGAAATTTGAAACCCCAGGACAGGACAAAACAGCGGGGTGAATTGGGGCTGTCGCTGGCTCTGTGTTTTCATCTCGTTGTTAGCGTTCGGCAGGGAGAGCTTGGGCAGAAGTCTTCTGCTCTAGCTCAGCCGAAGGTGGGAAGCAGCATGCAAACAGCCAATTTAGAGTGGCACGCTGAAGGCGCTGCGAGCTCGATTGGGGATTTCACCACATGAAAACCAGACATTCATCTGTTCCCATGGAGATATCCCTTCTCCCAGTCAATCAGGGAGCTGCTCAGGTCAGACAATAGGCAGTGGTTCCTTTTCTCATCTTACAAACAGATACCCCCTCCCTCCTCCTCCTTCTATTCGTGATAACGTTTAAACACCTACAGACCAGGCAATAATATTTCCAATGATTAACAGAAAGTGTTGGCTGAGGGGTTTTGGGGTTTTTTTGAAGCTTGCAGAAAAATGATTTAAATAAAAAGGAGACTGTCCTGGACTCTCGCACCCCGCGTGTACCCTGAACTTTTTTTTTTTTTTTACACGATATTTACAATATTTAAATGGAGATAAAGTTGTTTTCGCGGGGCTTGAGCATCCTTTGTTGCCAGGCCACTCTAAAAGTGCGTGGGATAATTGCGTGCAACTTTTTAATTGCCAGAGAGCAGAGCTAACAGAAAAGCAGCACAGGATGATGGTGGATTGATGGGGAAGATGCAGAGTGGGATTTCTTACAGAGCCATTAACTAAACCCTAAAAATAAAGCAGCACGTGGAAAGCAGTTTACAGCACAGAACAGGAGGTGGAAATGATGTTTTTTAACGCTGCTCCTCTCAGGTGCTCAGAGCAGGCTGAGGGACCCCACACCAGGGCTTGTGGGTGGGATGTTTTAGAACCCTATTTTTGACAATTTGGAATCATATTTTCGCCTCACTGGCCCAAAAATCTGTGTATTTAAGCATATTGTTATATAACAGTATTTGTAAAATTAAATCTTTTTATACGTGTAACTCAGGATGCTAAAGGTGCATTTTCTACTCTCAGAAAATTCTTACACAGATCAGGTGCTGCCTTTTCCTCTCCCTAAATGCCTCTGTGTTGTTAAGCTCTGCAAATGCCCCAACACTCGAGGGGCAAACTCCTCCAGCCCACGAAACCAAACTGTTTTACACCCTCCGATCCCTTACTGACAGCTTCAGGGCCCCCAGATCGTTTTTGGCAGAGCTGCTGAGATTTCTTCATTAATTTTTGATTCATTCACCACAGCGATGATTAATCCTTTGGGGGCTTTATGTAGAATGGGTGATGTGGAAGAGGGGAGGACCCAAAGCAAGGGAAAAGGGAGTGAAATTCCATCTCCATTAAACCATTAATCAGCACTTTCCTGCCCACAGCCTCCCCCGGGTGCCCCTGCCCGGGTGGCAAAAGGACAGACACCAAACAGGGACTGCGGTGGAGCGGGGTTATCCCAGAGTGGGAGCTGGAATCCTGCCTGCTGCTACACTGGCGGAATAGAGGGATAAAAGTGGCTTTCTAATGTAAAACTGAGGCGCATTAATTCTCCTCGGAAGGTAAATTCCTTGAACGAGGGTTTGCCTGAAGAGCAGGGCCAGAGCTTGGCAAGTCCCTGTGTAAAAGTCAAATATCAGCCAGCAGCACCCTGATTTCTGTCTGTGCCCTGCCCGGGTGATGGCAGGACCGGCACTCACTCACTAAATAAACACTGATGCATTCATGAACTCCCAGATTAAAAAGGAGAAGAGAAACAGCCGGGATGCTCCCAGTTCCTTCCTAAACTCCACCTCTGCTGGAGGCACAGCATCCCTTGCGGGGCACAAAAGCACCCTGAAACTCTCACTGCTGCTCTTCCCCTGCTTTGAGCCACTAAAGGTCTACTCCAGCGGGAGCTGGAGCCTGGGAGCACAACAGGAGGAATTCCTAAACAGGAGCAATTCCTAACTGGAATGGCAAAGGTGCCCAGCTCCTGCCAAGGCCGTGCCCGACAAAGGATGGCAGAGATGCCAAAGCGATCCCAAAGTGGTGTCGAGCACGCCAGAACTCCGTTTACACCGACACACAAAGCCTCCTTTCCCCACAAAACATCTTTATTTTCCAGCGTGGTCGCTCGAGAAAAGGATGGGAAGGAGATTTTGGTCCAGGTGAAAAGTGCAGGAGCTGCAAGAAGAATTGGCGCTCAGCTGGCTGAGTAGGAATAGACCAGGAAACTGCAAATGACACCAGCGGGGTGGATTGTGCCATTAAGCAACTGCCCTCCTTTTTAATGAAGTCACTCGAGTGCAGCTGCAGAGCCCAGCAGAGCAGGAAAGGCAACAGCGTTGAAGCCTCTCCGCTTTAAACAAGCCCGGCCAGTTTTACGGCTTCTCCGAAAATTGCATCTCCAGCCCCGCACGGGAGATTTCGTTCCTCTGAAGGATCGGGACAAAGAAGTGCGAGCTCAGAAGCGGCTCGGGAACAAGCGGGGGGTGTGAACGATCGCGTCTGGGATGGTTCATCAACAAACAACACGAGCGGAGATTCTCCCCGGAGGAGCCGCTCGGGCCGGGCGGGCAGCGCCCCTTCCAGCCTGGCCCTTCTCACCTATTGAGAGCCGCATTTGCAAGACACTGAGCCTTTGAAACCCTCAGCTGCGGAGAGGGGACGGATGGGCCGGCACCTGTCCTTAAACCGCTTTTATCTATTCACCAGGGCCCGACTGAATGAACCGCTTTAAAGGCGACTTTTGGCATAGTGCGGTTAACCCATTGAGGAGCAATATCCCGCTCCTCGCCCTCCCTGAGCCTCGGCCGCATTCCCAACCTTTCTGCCCCTTTTCCAGAACCGCTGCTGTGCCGAACCCGAGCAATTACCAATTAATAAAGTGCAATAATCAGTAACCAATTATTAAATCCCCTTTATTTCCCATGTCCTATAAAAACAAGAAGAATCTCTGCTAGGAGGTCTAATGATGAATCGAGATAGCAATTTTGAATACTATATTCTTCCCGCTCCTTTCTCCTTCTCCTTCCACTTGAACCTCTTGCTACTTTCCCGAGGGCTCTGTGCAACAGCCTGGACCCCTTTACTCAGACCCCTTTACTCAGACCCCTTTACTCAGACCCCTTTGCTCAGACCCCTTTACTCAGACCCCTTTGCTCAGACCCCTTTACTCAAACCTCCTTTACTCAAACCCCCTTTACTCAACCCTCTTTACTCAGACCCCTTTAGTCAACCCTCTTTACTCAAACCTCTTTACTCAAACCTCCTTTGCTCAGACCCCTTTACTCAGACCCATTTACTCAGCCCTCTTTGCTCAGACCCCTTTATTCACAGGGACTGAGTAATTCTCGCTCCCATATTCCTCCTGTGCCCTGATGCAAAGAAATTAGATGGTGACCTTTCGTCTCGGCAGTGGTGAGCAGATCCTGTCTGCTCTCACTGTCTGCAGCGAGAGGGACGGCGGGGAGAGCTGATAAAAACATTATTTCTATGTGCTCAAGGAGATTGGGCGATAAGGCCAACGGGAAAATGCCGGCGTGGATTTTATTTCTGCTGTTGTTCTGCCCCTTCCGTGGAGGATTCCGAACACCCCACGGTTTTGCAGACAGCAGAAAAGTCTTGAAGCTGTTCTGGCAAAGCAGGAGGAGCTGGCAGCCATAAAAAGGAAGTTGCATGTCATATTAAAAGTGAGCTAGAGCTGTCTGGGGTATTAATAGACAAACAGAACAAGGGAAAACAGCAAACAAAACATTACCCGGAAAAGAGAAAAAAGGAAAAGACCTCTCAAACCAAAAGCAGAACTTTTGAAGGGCTAGATCCTCAATTTGTGGCCATGCCTCAGAAAAGGCAAAGCAAATCAGTGAACTGATTGATCCTCGAAGCAAACTGAACCGTGCGAGGGACTTGGTGCTTGCAGAGGAGGGTGGGGGGAAGTCAGGCAAGAAAAAGCAGCAGAAGAAACCCTTCCCTTCTCAGAAAATCTCTCCTCGGGTCTGAGGTGGAAATCATAAAAGAAACCCTGCTTCCACTTCAGGAAATAGAAACATGATTTCTTTCACTAAGATTAAGATCTGGACTAATTTCTGTAGGTACTGAGGCTTTACTGCTCCTAGCATAGGAAAAAAATAGAATTATTAGTCTGCTGATTGTTGAACTGCTGTAATTCTCAACATTCAACAGAAAAACTTCTGTTTGCAGGAAGGGAACAGGAGAGACAGCAAGCTGGGCTTTGCAGGTGCAGCATCTCAAATTATCAACGATGTCCTGCTCTAAAGGCACAACTGCACAGAAGTGCAAATTTCCAGCCTGGAAATGTGCTCAGGACATCCCGACCCCACCAGGAATGAGCAAGGATGGAGCCACAGCCAGCAGAACACATGGATCGCTTTAAAATAAAATCAGCATTTTTGTTCTGCAGCAGAATAGCAGCAGCAGTGTGGGATTCAAACTGGGGGAAAACAGGCTGTGAACTGCAGAGGCCCCAAACCACACACCAGGGATTCACACGGGTTAATTCCTCATTGCAGATCTCCTGATTTTTACTGTTTCATGTGGGAAATTCTGGGGAAACCCTGACTCCTGTGGCATCAGCAGCAAAACCCATTAATTTCAAGAGGACAGGGAGAATATTCACACCAAAGCCTGATCCCCGCAGTTGCCAGGTTCCATCCTCAGGGCTGTATTTCCAGGATGATGAAATTTCAGCTGAATTCAGACATGTGTGATATTTATTCAAACCAGATGCATCAAATTCCTTACAAATGCTTACAGTAACTATTAATCAAGTGCTCATGCTGTACTCTGTAATCAGGTGCTCAGAGCTGCACTCTGCTTCATAGATCTAGATACAGGGATTTTTTTAAAAACTTCCTTCACCAAAAAAGGGATCGAAGAAAATGATGGGAAATGACATGGAGCTGCCATGAGCCACCCCACAGAACCAGCCTGGAAAATGCCCACATGAAATAAAATAACAGTGCAGATTCTTACATGGTTTGGGTAGTACAGAGGAGTCCCAGAGGTGAATTATAGATGGGTTTGGGTTGGGAGGGACTTTAAAATAATCCTGTTCCATCCCTGCCATGGCAGGGACACCTCCCACTGTCCCAGGGGGCTCCAGCCTGGCCTTGGGCACTGCCAGGGATCCAGGGGCAGCCCCAGCTGCTCTGGGCACCTGTGCCAGGGCCTGCCCACCCTCCCAGGGAAGGATTTCTGCCTGATTTCCGACCTAAATTTCCCTTTTCCAGTTTGACAATCCTTGTGAGGATCCCAGCACAGGTTAAACAGCTCCTGGCCAAGAGGCACCACAGTTCACAAGGCTCTAGATGTGAAACTGCTTGTTGGGGTGTGCTTTCTTCAGGAGACAGGTAAGAAAACAGCTCCTACAAGACAAACACGTGTTCTTTCTACCCCACAGATCACAGCTCCACGCTGGAGGAAGCTGTGCTGCTGAGGAGCTCAGCTGAGCAGTGTAAATACACCCTGCAAGGCCCGTCAGGGCTCACACATCCCTCACTCACAGCCTGGTGCACTGCTCGTGCAATCCTGAGCTTTACAAACAGTGCAGGCACCACACTGAGCACAGGCACAGGGAGAGCCCTGCCAGGGACGCAGACCATGGCAAACAGCATTAGTTTGTCCAAGTGTTGAGGTGCTTGACTGTGCCTCAGTCGTGGCTTGGTTGCTGTTACAGACTCACTTTTAAGTGTACACTGATTCTGTACCATCCACTGCCCTCCTGGCCATTCCCCTGCCTTTGGTTCTCCAGCTCGTTTTCTTATTTATGATCAAAACCATGCAGTGACCAGGTATTGCCGTGGGTCTTCTGGGCAGTCAGGACTTGGTGGAGGGAAGGAGAGATCTTGACTCCGTTTCAGAAGGCTGGTTTATTATATTATGATATATATTACATTAAAAAAGACCACACTATAACTGTACTACAAAGAACAGAGAGAAAGATTTATCAGAAGGTGAGACAGGAATAGAAAGGAATGAACAACAAAGTTCTGTGACTCCAGAGAGCCCGAGAGCTGCTGCCCCCTGGATTGGCCACCAAGCAGAAACATCCCACACTGACCAGTCGAGGAAGCACCTGCTGCATTCCACAGCAGCAGATCACAAATTGTTCACACTTGAAGCTGAGGCCCTTCAGCTTCTCAGGAGAAGAAAATCCTAGCAAAGGGATTTTCACAAAATATCACAACTACAACCAAGGAGTGTGATCAGGACGCTCTATAAAACCTTTAATTGCATTTCATACCCTCTTTCCCCAAACCACCTTCAGTGTGGTAGAAATGTCCTATCCCTTGTTTCCTCTTTTGGGTTGTGCTGTGCAGGGCCAGGAGCTGGACCTGATGGCCCTTGCGGGCTCCTTCCAACCCAGCACATTCTGTGATTCCATCATTCTGGGATTTGTCATGCCTCGGCTGGGGGAAGGACAGGCCAGTGAGGTGCGTAGCTGGTTTGGGCTGGGCTTGGGGAAATATGTCAACAAAATGGCCATAAACCCCTGAGTTTCTGTGTGCTGGGTATTTACCTGAGCACCTCTGCTCTGGAACAGCCAAAGCCCAGAGCATGCAGGAAATCAAAGTTGTTTGTTTTTTTTTTTAAACAGGATGTTATCAGGAGGAAATAAAAGAACTCATTTCGTAGCTATCCATACTGGTAGTTGCTCTTAATTTTCATGAATACACCCCAGGAAGGTTTCGACATCATCCCTCAACAGGATGCTCTGACACACTCCTGATTTACTTTCAGGCCAAACAGGTAGCAAGTCCATTATGGGGCTAATTAGTGAGCTTAATTGTGAAGCAAGCTGTTTACATAAGGACACTTCACCCCAAAGTATAATGAATAAGAGTCAGTGATATCCAGCAATTCTTTAAAGTCAGATAAAAACCCAAAGAAACTGATGGTACTGAAAAAAAAACCTCCTTATTTCCTCTCAGGGCTTGGCCTTCTGTTTGGAAATGAGGAAAAACAAATTTCTGAACGAACGTCTGTTCCTGCAGCTGATGACACGATTTTAGGGGTACAGGAGCAGAAAGAGAAGGTGCCAGTGTGGGCTGGCTTTCATCACATGCATGAAAGTAGTTCTTGGAATATAGCTTTGCATGAAGAAATTCAGATATTTCAGATATGCCATTGATCATTTCATATCTGAATCCAAATCACTACACTAAGGGACTTCTTTATTTTAATTAATTTGTTGCCTCACTGTTACTCCTAGTTTTTGTACTAAAAACAGAATAAAAAAATGTTTTTGTTCTGCTGACTTTTCTCTAGGTGACTCTTTACCCTCTGGGAGATGATTTGGTGACTTCTATTCAATGGATTTGTTTGGTTTTTTTGGTTTATTTTTTTTTCTTCTTTAAATTTTCACAACTGAAACTGAGTGCATGGGCTGGTGCAGCCTGACTCAGCTGCCAGGCATGCCAGTGTACCTTGGGTGTGACTGCTCTGCAGTCAGCCTGGCAGAAAATACCAGATTAAACCAAAAGTGAGTGTGAAGGGCACCCTGGGGGCCGTGCAGGAGCCGTGCCCAAGGCTCTCACCCCTGATCTGCCAGCAGTGCCCTCAGCCTGGCAGAGTAACCCCAGGAGCTGTGAGGAGCCAGACCCTCAGAGGATTTCATCAGTAAACAACCACTGCACTAAGAGAAAGTGGGGGATTTTTGGGGTTTCCCAACGAAGGGAGGAATTGATGATTCTGGCTCCATGTTCTTAGAAGGGTAATTTAATATTTTATGATCTATATTATATTAAAGAATGCTATACTAAACTATACTGAAGAATACAGAAAGGATATAGACAGAAGGCTAAAAGATAATAATGAAACTCGTGACTCCTTCCAGAGTCCAACACAGCCCGACCCTGATTGGCCATTAAGTCAAAACAATTCCCATGAAACCAATGAAACAACCACCTGTTGGATAAACAATGTCCAACCGCATTCCAAAGCAGCAAAACACAGGAGAAGCGGTCAGATCATTATTGCTTTCATTTTTCTCTGAGGCTTCTCAGCTTCCCAGCAGAGAAATCCTGGGCAAAGAGAATTTTCAGTAACAGAAAGGAGCAGAGGGAGCAAACCCTGCAAAGGTAAAAAGGAACGAGCTGCAGAGGGTCAGGGCTGGAGCAGCAGCCCCAGGTGCTGCTGTCCTGTGCCACCCTCTGGGCTTTGGGGTCATTTTTAGCCCCCTCCCAGCAATGCCCCCATTGGTGCTTTGATTTTTTTAAGATTTTCTGAGCCTTCTGATGGTCACATTCTTGCAATAAACCTCTTTACACACTTACAAAACTTTTTGTTTTGTATTCTTTTATGGAAGAAGAGACATTTGATAGACTGTTGGCTTGTCCAGTGTCATTGGAGAGGTGGCACTGTCACCCTCCAATCCGCTGTCACTTTTGGAAATCTATCAATGTTAGAGTCAGAAATTTAAAAACCCTTTCACCTTGAAAAAAACAGCGTGTCCACGTCGTGATATCCCATAACAACACCCCGTTGCCTGGGCTCTGCTGGGACACGAAGGGTCTCCCTCTTTCCCACCCAGAGAGGTGGATCCAGCCAAGGTGGGGCCCAGCCTCCCCAGAACGTCCTGGGAGAGGCACTGCCACCCTGCAGCTCTTGCAAAATAATTGAGGAAACTGTTCTTCCTACGAGGTTCACTCCTGGCTGTCAGAAGAGAATGTAAAAGTTCATTTAACGGCACAAAAAAGTGAGCAGAGCAATATAACTGAAGTTATTTTAACTTAGACTGCTTTGAGAGGCATACAGCCCAAATGGGATCACAGCTTCTCATTGAATTTGTCGCTGAAGTTGTTCCTGATTTCTGGGCTGTCATTGCTTGGGCCCCTGAAAATTTGGCAGCAGGAAGAGGTCTCAAGGATATAAATTTCCACTTGCAGCAGGGCTGAGTGTGCTCCCCACAGAGAGCCCAGCCCAGAGCTGAGAGCACGCTCTGGGTTGTCGTTAGACTGTCATCAGGGCTTGCTCTGGGAACTGAGTGGGGAGACTGTGCCAATTATTCTTTTTTTTATTATTATTTTATTTAATAAAACCCAGTGAACCATGTGCTTAAAGTTAAGCACGTGTTTCAAGTGCTCAAGGAAATAGAACTGGCTCAGTGCACGTCTTTGGAGGGGCAGAGCTGATAAGACAGATTGCAGTGTTACCACAGACCTGATGCAGAAATGGACTGAAAACTTCAAAAAAGTTTTTAAACTCAAACCAGCTACAATACAATCTTTGTCTACACCAAAGACTCCTGGCTTTGTAACAAGCAAACTGGATTTTTAGGACATAAATTTCCTCCAGAATGTTAACCGTGCCCTCAGCCCATTTTTGTTTGCTCTTCTGAAAACAAATCACAACATTTAATTTATTTGGTTGTGACATTCTTGGTACAGAGCAAGTGGTGACTTTAAACCACTCCAGTTACATCAATATTGAAGAGTCACTGATGACTCCTCACTTTGGAAAACAGCTCAGGACAGTTGTGTAACAGGATTCAGTAAAGCAGAAAAATTGCCTGTGCAGGCAAATCCAGGTTTCCATGCTGGCTTATCATCCCACAGGGCTGGCAAACAGCTTCCTGGGGAAAGGACTCGGCCCTTCCTTTCAGCATTTTGCAGTGTCTAACTCAAAAGCTCCTGATCTGTGATGCATGGATTAATTAATATTAATCATTCCATCATTAAGAACACTATTAATTGGGAAGTGCAGCCTGTCCCAGCTTATTTTCTCCCCTGCAGCCTGTGGGGCACAATCCTGAGGGACAGGAGTGGGGGGAATACATGAAATGAGGGAACAAGGGTCACAGCATCATTCAAGTTGGAAAAGACTCCAAGATCATGGGATCCAGCCTTCAAAAGAGGTTCCCCCAAAGGAGCAGTAAAAGGAGAAGCCACTGATCCAGACCAAGCTGTCCTGTCTCCCTGACTGTCCTTCCAAAGCAGAGTGACATCCCACAGCCTATCCTGGCCTTCCCTGCTGTGGTGCCTGAGCTCAGCAGGGCATTTTGGGGGGTCTCAAATTCCCTGCCAATATCCCAAACTGCCCCCACCTAAGGAAAGAGCCAGGCTGGGAGTGGCCACAGGAGCTTTTAGTGGCCAGAAGAGAGGGAACAGCAGCCCCTGGCAAGGAATCCAGCAGCCCAGCCCCAGGCAGAGCAGCACATTTGTCCACAGCCCGAGTCCCCCTCTCCTGCCAGCCCAAAGAGAAGTCAGTAATAAAATTAGAGGTCGTTAGGCAACTGAGCTGAATCGCTTTCCCTCCCCAGCACTGTGCTGCTTCCTGCAGGGAGCAGTTTTGCTATCAGAGGGCTGTTGCTTTCCATCCATCACTCCCTCCCTCCCGCAGCCCCTGCAATGGCAAACACCTGCTCAGCCGGCAGCCGACGGGAGCCCCCGAGCTGTGCAACTGGAAACAGTCAGCAGCTGGAAACGGTGGTGCATATCATCCCTAAGTGATGGAAAGGGCTGACAGAGCCTGCCGTGAATCCCCTGCTCTCGTGGCATTTCATTTCTCACGAGCCTGGCTTTGCTCAGGCTCGGGGCTGGAAGTACATCCTTCATCAGATCTAAGAATCTGTAACACCTTATTGCTGTGGTTAGAGCTGGAGAGTGATCCTGTGATAAGAATTCCTGCGCCCTGGCTCCTGTCCCAGCCCGGGGCAGAGGCTGACACACACTTTTGGAGTTGCAGTGGTAGGAGATGAGTGGCGGGTGGAGGAGGATGGTGTGGCTGCCCGTTCTACCTGAACACGGCGCCAGAAATACCTGTGCCAGCACCAGGCACCAGAATCAGCCTGCAAACGGATCAGTGCAGGCAAAGGGCCTCCCCAGGAGGGTTTGGCTCAGTGCCTGCTGTGCCAGAAGAGGGAACAGCTTCACGGGAGCACACAGGAGCACATCCCTGCCTGGCAGAGCGAGGAGGAGGAGGAGGGAGCTGCTTTTCCAGGGGAATCCCCGGGATCCTCAGGGAGCTGCACCAGTGCCACCATCCCAGCTGTGTGCCCCTGTGCAGGAAAGGGCTTGGGGAGGTGGGGATGGGGCATTTCCCTGGATTTATCCTGCCTGAGGCTCGCAGGAGTTTCCCAGGCCCTTCCTCTGCCCTGGCCGTGCAGTTCAGCTCTGCCAAATTCCTCTGGCGTGGCACCACCTGAGCAGAGCCAGGCTCGCCTGGAGGGACCCCCGCTCCCAGGGGAGACCCCGGGGCTGGGAATGGGGGCACCCCCTCCCTGCCCCTCCTGGCACAGAGGCCAGCAGGGATTTGAGCATGAGCACGGCAGTGTGCCAGGCTAAACCACAGCCCAGAGCCTCACCTGTGCGGTGGCAATGCCACCCAAAAATGTCACCACTGCACTGACAAGTGTCCCTTCTGAAGCCCTGCCCCAGACCTTGCAAACACCAAATGTAAATTAGCTAAATCCAGCTAAATCTGGAGATTGTGTGTCTGCATCATTCGCTGCCCAGATCAAATATTTATGAGCAGGGATTTTATTATGGCATTATCTGTTTTTATAAGGCCTGATTTGAAGAAAGCAGCCCATAAAATAGGAAATTACATTTTTAAGCACACTCCTTCAGCAGGGACTGTTAAAAGCTGGAGAATTTTTCCTTTTAACCAATGATCCATTATCTCTGACAGCACAAAGCCACATAAAACATAATTACTGGCACAGCATTGCTTGAGATAATTTTTACACTAAATATTGTTAATTTAAACACTGGTTAATTAATTTAATGTCATAAAATTCACGCTCTAAATAACTGTGTTGTCTAACATCTTTAAGCTGCATGTCTTCTTTCTTTCTGGCTCCCTCTTCCTCCTCCTCCAGCAGTGTCAAATTGCACTGAAGTCAATTAAGAGCTGCTCATTTATTATACACACCTTGTTAAAGCAAGCAGGATAATTAATGCCGAGCCTCCCTTTCCTTCATGTCCGTGACTTAAAGCAACACGAGAGGTAGTAAGGATTTTTGAGATTAGGTGGTTTATAAGTAGATGCTTGGAGGTTTTTTAAAAGGGCCCATTGTCAGAAGGCCCCGTTGCTTTGATTTGAACTACTGAAGTGTGCCTTAACCTGTGCGGCTGATGCTGCAGGGACAGGGGGATTAGGGACTTTTTCCCCCCCCTGAATTTCTCTAAGTGAAAGGTTTTACTGGTGGAGGAGAGCAGGGAGGGTGGCAGAGGCAAGAAGACAGCTGGGGGATGAACGATGAGCAGAGCCCTTTGTGCCACCATTTGGTTTCGGCACGGGGCTGCTGTGAAATGGTGGCAGCAGGAAAATCTCCCAGCTGGGCTCCCTTCTGCCTGGAGGAGGTGGGGAGAGCACCGGGGAACAGGATCCCTACAACAGCCTCCTGATAACTGCTAACCGGGGTTTTTTACTATCAGGATACAGAATTCAAAACAAACTTCTGTCTTTCTGTGGGCACGGCTCAGCCCACCTGTGCTGCGCCAACCCAGAGCACCAGGGCTGAACCATGGAAAAGGCTCACCTGTCGCAATTCCACCCCAATAATTCCATTGTTATGATCAGTTATAACATTTCAGAGACTCTGGAGTGGTGCCTCGGGCCCAGGCGGCCAAATTCATGGAAACAAGTTTAGTTTTAGTGGGAAGCAAAGGCAGGGCCCTGGTGGGATGGGGGAGAGCTGCTCATGGGTTGGCTGAGGAATGACAGCATTTCCATTAAAATCTCCTTTTATCAAAATCCATTTCACCAGTGCCTTTTTCCAGAAAAGGGGAAGGATTCTAAAATACAAAATATATAAATAGGCACTTCCTCCCTGCCAGGGCCTTTGTCATTCTGCTCTTTCAGACCACCTTCCTGCAACGCCAGGATCACCTGGTCCCTTTCCATCCACCCCGATCAGACCGAGAGGCTGCAGTGCTGAAATCTGCAGCAGCAATTCCCTGCAGCACGGCAGCCTCAGCCCAGCCCCTCTGCCAACATCTCCAGGGTTCCTCTGGAAGCATCTCCAGGGTTCCTCTGGAAGCATCTCCAGGGTTCCTCTGCAAACATCTCCAGGGTTCCTCTGGAAGCATCTCCAGAGTTCCTCTGGAAGCATCTCCTCCAAGGTTCCTCTGGAGGCATCTCCTCCAAGGTTCCTCTGGAAGCATCTCCAAGGTTCCTCTGGAAGCATCTCCAAGGTTCCTCTGCCAACATCTCCTCCAAGGTTCCTCTGGAAGCATCTCCAAGGTTCCTCTGGAAGCATCTCCTCCAGGTTCCTCTGGAGACATCTCCTCCAGGTTCCTCTGGAAGCATCTCCTCCAGGTTCCTCTGGAAGCATCTCCTCCAAGGTTCCTCTGGAGGCATCTCCTCCAGGTTCCTCTGGAAGCATCTCCTCCAGGTTCCTCTGGAGACATCTCCTCCAGGTTCCTCTGGAGACATCTCCTCCAGGTTCCTCTGGAGACATCTCCTCCAGGTTCCTCTGGAAGCATCTCCTCCAGGTTCCTCTGGAAGCATCTCCTCCAGGTTCCTCTGGAAGCATCTCCAAGGTTCCTCTGGAAGCATCTCCTCCAGGTTCCTCTGGAAGCATCTCCTCCAGGTTCCTCTGGAAGCATCTCCTCCCAGGCTCCTCCGTGCCCAGCTGCCCTCCAGGTGACTCGCTGCCGTACAAATTCAGGGCACAATGTCACTGCTCTGCCGTCCGTGAGCTGAACACGAAGTCCCCAGACAGAACTGGAAAGCCTCAGCCCCAAACCAGAGGAGTTTGTGGTGCTCTCACTGCAGATTGGTTGTGCTGCTGCTGGGAGCAGAAATGTGCTCCACAAGTGTGCAAATATTCATCCTCAGGTGTGGTAAAAATTAAATAATAAATAGAATATAATAATTAATAGAATAAAATTATGAAATTAACTAAATAATAAAATAAAAGAATTCAAGTAATGAAATAAAAAATAAAATAAATTTAATAATAATAAATTATATAAAATAATAAAATAATAAATTAAATAAGAAATGAAATGTAAAAATAAAGTAAAAGAAAATGAAAGAAAATGAAATGAAATTAAATGAAATAAAATAATAAAATAAAATAAAATAAAATAAAATAAAATAAAAAAATTAAAATAAACCCCAGCCCTCCTGAAGGCCGTTTGCCAGTTCCACCTATCAGCTCTCTGGTCGAGTTTAATAAGTTGGATTTTTCCCAACCAATACGAAGCAATGAGGCTCGATTGTGGTTTAATGATTCTCCAAATGCCTTTTTGTGTTCTGTCCCTTTGTCCTGAGGGTTCTTCCTCTCCCTTCAGACCCAGCCAAGGGCCGATGATAAAGTGCCCAGGTTTGATTGGGAGATTTGAATAAAAACTCCTTCCTGGCAGCTTCTCCTCCAGGAAAGAATGGTGTGAAAGAAATAAATAAACAAACACGCAGAGTTAAAGCAACTGCTTCCAATTTCCTTGAAGCCAGTAGAGCTGATTGTTGTTGTTTGGCAAAATAAATGTAATAAAAATAATAAAAATATAATAATAAATATATAATAATAAAATAAACTAAAATAAAATTTAAAGGACAGGGATGATGATGATGATGATGATGATGATGATGATGATGATGATGATAATAATAATAATAATAATAATAATAATAATAATAATAATAATAATAATAAAAAAAAACAGAGTTAAAGAAACTGCTTCCAATTTCCTTGAAGCCAGTAGAGTGGATTGTTGTTGTTTGGCAAAAATAAATGTAATAAAACTAATAAAAATATAATAATAAATATATAATAATAAACTAAACTAAACTAAACTAAAAAGGACAATGATGATGATGATGATAATAATAATAATAATAATAATAATAATAATCAGAGTTAAAGCAACTGCTTCCAATTTCCTTGAAGCCAGTAGAGCTGATTGTTGTTGTTTGGCAAAAATAAATGTAATAAAAATAATAATAAAATATAACAATAAATATATAGTAATAAAATAAAATAAAATAAAATAAAATAAAATAAAATAATAGAATAGAATAGAATAGAATAAAATAAAATAAAATAAAATAAAATAAAATAAAATAAAATAAAATAGACAATGATGATGAAAATGATAGTAATTATAATGACAATAATAATAATAATAATAATAATAATAATAATAATAATAATAATGTTTTCCCTATGGCACTGATCCCAGACGGCCCCTCCTGGGCAGCAGGAGGTGTTTAAGGTTCCCAGCGCTGCTCTTTGAATGTTTCAGTGTTTCCGAGGAGCTCGTTCGTGGCCCCGGCCGAGGCTCCTGCTCTGCTGAGGCAGCAGCCCCAGCACGGTGCCTTTAGCGGATCCGCTAAGGTGATGACAGCTCACCAGGAGTCGATAAACGCCATTCCTCGGGAAGATAAATGGAAACCAAACCCTCAAACCTCTGGCAATTTCTTCTCAAATCCAGTGATTTTAAATGTAAAGGGATGGGGAGGTTTTGGAAGAGCAGCAAGGGCTCGGGCTCGGCTTTTATTTACAAGCCCCGAGAAAGGCGAGGTATAAAAGGCAGAAGTGAAACAAAAGGAGGCTGGGAGGAAGGCATTAATATTCCCTCCTTGTGCGGGTCCTGGCTCCTGCTGGGAGGGCTTCCCCGCTCGGGGCTGCAGTGCTCAGATCCAAGAAAATCCCAACCTTCCCAAAGATGTGCGGGCCAGGGTGGACTTCAGAGCTGCTGGAGCTCCAGGGCCTGACACCAGCTCCTGCTCCCGGCTTCCCAGATTCGGCAGTCCAGGGCTCCCACTCTGCTGGGATGTCATTTTGTCACGAGTTTGGAAAGAGCAAACACTTCTTTCCCTGGAGAAAAGGCCCACTCCACAAATAAAGTGATCTTGAGAACAAAATTCTTAATTTTAAGAAGGATAACTGTGTTTTGGGATACACAGCTTTGAGGCTGGGACATCAGGAGTGAAACTGGGAATAACTGAGACTTGCAGTAAAGACTCGGGACATCCAGGAGTGTGTACCAAGCCACGACAACACATTTGATAAAACCAAAGAAATTCCAGATAAATCTGGCACCGGGAGGACCCGCGCAAACTCTCCCACTGAAATACCAGGAAGTTCCACTTGGATACACAATTCACCAACATCCTCGAATTTGTCCTGGGCTGTTTTTTACTATTGAAAAAAATCCCTGGCGCTACGGCTGGGACAGCTGTGACACGGTGCCACCCCAGCACAGAACACTTCCACAGTGCAGGGATGAAATCCCCCATATCCTTGCTCCTGCAGTGCTGTCCCCTATCTCAGTTAAAATACACTTTTGACTGACTCCCCAAACCAGGGGGAATCAAATTTTCACTGTTGTCCAAACGGACAGCTTCATACAAAGCGCGTTTATCTGCTGGCAGAAACTCAGAAGTGCTCACGCGGCCACCACGTGAGGCTCGGGCACTGAAAACCGTGGAAATTGGTAAACTCAGCTGTGAGATGCTTTGCCCAAGCAGAGCCACATCTGAGGCAGAAGCGTCTCCCTGGGATTTCCAGGAGCATGTGACACAGAACCTCTTGCCCCGCATAATTTGAGATTTTTTTCATACCAAAGCCTCCGCTTGCTGGGCTCTTGTGGAGCCTGAAACAGGTGAGTGCTCCTGACTTTGATTCACGCAGATTTCAGCCTGAAACCTTTTAGACATTCAAAACTTGTTTTTTTTCTTTGAATTCCCCCCCTCCAGCAGCATCCCAATGGCTCATCTGTGCTCGCACTCAAAAGCACACAAACCCCCCGCAGCCACGACTTACAGGAAAAATGTTTGGAGCGTGTGTCAACCGCTGCAGAATGGGCGCTTTTTAATTTGTTAGAGACTCCGGGCAGGATTTCTCACTGGGAAATGCTTGCCACTGGCTGAAATATTTCGGGGTATTTTCACTGGGAGATTTTGAAGCGCGTTATCATCCCCCGCATCTTCCCGGGGAAGGGAAATTTCTGTCATTCCCACCGATGTTCCAATTCGTTCAGCTGCGAGCATGAAAAGCAGGAGTTTTGTTTGGCCAGAGCTCGGCTGAGTTTCAGCGTTTTTATTCTACATCCCCAAAGGTGCTGCGCTCTTTGCTCGGGAGGCGTTTGTGTCCAGGGAGGCAGCACTGCCCTGCAAACACCACAGAAAATGCGATTTTCTCATCCTCACGGCTTAATTCAGTGCCACAGAGTGAGATAAAGACTTCCTGACTCCAATTCCAAGCTCTGTGGAGGGGTGTATTTCTAATAATCTTTTATTTGGTGTGTTCCAAGCGCAGTTTTTATATTCTGAATAGGGTGTTCTCTCAAATTCCAGCTGAATATTTTGTCACACTCAGGGCACATTTTCCTAAAATCCACATTTCTGCTCAGATCTGCTCCTTTTCTAAATATCCACCCTGTTTCTTTATTATAACGCCCAAATTCTCTGCGGCTGTAATCACCCTGTTTTCTGACTAATTATTTTTTCCCCCACATATTAACACTTCAAACTAATGGGACTTCTAGCAAAAATTAACATTTATGTCCTGATTTATATTATATCTGTTTTATTGTAATATTGGTGAGAATGGAAATAGAGAAATGGCTACTGAGAGAAATATCAGCTGTGATATAGAATAGAGAATATAGAATAGAGAAATATCAGCTGTGATATAGAATAGAGAATATAGAATAGCAAAATATTGAATTTGACATTTCTTTGTGAATTTGACATTTCTTTGCATAAAAACGTTATTTATGATTGCCCAAAAACTCCCACACATGAAAATAGCTCTTAGCCCAACTGTGCCTCCAGAAAATATTTATGGAAAAAGTTCATTTCCGAACGAGGAGTGACCCACTACTTTTGTTTGCTGCCAGTACTGTATGGAATACTGTGGCTGTTTAGACCTTGGGTGATGGAAAGGAGAGAAAAGGAGATATTTCCATATCAATGGAACACTCTCCTCAGGAGTCAGGCCACGGGAACAATATTTGCATCTACAGTTTGTTAACAGCACGGGCAAAAGCGCCAGTGAAAATTCTTAAATTAGGGTTTAATGTGATGGTCCGTGTTTGCAAAAGAGAAACAAAGAGCCACCACAAACCCCATGTGCTCAGGAGTGGCTGGCTCTGTGTAAATATCACCGTAAATCACCAGGGAAGGCCTGAGCCCCTTTGGGCTGGGCAGAGAACAAACTCCTGGCGTAAAAAGCTTACCCAGAGCTGCCCCTTGCAATCCTCCCGAGCTTCCAGAGGGAAACGAGGCAGCTGAACGGGAGCAGATTGCTCCAAATGCACTAAACGTGTTACTTTATTGAAGAAACTGCTATTTCGTGGAGGGCCAGAAGTCAGCATCCCGAATAAACCTCAGCTGATAAACATCTCCCAGCGCTGGCCCCTTCAAAGTCTGGGACCTCGAGGATCTTGTAAAGAAAGATGCCATCTCTGGCAGAGCTGCTTGCTAACCCACATCTGTTCGTGGCTCTGGAGAAGCTGTAATTCCTTGTCTTGCCCCATGGCTATTCCTGATACACATCTAACTTTTTTCTCCTTGGCTTCCAGAACATCTTGTGATAATGAGTCCCGTGGAATATTTGTGTTGCACTACAAAAACAAATTCTTTTCATCCACGTTTTAAACACGCCGCTCATCTCTTAGCCGCCCTAATTTATGGAGTATTTCTTGCTGAAATGGGGCTGAGCCCAGTATTCCAGCTGACATCACAGCACCAGCATTTTATATTGCATTTTCTAGCTCAGCCCTTATGCTAGTATTTAAAAGAAGAAATTGGAAGTCTAACATTTTAAAGAAGAAATCGAAATCCTGACTGCTGAACACAGATCCCACGAAACTGCCCTCAATAAAGCTGACATTTTCACACTTTTGCTCACTTTTTTCACACCTGAGAGCTCACTGGAAAAAAAATTAAAGAGACCTTTTCTGTGGAACCATGAGTCAGTGGAATTGTTAACATGTTTGCTATCACTAGTGATATTTAAAGATGTTGTAAGAATGAAAACAAAATTCAGTTTTTGTCACAAAGAGGAACTGATTTCTGTAGTGCCTTTGTCTTCCAAATCATGATCCCCTCCTTAGGACCAAAAAAACAACAGCAGCTGAAGGAAATCCAGTATTTCTGAAGTTACGGCCACAAATTCAGGAAAATAAATATAGAATTAAGGGACCGTGCAGTGCCAGTGGTTTCTGAAATCCCTTAATTGGGTGATTTTATGTAGTGCCAAGAACGCAGCTAAAATTTTAACTTTCAAAGCAAGAGTACAGGGCCCAGTTCTCAGAGTGATGAGCACACTTAGGCTCTACAAAAGCCACTGTGGACTATAGCACTTTATAAAAATCAGGCCCCATGTTGTTTATTTAATTTATTTTTAAAGGATTTTCTTTGCTTTAGTCCACTAACAACTAATTAAGCTGCCTCCAGATTAAGAGGCCGAGCCAAGAATGACAGGATATACCACATGCTTTCTCAAGGCAAATATTTACAGTTGTTTGTTGGGCTGATGTCTTTGACATCCATCTCCTACACATAGGCCATGGAAAAAAAAAAAATGCAACATCACAAAAATCACCACACGACATGATGTGAAAGATTTGCTTCTTGAAAAGCAAGATGTATTCAACGCCAGCTTTGCAAATTGTTTTGCAGATGCTATTTCTATAATGCTGGCATGGCTCCTCCGAGCGAGGGGGGGCCAGGGGGAGAGCAACATAAAAGACTGAGATCAAAGATTCTCTTTTGGTAGGCAAAGGCTTCTGGCTTCTTTTTCCTAATGGGAAAAGTTTGTGCTATCAGAGGAGACCGCACATCGAGCAGGGTTGTGCGGCCCAGCTTTCCCATCGCCTTCTTTCCTGCCTGTCTCTGCCTTGCTGCTGGGCTGGGGCTTCTGGGGCCTCGGTGGGACTGAACACGGGCACAAAACGCTGCAGAAACACAGACTGGCTGGTTTGTTTGTCATTTCTGCCTCACAAGCCCCAGCACTGATCTGGTGAGACGCTCCCAGGCCTCCGGGATGCTGTCGGGAATCAGGGATTTCTGCCCGAGCGTCATCAAGGCAGCCCTGAGGGGCAGAAGGCTCAGCCTGAGCCTTCCAAAATCCTGCTGGTGGCTGGATCCAGCAGAGCTCAGCGAGGACCGGCTGCTGGGGAGAGCCAGGCAGGTCTGGGGGAGCTAAGGGGAACAGGGACAGAGCGAGGCCTGCCCGGAGCATCCCTCAGTGCCGGGCGCCGCGGCTGGGATGAACCTCCTGTTTGGGATAAATCCACCTTGGGATGAACCTCCTGTTTGGGATAAATCCACTTTGGGATGAACCTCCTGTTTGGGATAAACCCACCTTGGGATGAACCTCCTGTTTGGGATAAATCCACTTTGGGATGAACCTCCTGTTTGGGATAAATCCACTTTGGGATGAACCTCCTGTTTGGGATAAATCCACTTTGGGATGAACCTCCCATTTGGGATGAATCCACTTTAGGATGAGTTTCCCTATTTGGGATAAATCCAGTTTGGGATGAACCTCCCATTTAGGATATATCTCCCATTTGGGATGAATCCACTTTGGGATGAACCTCCCATTTGGGATAAATTTAGCTGGGGATGAATCCCCCAGTTGGGATAAATGCACTTTAGGATAAATGCACTTTGGGATGACTGTCCCATTTGGGATAAATGCACTTTGGGATAAGTCTCCCATTTGGGATAAATGCACTTTGGGATAAATCTCCCATTTGGGATAAATGCACTTTGGGATGACTGTCCCATTTGGGATAAATGCACTTTGGGATGAGTCTCCCATTTGGGATAAATGCACTTTGGGATAAATCTCCCATTTGGGATAAATGCACTTTGGGATGACTGTCCCATTTGGGATAAATCCGTTTGGGGATAAATCTCCCATTTGGGATGACTGTCCCATTTGGGATAAATGCACTTTGGGATAAGTCTCCCATTTGGGATAAATGCACTTTGGGATAAATCTCCCATTTGGGATAAATGCACTTTGGGATGACTGTCCCATTTGGGATAAATGCACTTTGGGATAAATCTCCCATGTGGGATAAATGCACTTTGGGGTGACTTTCCCAGTTTCCCAGTGTCCCTGCGGAAGGGCTGAGAGCTCTCCCAGCAGGATGCAGACCTGCAGCATGGCTGGAGGGGCAGTTCCCAACCCCAATCCCCCTGGAGCAGGGAGCTCCCCTCACAGCCAGCCCAGCACGTGGAACCTGCCAGATTATAACTACATTACAGCACAAACTTCAGAATCCCTGATGGGAAGGAGGTGACAGAGGACACCAAGCAAACACAAGCTGACAGTGCAGACCTGTTTAGAGCTGGAAGAAGCACAGAGAAGATTTTTCTCTCGCTCAACCCCATGATTTTCAAGTGAAGGTCTTTGAACTTCTTTATCTGAGCACTTATATTTTTATTACAGGAAATTAAGAGGCTGAATGATGTGTGATTCAACTGTGGATCCCTGGACATGAAATGAAGCCATAATAAAACATTTTCATATGAAATCAAAACAAGAAACTTGACTCTCTCCTACTTCTGACCTCTGCTCTACAGCCATGGTAGAAGCCAACAACTGCTCCTCGTGGTGTTGCATTAATAAGTCTTTAGACGGGTTAAATGTTGCTTCAAATTGTATTCTTGACCATGGAATCCCTAAGAACAGACCCCTGAAGGCCTCCCAGGGATCCCTGGCCATGTCAGGGCAGGACAGGGTTCTCCTTTAGCACCTTTATGCCTGGCTGGCCTTCAAACCCAAGGCTGTGAGTCCACTGTTTTTATTTACTTTGCCTCCTCCTACCACACTGAGATCCAGATTTGGGTTCATCCTTCAGAAGGATAAAGTCAAGAAATGAGGCTAGGCAAGAGAAGGTTGCTTCAAAGATGGCTTTTGCTTTGAAAATTGCTGCTCGGGAAGAACAAATGCAGCCACTCGGTGTCCTGCTGCTGCTGGCTGAGCTGGCAGAGAAAAACATGTGAGGGCTGGAAGCATCAGGCAAAGAAATCAAACTGATGCTCTAATCAAGTACAGCTCAAATCTCTGATGCCCAATAAAAGACAATCAGCACAGCTGGAACTGTGCCAAACAACCCAACAATACAAATTCAGTTTTCCAGGGAGGGTCTCTCGTATTAAAGTACAAAAATCAACAAACGCTGCAGCTACAGCTGAACCTGTGCAGGGGGTCACCCCTCTGCTGCCACCCCCTTCCCTGTGCCAGCACCTCCAGCCACAGGGATCTGGAGCAGGGAGCTGGACCAGCCTGAGCCAAACCATTTTCTTTGACACTCAGGCTCCATGAAATGACCAATTGTCAGGGACGAGTCTGGGGGGAAGGAAAAAGCAATGATTTCCTTCAGATCCCTCTTGCCAGTTAAATAGCACACCATCTCCCTGCTCCTCACTCCTCTGGCATCCCTCATCCTGCCTTTTGGCACATTTCTGCTCTGCTCTGCTCCACATCCAGGTACCAGCTCTGCTCACTTTGTTGTTGAAATGGAAATAACTCCAGTGTTCAAGCAGCTTTCTGCCACCCGTCTGAGGAGCCAGCAAAGGATGGTTCCAAAGAGTCAGGACAGCAGCCACTGGCTGCCAGTGTGCAAAGGATGGTTCCAAAGAGTCAGGACAGCAGCCAGGGGCTGTCACTGTGACATGGAGCAGCCACCTGGGCACAGCACAGCTGTAAATGCAGGTGAGGGACACCTGAGGCACAGTTACGCCTTACGCAGAGCTCCCTGCTCGGTCCCCTGAGGGGAGGGGACATTGCCAACCCTGCCTGAGCTGCTGGGAGAGCCACAACAGCAGCTGTGTCACACCTGGGTGACAGAGGTCCCTCCCCTGTGCCCCGCTGCAGAGCGATACCCAAACAGGGCAGAGCCAGCACTGGAGGAGTGAAGTGGAACAGAAACAGAGACAAGGAAAGCAAAAATAAAACAAAAAGCCCTGGAGGTTCTCTGCCTGCTGCTCAGAGCTGAAGTGATCTGATCTGCTCTGGCTCTGTGTGGTCATCACAGTGCCTGGAGCACTCCAGTCCACAGGCAGAAGGTGAGGGGATGACAAGGACAGGGGCACAGGGACTGCTGGGTTGGGGCGGCACCTCCAGCAGGGTTTTCCTGGTTTGTGACCATGGATTTCAGCAGAAGGCTGAAGGAGCTGATCTTCCAGCACCTCTGCCACTGCTGCAGAGCCAGCTCCTCACCTGCCATCTTTGGCTTTTCATTCACACGTAGAAGGATGTGAAATACACAGCATTTAATGTAAAAATATATAAAAACAGTATTAGAGCAAGTGAGCCCAAGGAGGAAACCAAAAGAGGAAGCGAAAGGCTTAAAAAAATTAAAATAAGACACAGCCTTGGTCTGTGCCAGTATTTGCTGAGACATTCAAATGGAGATGGTGCAGTTCCAGTGGTGGCCATCCACATCTCCATGGGGAGAAGGCAGCAGGACACAGGAACTCCTGGGAGCACCACCTGGAAGAGGCTGGGGCAGCACCAGGACGCCTGGCCTTGTGCTGAGGAGCTCACAGCTCCTGCTGTGACAGCCCTAGAAACCCTGAACTGGGCTGAACACAGGCTAAGATATCCCAAATCTTTCACAAAAAGGACTTGGAGAGAAAATTCAGATCCCAAACGTTTGGGGAATTCTTCTCAGTTCAGCAGCAAAACATCTCCTCAGCTCAGCCTGAGTTATCTGGGTTACCAGATCCCTGATCTTTTCTGAGCTCCTCCAAATCAAACCTCAAGAGCAAAACCATGAGGATTGTGACAGTTGCAATAAACAAGTTATTTTCCCTGAATTTTCATGGATGCATGCAAGATACACGGGCTTGTTATCAAGAAGATACATCCATATAAATATTTATACTCATATCAAGGGGTTTTCTAATTTTAGTTACAAATGCAGCTCCCAAACACAAACACTGATAGAGTCAGCCCTAGTGAAATAACAGTGCCACAAGAACCAAAAGTTCTTGAAGGGATGAAGCCATGAAGGGATTTTCCCCTAAGAAACAAACAACAAATGTTGCTTTTGTGTTAAACATTTAAAAAAATGTCATCAACTCACATGTTAACGGTGGGACATTCTGGCAGCGTCCAAACTTTCCTGCCTCTTCGAGTGATGCAAGAAATAACAGGAGAAGTTTTCACACTTCTTCAGAGAGGATAAAATTCCTCTTGCTGTTCAAAAGAAAATCAGAACAAAAACACAAAAGAGGAACAATTAAAGGCAAAATGCTTTTTGGAAGTGCCCGTTTCTCAAAAGAGACACAAACTAAAGCTCAACAACTCTCCTTTTGCCACTTTTAAAAATTATTCTTTCTAATTATAAAATTACAGCCTTTGCTGATCTTTTCAGAGTATTTTCAGTTATGCTGTGTAAATCTCCTGAAAAATCTCCTCCATTACCCAACATCTCTACTTAGGAAGCATTTCTGAGGTTATTTCTAGGAAAAAGAAACTAGGAAATTACAATATTTGCTGTTGTTTCAGTACTGGTTTGGTTTTTTTTTTTTGTTTTGTTTCCTCCTTCTCCTCATGTGGTCATGCTGAGATGCCTGGAATGTACAGGAACACCCCAATACCCAGAAGAATAAAGTTCAAAAACAATTTTATTACAGAACTCAGGGAAAAAAAAAATGCAAGGCTGGTAATTTTTCCTGATTCCTCCTGCCACGAAATAGAAATGCTTTCTGGTTCATTGAGCAAATTGGTGGGTCTGAATTCCAGAAATTCAGATTTCCTCACAAAGGCAGCATTATGAGCAAACAGGTTCTGTGCTGGGAATTCTGGCCGGGTGCCACTTTGTTAATAAATACAAGTGTTGAATTCAGCTGGATTTAAAGATTGTGTTCTTTGCTTGAGCAGGTCTGAAAGTGCCAGAGCTGTAAAATTATCGTGGAGCTGGAGCTTGGGAACTCGGAGACAGCAGGGCAGATAAAAAGTGTCTGATCCTGCAGGGAGAGGGAGATGGGCAGGGCCAGCAGTGACCAAACACTGCAAACGCACAGAGTGAGCAAATGAATCGCCCAGATAACCTACAAAACACATTGAACTTGGCTTCTCATGGTTTAGTTCAATTTTTAGTGATAAAAGACAAAGCAGCAAAGAGCAGGATTAGAGATCAGAGTTGAAATTGCTCCTTTTTGGGTCTTCTGTGCTCTTCTTCATTAAAAATAATTTATTTTCTTTAATAAAATGGGTAATATTCCATTATCAACAACGGCAGCCAACTAGAAGTACAACAAAAACGGCCCAGCATTTGGGGGGTTTGGGGGTTGTTTTGTTGCTTTTTGTTTTAGTTACAGTTGATTGATTGCTGAAAATGAATTCTATCTTAATCACACAGGTAACATTTATATTTTATCGATACAATGGCAATTGTCAGAGCTGAACAACTCCAGGCACATGGTTTATCTTCCTGTCCGCTCCAGTTCATCGCAAAAAAAATCCAAATTACTCAAAATATCTTTGTTATTCCGAATTCACCAGTAAGCACCATTTTCAGGCGGTGCTTCATGACTAGAAAGTTGTATTTTTTCCTGTGTTTACAGATCAAAACCTGGGGCACAGGGAGGCATCCAAGGCAGCCCACACCCAGCAGCACTTTCCAGCTTCCAGGGGAGCGGGGGGCACAGGTGAGGATGGGCAGGTCCCTGCAGGTGCCCACCTGAGCACTGGCACACCTGGATTGTGGCACCTGCATCTACCTGCACTCAGGGTTTATCAAATTCTCCAGGTGCAAAGCTGTTCACAGCTCAAATTTGGGGTCATTTCTTGTTTTTCTACAGAGCCGAGGACCTGTCTGCACTGCAGCCATTCCTCTTCAGCGTCCAGCTGAGTTGGTCCAGCTGCTTTATTCTCCTTGTCCTGAGCATTTGAGACTGAGCTGGTGTTGGCGAGGGAGAGAAACTTTGTCCCTTCTCTCCAGTTATGATTTTAGATTGAAAAGTTTGAGATGTAGACCCGAGTGACAGCCTTGTTTCATGAGAAGAACAATGATTTGATTTGGAATTACTCAGCTAACGAGCCAGTTCTGAGTGACCTCGGGGACAGCTCTTCGTAAGATCTTCTTGTTATTAGCAAGGAGAGTTTGTAATTAAAAAACCAATAAACATCTGGACTGTCACTGTCTGCCAGAGGTGTCTGGCACTTCTCTCTCTGAGCACTGAACGAGCTGGGATAGTGAAAGGTGTCCCTGCAGGGGGTGGGATGGGATGGGATGGGATGGGATGGGATGGGATGGGATGGGATGGGATGGGATGGGATGGGATGGGATGGGATGGGATGAGCTCCTTCCATCCCAAACCACTCTGGGCCCCATTTGGGATTTCCCTCCCTGCTCTGACCTCCCTCGGGACCGTGGGGTGCTGAATGCAGTCTTTACAACCTGCCCTACAAGTGGGGTATTTAGAAACTCCCTAATTTTCCATACCCTTGAAATGCTTACATGTGAGGAGGAGAGATGCTGAGCATCCCCTGGAAGGATAAAGTGAAACCTCCAGTGTGGAATGGGCCCTGAAATAAGGATCCTGCTTGAATTAATTCATTTTTTAATATACGCATATATTAAAATATTTAATATTTAAAAAAATCTATATTTTTATATATAAGTACATATTATTTCTATTTCTATTTCTATTTCTATTTCTATTTCTATTTTATTTATATAATTTTATATAATTTTTTATTTTTATATTTTTACATTTAATTCTTATTTATTTGTATATATTTATATTTATATACATATATGTATACATATATATACATATATACACATATATACATACATAAATATACACTTTTTTAAAAAAATTAAAAAACTATTTTAAAAATTATTTTAATTTTTTTAAAAAAAATTTTTATTTTTTCCTTCTCTAAAAGCGTAGCAAGGGTTTAATTCAGCAGCCTGATGAAGCTCTGCCGTGCCCCCTTGCTTCTTCCCCTGGCTGGGACACGCGGGGCCAGGAGAGGAGGAGGAGGAGGAGGAGGAGGGAAAAGCAGGAAAACAACTCTCGGCTCGGTGCTTTTCATGACATCGTGCGAGCTCCTCTAGTCAAAATAATCCAAAAGATGCCGTGAAAGAGATGAGTGACTGCACAGTGAAGCCTCGCAAGACACTGACTCTCCTTTCAGACGCCACCACGGCCCCGTTTGAAGATTTCCACTCTTTCCCCCCTTTAAATCCCAGCTCCATGAAAGCCACGCGTGCATAAATGGAATAAAACGCATCAGACACCCCTGTGCGCGCAGCTCCCTGAGCTGCAGCGTTTGCAGAAGTGCAGGCACGTGTTTCCCAAGCTGTTATTTCACTTCTGCATTTGCGCAGCTCAGAAGGAAAAGGAACGGTGCGGCTCCAAGGGGGTGGTGTTTGTAATCGGGATGGAAATCCTCGGGAGATGTTTGTGTTACAGCCTCCCATGGCACACACGCCGTACTGGCATCTTTATCCATTGAAACCTCACTCTGGAGAGCTGCCTCGCCAAAATGTTTGGTGCTCCTGGAGTGAGATCAGCCACAAAGGATAACTGCTCTGGTATTTCATCAATGATAACTGCTCTGGTATTTCATCAATACACAGACAGCCCTGGATGTCAGTGCCCGTCCGCATCGGGGATGTCATGGATCCATTCCCACATTAAAAATACACGGGGAAACGTCCTCGCTCTCAGCTGCAACAAAAAGCTTTTAATTGCTTCACAGATGACTTGGCAGTGCCCACCGCGTCTGCGGGCAGGAGCAGCCCTGGGCCCCGCCAGCTCCGTGGCTCTTTCTGCTCTCACACACACCTGAAGTGCTCAGCTCTTGTTTTTTACCTCCCAATTCTCCTTCTGCCGCTCAGCCCTTGCAGAGCTGAGCAGGGAATCAGATATTCCAGACGGGCTGGCTGGAGGAATGTCACTGTGTTATGCCTTTAGATAGAGCTTTTATGGTTAACCTTGAAAAATCTCTCACTTTCTCCCCAGTTCTTATCCTAAATAACATTTTCAGCCTGAGCTGTATGTAATTGCTGTAGTCAAAACAGAACCACAAAGATCTTAACAGAGAGCCAAAAGAATGGCTGTTGTTCCTCCTCTTACCTCAGCATCTAAGTCATAAAATGTCCTTGAACGAATCAAAGAGTGTTTTTAGGGATGCAAAAATGTCCTGAGGCAAAAAAAAAAACCAAAACAAAAACCCTTTTGAATTTAGAAGGTTTGGATCAAATTATTTCAATTCACTGTGAGAAAAAAGAGGTTTTGCAATGATTACAGACCTGAACTTCTTCCCCAAAGAACTTCTCACATCAGAGCAATCTCCAGCTCAAGCTGCTGCCTGACAATTTCTTGTATTTTACTTTTTTTGCTCTTTCCCTCCACCTGCTGAAGTTTTGCCCACTAAAGCCACACAAAAGGAAGGAAATTATTTAAGTTTTGAGAGTTTTACCAAATAGAATGTGAGCTTAACCTGCCAAACATTCAGCCCCATGCCCGGCTGAGCACCGAGCTCATTTTCTGGTACTTTTTCTTCAGGAAGTGCAGATTTCAAGCTCCTGCAGATAATAATACACAGACCCAGGGTTGGTTTTTTTTACTCAGTGATACGAAGGAAGTGGTTTTGTTGCTAGCAGGTACCTTGCTTGGGATATTCAGATAATGAAAGTTCATCACTGCAGACAAATTGTAACTGCAGCCCATCCGATCTGACCTCAAGCCCCAGAGACTGAATGAGAGAACTGCATTTGTAACAGCCCTCAGCCTCCAATAAATCAACTGCACCTCCCCTGGGCTGTTAGAACTTCGAGAGACACAGATTTAGAGCAGGAAACAGAAAAAAAAAATCTGTAAGAAAGAGAGGTTTCAATGGTGCTATCTGCATGCAAATCAAAGGCCAGCTCAAACTTTAATCTCATTTAGCTTTTCTTTCCTCCAGCGATCGCTCCCTGATTTCAGCAATCACACTCTGGAAAAGAATGCTCGAGGGATATCAAGAGGCAGATTTACTCCAAGAGCTAGGAAAGATCACACATTGACCCCGAATTCTGCAAGGCCGGTCTTTCACCGCCAGAAAAGCAGATTTTAAACTGGCGTGGGGAAATACAGAAACACGAGCACATGTTTTAATCACAGCAACTGCATAGCTGGGCTGAACAAATACCAATAAAGGCACTCCTAGCTCTTGCAGGCACATCTAGAAAAGGTCTTCTCTAGAGCCAGGGTTTTTGGAGTCATTTCCCAGTGTTTTGGAGTCATTTCCCAGTGTTTTTGAGACATTTCCCAGGGTTTCGGAGTCATTTCCCAGTGTTTTTGGAGTCATTTCCCAGTGTTCTTGGCATCATTTCCCAGTGTTTTGGAGTCATTTCCCAGTGTTCTTGGCATCATTTCCCAGTGTTTTGGAGTCATCTCCCAGTGGTTTTGAGTTATTTCCCAGTGTTTTTGAGACATTTCCCAGTGTTTTTGGAGTCATTTCCCAGTGTTTTTGGAGTCATTTCCCAGGGTTTTTGGAGTCATTTCCCATGGTTTTGGAGTCATTTCCCAGTGTTTTTGGAGTCATTTCCCAGTGTTTTGGAGTCATTTCCCAGTGTTTTGGAGTCATTTCCCAGTGTTTTTTGAGTCATTTCCCATGGTTTTGGAGTCATTTCCCATGGTTTTGGAGTCATTTCCCAGTGTTTTTGGAGTCATTTCCCAGTGTTTTTGGAGTCATTTCCCAGTGTTTTGGAGTCATTTCCCAGTGTTTTTGGAGTAATTTCCCAGTGTTCAGTGCCTGGCTGCTGTGGGTGGGGTAAAACACTCACCCTGCAGCATAACCAGGTCACCTTGCTAAAGACACTTTCCCTCCGAGCTGAAATAGTCACTTTTCCTGATTAAAACGGGTACAAAAAAATAATTTATGTTGGTGGTTAGAGATTAAATAGTCCGCACTACTTCAAAAGCCTGTTTACCTGTGATTCAAAACCAGGATCTTCTGATCACAGAGATAAGCTGTCTCCACGCTGTCTGCTGATCACTTTCCTAAGGCCTTTCCCCCCTCAACTTTTCGTTTCCCTGAAGCAGGAAAGGATGCAAGTTTCAGATTTGTCCCTGTACACTTCCAGACGGTTTTCCTGGCTCTATCACCCTGCACAGGAGATAATGTTTCAGCAATTTAAGATTTAACAGCTGCTGCCAGGAGCTGCAATTGGATAATCTCGGGGCTGCTGCTGCTGCTGCTTTGAAGTTGCCAAGTCCCAATAAACCCCACAGCTCTGAGTGCTGCATTTGGGTTATTACCACTTAATTGGGAGGTCTTTCAAAAATACTGAAAACACCAAGATGGACTGGGATGGATTTCTGCTAAAATCAGCTGGGAGCAGCAAAGCAAAACTTTATTCTTAAGGCCAGCGTGGAGTAGAAAGGGAGAGATGAGAGTTTGACATCCTTTGGTGTTTGTTGCTGCCACTGGAGCAGAAAGGAGCTCAGGGGCTGGCAGCCACTTCCTGAGAGCACAAAAAATAACCTACATTTTCTGCAGGTTGTACTGAGACGGGGGAGCTCTGATACCACCACTCATTCATCTGGTCAAGTGCTAGAAAAGAGATGAGAGCCCTCCCCTGCTGGACAAATTCCAGCAGAGGAGACAAGAAATCCAGAGCTGGGGAGGATGGAGTGACATGTTTCCTCCTGGAGAGAAATCCTTATCTCTGACAGCAGCAAAGAATTTGTTAAATACAAAATGCTGAAGCTGAGCTACTGGGGGGGGGGGGGGGGGGCATCGACACTGATAAATATTTACTTGAAAATATCATCAGAGTAGAAAGTTAATTGAAATGCTGAAGCTTTGTTTGCTTCCCCCTTCAGCACAGCTGAAACAACAAAACCAGTCAGGCAACTTTTCTTTTCTTTCTTTCTTTCTTTTTTTTTTTTTTTTCTTTTTTTTTTTTTTTTTTTGGGTCAGGTATGTGCTGAATTCCTGACAAAAAGCTTTGGGGTTCTCAGGAGAGCTGCAACACCCCGGGGATTTCTCCAGCTCCAGAGTGACTTCATGAACTATCCCGGGTGCTCTTGGTGTGCATCTGCTTTGTGCTCAGACCCAGGCTTCAGAGTGAAAACCCTGCTGGGACACCCTTCCCAGCCATTCAGAGCTTTACAAACGAGAGTTTAGGGTTCTCATTTGAAGGGTGAAGGGCCTGGTTTGTTTTTGCTGCACGCCTCCCCCTTGCAGAAATGAGCAGCGTGGAGATAAAAATTGTGTGCTTTTTTTGCTCCACTCCCTCCTCTGTTTGTTTTCTGGATAAAATGAAATTTCTGAAATTCCATGGTGGGTTGTAACATTCTGTAGAAGGCTCATGTTTAGTAACTGCGGGTTTTTACATATTTAATTTTTTTCAATGCTATTTACGGAGTAGCTGTAATTACAGAAGTGGAATTCCATGAAGTGATTGCACACCTCTTCTGCATAAGGGTTACTGCTAAATCAGTGCCACAGCCTTCCTTTTACAGCTGGAAATCTTCAGCACAGCCCCTGCAGGGCACCTGGACATTCATCTTCCCAGCTGCAGCCCAGCTGTGTGCTGGAGTGGTCAGGAAAGCCTCCCCGAGCTCAGCCCATCCTCCTGCCTCACCTGGGGCTGGGGGCAGAACTCCCAGGGTGGAGAAGAGGTGTAAAGGAGAAGAGCAATGCCTTAGAACACCCTGAACGCTGAGGATTTCCTTCCTGCTGACTCTTCACATTAATATCATTTTACCTGTGCCACCGGAACTCAACCCAGCAGCAGCTGCTATATCCCATAATACTATTCTTCCCTCACTCTGGTGTAAATGCAGATTGAGTTTGTGGTTAAAATCCTGACTATCTGGGCCCAAAGCAATCCAAACAGGACAAAGCCCAGAGGTCAGTGAAGAAGCCTCAAGAAATGATCTGTTCCTGTTTCCAGGGGTTGTGGCAGCAGGGGAAGGGGGACGGGTTCAGACGGAAAGAGGGGAGCTTTGGGTGGGATTTTGGGAAAGAATTCCTGGCTGGGAGGGTGGGGAGGGGCTGGGCTGGAATTCCCAGAGCAGCTGTGGCTGTTCTGGATCCCTGGCAGCGCCCAAGGCCAGGGCTGGAGCAGCCTGGGACAGTGGGAGGTGTCCCTGCCATGGCAGGGGTGGCACTGGGTGGGATCTAAGGTCCCTCCCAACTCAAACCATTCCATAATTCCCAGTATTCCCAAAATCTTCCAGCTGAGCAGAGGGCACCAACCCTGCTGAGAAAGGCAGTTTTTAGAGAAGAGTTTGATCTGAAGAGGCCCCCGACACTAAATGGGCTGAGGAACATCCCACGTGGCACAGACAGCTCTTGTTCAGAGAAGTTTTGTGTCGGACTTCTCCAGGGCAGGTCTCTCACCCTCCCACCTTTTCAGTGGAAATAAACGAAGCAAATAGAAATGATTGTTTTCTGATAATAATAAAGATTCTCTTGTGTTTCACACACAAAATGTGGTGATGCATACCAGGATGTGGGTGACACAAAGGTTAGTGTTAATAGGCAAAACAAAAAATACCTGTGAGCGATGAGGAAATGAAATGGACAGAAAAGACACATGAAAAATTCCTGGAACTTTCATTAGAAATCCTCACCCACACAAAAGCAGACAAACATTCCTGGTTTTTTTTGCCTATTTTTCAATGATTTTTTTTTTTTTCCTCTGTAAAGATCTGTTTAAATGGCTGAAATAAGAATAATCAGCAGCAGCACCCAGGAGTGTCTCTTTGATTGCTGTTCCATGAGGTCCCAGGTGAAGTTTTCCCACTGCAGCACAAAGGGGCCATTCAGGGCCCCACAAGGCCACACTCAGTACAGAGCCAGGCAGGAAACTTTGACCCCACAGCATGAAATCATAAATTGATATCATTTAGGGACAAATGTAGCATCTTATCCCACATTTATTGCCGCCAACTGCAATAAAATGAAGATAAATGGGAGGGATGAAAGGCTCCTGGTGGAGCTGATCATATCAACACCTGAGTGTTAGATAGAGTCCGAAGAAAGCAGAGTCCAAAGAAAGCTCAGCCCGGGGAGTGCAGGGACAGGGATGTGTCATCTGCCTTCTAGACAGGGCTTTTAATACATTAAAACCACTTAATATTAAAAAAAACCACCCAAACTTTAATTCTCCTTCTGAGGCTTCCTGTTTGAGGCAGATCTACAACGCTGAAAAATGAAACTACAAGATTCATGCTATTTTTGGGGCTGTTTTTCAAGAACTCACAGCTTCTTGTGGGACGCAGCAGAAACTGGAGACCGACCCTGCAGAGCTCTGGGTTTCTCAGGTGGTGTTCACAGGAGCCTGTGGTACCTTCAGAAAGTGGAGCAAGAGCCTTGGCATTTTGGAGAGCAGCTGTAGAAACCTCCTGGCATTTCAATTTGCATAAATGCGTTTGTTCCCTGGCTCCAAGTGCTTCAGGATTTCTGAAACGGTGGGAATGGCAGATTTGTGATGCATTTTTGGCCAGAGCAAACCTCTTTCTTCCCCATCCACCCAGTGTGTTTGGGAGGCTCTGGGTGGCACAGGGGGAGATTCTCCACCCGCAGGTTAAATACTCCAAGTAATGGGAGGGTGGGAAAACCCAGTGTGAGCACTGAACTGCAGACAGTCCATCTCGATTGGAAAAAGCAGATCAAAAAGCACCATTTCAGAGGGGTAAACTGTGCAGTGAAGGAAAAACTGTGATGTAACAACTGTGATTTTAATGTTGTGAAGACATCAAGAACAGAGGATGAGGAGGGCACCTAAATATTTATTTTCCTAATTCCAGAATGTCGCTTGTACCTTCTTTTCCCCTGGTGAGAATCCATTATTAATATTTACAAGCAATTCTCCTGTAAGCAGGTAAAGGCTCATCATCAAATCAAATTACTGTGCTCCTGGTGGCACTTCATGAGATGAGCACTTTATTAGGGAACAAAAGCTTCCAGAGAGATTATTTAATGAGAAGTACATCAGTTTCTTTAATACTTTAATGGTAATTGCTAGTGAGACAATTATTTTCCTGGCCCAGTGATTCTTCCTCCCCTAGTGAGCACTGTTGTACTCAATGCTTAGAGCATGATATCATTATTCAGATTTCATTAACAGACAATATTTCTTGTCCTTTCATTAAACCAGATCTGTGCATCTGTTGGAATAAGAATACATAAATCAGCAGCCATGCAGCACAAAGTGGATATCATTATTTAACGGGCAAGGGAAGAACAATGTGAGCCTGGCACTCTTCAGTAAATCGAGGAAACCTGACCCTGGTGGCGTGAGCAAACCTCTATCTCTCAGCACATCTGCTCCACTTCGCTTTCCCACCGGCCAGGCAAGGACAATTCCTTGCAGGGAGCTCTGAGAGTTTAGGGCTGAGCAATGATAAATTACTAATACTCTTTTTAAACCCTGCCAGGCAGCAGGGAGCAGTGATAAGACACGGTGATAAGGCCAGAGGGACACAGGGACGGGTGCCTCTGCTGCCCCAGAGGTTTGTGGTCCCAGGAGGGGAAGAGCTGTGGCAGTGACCATCATTTTGGGTGTCTTCAGCCAGTGGCACCCCTTTCCACCACTCCTTTGAGACTCCTAATCCTCCTGCTGAACGTGAGCAAGGGCTTCTTCTTCGAGAGGCCTTTCAGCTGGAGAGCAGCAGCTCCTGCATGGATTTGGTGGATGGAAGCACCAGGGACATGTCTCACCCCACTGCAGCCACACTCCTGCTGGGTGAGGCCAGGTAAAAAAAGGGAAAGGGCAAAGCAGGGAGGTGCTCCTGTGGGAAACAGACACAGCCTCAGCTGCAGAGGGAGCTCAGCTGGAACACCAAACCAGCCTGGCCCGTGGCTGAGCTCTGCAGATCAGCAGGAGCTTCCTCCTGTGATTAAAGACAGCGTGCACAAATTTTACTAAAACCTTATCATTCCACTTAAGACAAATTTACACCTCTGAAGCCCTTTGAGCCTGTCTGCCCCAGTCCTCCTTCAGTTCAAGCCACCAGAAGGGTGGGAAGAGCAGAGCTGATGCTGGGCAGGAAAACAGGGGAACTCTTACTGGGTGCTCCACGTGGGAGCAGGATTTGCTGCCAGGAAGGAGAGAAAACAAGGTCCCACCTCCCTGTGCAGCTGATCAGAGCCCAGAACACTCTGAGTTTCCCCTCTATGGCTTTGCATTCGAGGGGCTGATAAAGATCTTTTCCTCCAGTTTCATGTTTGCCTGCTATTCTTGTGTAATGGCCAAACCTGTTTGGTTACAGATTCCTCTGTCTGGCCTGATTAATGTCCTCCTCTCCGGACCCCACGAGGGAATCTGGGAAGCTTTTGGTGCTTTTTAGGCCATTTGTTGCATTGTGTGGGCTGTCATTCTCTATTTCAGCTCTGGATTGCTCAAAACCCAGTGGTCTGTGCATTGCTTAAGGTTTTGCTCAGCTTCTCTGTTCTCCAGAGCAGCTTTTCTTTGAATTGCTACTGAAACCAATTTCAGGAATAATCAGCTGTTAGAAGAGTTTAATGGAGATATCCCAGTGTCTCTTCAGCCAAGGATTTCAAGCCCTGCGTGTGCAGGGAACCAAGAAAAGCACAGCTGCTACAAACTCCAGATAATCTGGGCTTGTGAATTCCCTGTCAGCCTCGTAGCAGTGAACAGGAAATCTCAAATGCTTGCCCAGTTTTAAAAGGAGGAGACAGCACCCAGTGCACAGCACAGAAAGGAGCACAATGTGCCAGCATTCCAGTCCCAGTGCGGCAGCAGTGGCTCTCCTGGGGGACAAAGCCACTCCCAGAGTGGTTGGACGTTCATTAATTGCTCAGAACCTGAAGAAAATAAGCTCAGCACAAAGTGAGCTCCACCTGTCCTGTGGAGCCTGGAGAACCTGGGCACAGGAGGCATGGAAAGGTGATTAAATAAAGTCACCTGGATGTGACATCCCCATAGAGACTGTTGCTGCAGCAACAAGACCTTTCGTTCCTCAAGTCACTTCAAGATAAATAATGCCAGGAAAAAGAGATTCTGCTTCCCAAGCCCTTGTGAAGTGTTCAGAAAAAGCACATTTCACCTGAGGACGAATCGGGATGGGTGTTGAACACGTCCAGCAGGTGTACAGCCCTGCAGGGCTGCAATCACCTCCTTCTCCCTGAGGCAGCTCATCATCCTCTCCATTACCAAAAAACACAAGGGGAAAAGAAACCAGTGCATTTGGCTACAATGAGCTGTTTGGAATGGCTGATAGAGAAATGGGGGTGGGAAATGAAAAGTGTATTTATTGCTGATTCTCACTACGAGATTTGACAGATAGCATTTGCCTCCAACCTTTCAAGCCAGAAGTGGAACAGATGTTCATGAAAAGCCAGTTAATTTCCTGCCATTTGTGAACTGATTAGAAACTGAAACATTAGCACACTGACACTTCTTTATTTTTAATCTGGCTCGTGTTTTGAAAGGAAAAGAACCACCGGGAGCTAAGGTCTGGTTTTCGGACAGGAATAGCTGCACATTTTTATTTCCTCTTTTAACCCCAAAACCTCACTGGTAAGGAAATGGGGAAAAGCCAACCTGAGGCTGCACAGGCAGTGACAACTCAGTGCTGCCAAGCGTGTCCTGGCACAGCTTTGCCAGGGAATGAGGAAGAGGAGGCCGAGCTTCCACACACCCCTAGCTCTTGTTACAGCTGCTAAGTCCACGTACAAAGGCTCTACAACCGGTTTCCAACAGCTAGTAAACAGGCTGGCACTGTCAAAAGGAGGTGTTCTGCCCTGCAGGAAGCAGCCAGGGATGAGGAGCCCTCCTGGCTTCAGTTTGCTGCAGTGCTCTCACTGAGCCTCTGAACAGCAATTCAGGCCCAAACACAAACACGGTGGAAGCAGGTTTGATCCCAGTCAAAACTGGATGATGGCCCCAGATCTCATTCAGGGAAACACTCACGGAGTGCTGTTGATCCCAGCGGGAGAGCTTTGGGCGTGCGTTACCGGTTATTCATGCACCCCCTGCCCCAAGAAAGAGGATTTCACTCTCTGGGGTGAGACGGAGCAGTAACTCACGAGTAAAGCTGGGCAGAGGGCTTCTGACAAAGCGAGGTTTTGTTGGGCACTCGCCATGGATGTGTTATTTAAAACATCCTGGCTTTGACAAACAGGCAGCGAGGCTGGGGCAGGACCAGCCCAGGGCTGGGGCAGCTGCTGGGCCGCCTCAGCTCCTGCCTTTTCCCTGCTGTCCTTGTCAATATTCCTGGAGGGCTGTGGGGCTGCTTTGCAGCCAAATTAAAAAAACTTCAATTTCTGCCAAATTAAAAAACTTCCCGGGACCCAAAGCAAGCTGGAAGTGAGCAAGCAAACAAGAGAAGGAAAAGGAAACCTTGTGGATTGCAAACCCTGCTCTTCAAGGCAGCTGTGCTCAGGGGTAATTACAACCAAACAAAACAAGGGCTCTGTGTTTAAAACCAGGATTTAAGAGGAAAATCAGGAGAGATTCTGCCCAGGTGAGCACACTGGGCAATATTATATATATTTTTCTTGAGCTGCACTTACATGCACAGCTGGAACAGCACGTGATTTCAAGTGTGGAACGTAAACTTTGCTTAGAACAGCTCGAGCAGCACAAATGGGCTCCGACAGAGGATGCAGGAGCAGCCAGGGCTGGGCTCAGCCCCGGTGCGTGTGCTCCTGTGTCCTCACACGTGTGTGCACCAAGGCAGGGCACAAGAATCACAGAGCTGGCACCTGGGCACAGCGGTGGAAGAGTTTGAAAACCAGAAGTTTTGCTCCCTGACAGAACCATTCCTCCATCCTTCCCCCGAGGAGCCTCTGGGAAGGCTGGGGATGTTTTGTTTTTGGAGTTTCATGCTTTAGTAACAGGTGGTTGGGTTAATCCTCGGCACACACACAAAGGCAGGCTGGCTCTGCCTCTGCTCCTGCAATCAGCACACACCCAGCTTAGAGGTTATGAAAGCTGGGGTGAAACTGCCGTGTGTGAGCAGCAGGGGATGTTACACAAACATCCCTGCTCCATCCCAAACCTTCGGGCCACACCTTGCCAAGAATCAATGGAAACCCGGCTGCTGTCAGCAGGACAATGCACAATAAATTAAATTCAAATTAAAGTCACTGGCTCGCTAAATCGTCTCCCGGAATTCAGCCCTCTCGCTGAAACTCTACCGTTCCCCTTTAAATTCCTTTCCTTACTCCACTTTCAAGTTGTCTTTACTTTTTAATTCCTTTCTTCTTCCTACTTCTGCCACCACTCCTCTGCTTCCTCCCTCTCCTGGGGGAGGGGAGGGGAAGAATAAATGCTTTGTTGTTGCTCCCTTCCCCCAGCCTGGAAAGTTTGCCTCTCGCATCCCCCTGGAAAGCAGCATTTCCCCAAATCCAGGAGAAACCTGCCCCCCTGGAAAGCAGCATTTCCCCAAATCCAGGAGAAACCTGCCCCCTGGAAAGCAGCATTTCCCCAAATCCAGGAGAAACCTGCCCCTCTGGAAAGCAGCATTTCCCCAACCCTGGGAGAAACCTGCCCCCCTGGAAAGCAGCATTTCCCCAAGCCTGGAGAAACCTGCCCCCCTGGAAAGCAGCATTTCCCCAAATCCAGGAGAAACCTGCCCCCCTGGAAAGCAGCATTTCCCCAGCCCTGGGAGAAACCTGCCGTCTGTAAATGACAATTGGATGTTGGAAACAGAGATGGGAAGGGGGAGGAAGGGCAGATTTTGTTGGAGAAAGGATGAATCAGGTTTTTTTTTAGTTTTTTTGGTGCTGGACGTGTGATGGGGAGCGGGACCCGCATCCCTGCCAGCGAGCCCAGAGCCCTGCAGGGTGACAGCAGCCACCTCCAGCAGCTCCGTCTCCCTCGCTTGCAGGCCCGGAGCCTTTTGCCTCTCCCTGCGGCAGGAATTTCCTATTCCCGGCTATTTCTGGAGTGATCAGCTGCCGAACAATTCCCAGCCACAGGAAACCCCATCGCTGCCCCCTGACGCTTGGTGTTCCACGGGAGGAAACGCAGGGCAGCCTCCCTCCCTGCCCCCAAAACCATCCCAGCGTCGGGGAAAATTCCAGGAAATTTAGGGAAAAATGTAATTTGAGGTCCTGGAGCTTACAACTGATGTGTTTTCCCCTCTGGATATCAGTCTCCAGCGTTACCTGCCCCTCCTCTGCCAGCCCCAGCTCCTCTCCCAGAGCCAGGCTGGTGTTTGGAAGGGGCAGTTTATTGTGTCCCACCAGTCATAGGTGTGCTCAAATTCAATCACATCAGGGAGCCCGGAGAAAAATTAACACAAGTCACTGAGTCATTTTAGAACCTTTCAGCAGCTCAGGAGAAGATTGTTTTGTGGTTTTTTAACAAACAAAATCACACAAAAACCCTCCCAGGATTAATTTGCACAACCATTGCAATCTTAAGACAGAATTAACACCCCCCAGTCTTAATACTTTCAATTTAAAATACTTCTAATATTCCTATATGAACTCCATCTCTTCTCCATGGTGGGTTTTGCTTCGTGTCTCCCCCACCCCCTGAATTTCCAGAGGCACCTGAAAGAGGGCCTGAGATTTCAGTCAGATTTCAGTCAGATTTCAGTCAGATTTCACTCAGATTTCACTCAGATTTCAGTCAGCTCAGTAATCCACAGGATGCTCTCAACTGCCTCCATAAAACTTAAACCAAACAGACATTATTATGGATTAACTGCAGTACCAGCAGCAGGGCTATGGCAAGAAAAAAAATTAAAATTAAAAAAAAATTAAATGATCAGCAAGTGCAGTTTGGTCAGATGTCAGACCCTGCTTGAACACTGGCTTTTTGCTAAACATTTTTTATTAAAACGTCTTTGATGAGCTGGCACTGAGTTAGTTCAGTGCCCTTCCTTTCCAGCGTGATCTCTGCTCTTTCCCCTCAGCTTGAGGCGATGGCAGATGCTGTGGCTGAGCTCGTTCAAGCAGGCTTCTGGGAGCTCCAGGGGATGAACCTCTCCCTCAGCCATCTCCCATTTGTGGTATTTTGTCTCATTTTAGCTCAGTTACTGATGGACGGCCACGGCAGGGCCGCGCAGCCTGTGAACGGACGGTGCCGCTTGGTGTGAGATGGCCCTGGGGCTGCTCCCTGCCCAACTGGCCCCACCTGGAATCCTGCATCCAGTCCCTGCTGGAACCTTCCCTGGCAGGCTGGGATGGAATTCCCAGAGCAGCTGAGGCTGTTCTGGATCCCTGGCAGTGCCCAGGACAGGAATTGGAGCAGCCTGGGATGGTGTGAGGTGTCCCTGCCATGAGAAGACCTTCAAGGTCCCTCCCAAGCCGTCCCATCCCATGGTTCCACACTGGCGTGGGAATTCAGTGCCAAAACTCCCCCAAATGCACATGGAGCTGCTTTCCATGGACACCTCAAACTGCTTCTGCTCAGGGAGACAAGAGACCGGCCTGTAGTTGTAATATTTTATGAAAATCCCTTTGCTAGGATTTTCTTCTCTTGAGAAGTTGAGAAAATTTCAGCTTCAAGTGTGAACAATTTGTGATCTGCTGCTGTGGGATGCAGCAGGTGCTTCCTCCATTGCTCAGTGTGGGATGTTTCTGCTTGGTGGCCAATCCAGGGGGCAGCAGCTCTCGGACTCTCTGGAGTCACAGAACTTTGTTATTCATTCCTTTCTATTCCTGTCTCGCCTTCTGATGAATCTTTCTCTCTGTTCTTTGTAATACAGTTATAGTATAGTCTTTTTTAATATAATATATATCGTAATATAATAAACCAGCTCTCTAAAACAGAGTCAAGATCTCCCCTTCACCAAGTCCTGACTGCCCAGAAGACCCACGGCGATACCAGCCCGCGGTGCATGAAATGAACGTGGTAAATCAAATAAACCTCTGCTCTGATGGGGCTGGAAAGCAAAAGTGTAGAAATACAAAGGAGGAGGATTTGTGCATTGCAGTTCCCCAGCACGCTGAGGAAGAGCGGCTCCATGAAGCAGCAGCTCATGAGCCAAACTGGGTTTGGGTGCAAGAGTCAGCAGGGAAAGCGCTCTCGGGTCCGTTCTCAGAAGCTGGGGTTTATTTCCATAATAGATCAGATAATATGCAAGACCTGCAAATCTCTTATTTCTGTCATCAAACAGGAAACAGAAATAACAGACTGTGACTTGTGGCTGATCATGTGACAAAAACTGAACAACGTGAGGCTGCTCCTGGAGCATCTACGGAAAAATCACAGGACAGGGCTTGATTGCACCAATCGTTGTGAATAAATCACTTTGAATCAGGTGATTTTAAATGAAAGAGGGTTAAATTGGATTATCCATGATGACTGCTCAATTCTAAGTGCTTTATCTTGTCTTATTCCATGAAATATTATTTTTCATCCCAACTCCCCAGTGCCTCAGTTAAACTCGTGTAAGTATTAAATGATGAGACACACCGAGTGAGATTTAAAGTGGAGAAGAAGGAAGTTTTGAGCCTCTTGCAGTTCAGATTTGGGTCTCTTATTTTACTCAGCCCAGTCTGCTCATTCCAAACCCAAAGCTGACTCTCGCTGACTTTAAAAAGGATCCCAGTTGTACCCCACATTAACAACTCAAGGCTCCCAGTTACCCCAAATTAATGACTCAAGGCTCCCAGTTATCCCCCCACTGTACCCCATATTGATAACTCAAGAATCCCAGTTATCCCCACATTGACAACTTAAGGCTCCCAGTTATCCCAGTTTATCCCTCATTAATGACTCAAGGCTCCCAGTTACCTCAAATTAATAACAGAAGGACCCCAGTTACCCCAGTTTATCCCTCATTAATGACTCAGGGCTCCCAGTTACCCCAGTTTACCCCACATTAACCACTCAAGGATCCCAGTTTATCTCACATTAACCACTCAAGGATCCCAGTTTACCCCAAATCAATGACTTAAGGCTCCCAGTTATCCCAGTTTATCCCCCATTAATGACTCCAGGCTCCCAGTTACCCCAGTTTACCCCACAGTAGGGGCTCAAGGCTCCCAGCTGTACCCCACATTTCCAGCTTGCAGCCCAGCTTTGCTGAGGCAGCTGGTGGCACCAGTCCCTCATCAGCTGTGGCCGTGAGCAGGCAGGTCTGGCTCTCTCACAGCAGCCACGCAGCTCCCCGAGTGCTGCCTGAGCCGAAAGCACACACCTGAGCCTACAGGAGGAAATAAATACATTTATGGCCTGTAAATCACTTCACAAACAGCTTCCCCCTGGGCCGTCGCCAGCCACCAGCACCGTTTTGTTTCCATTCTGCACCGAGCACCCTTGAGTGAATTCCAGGGGTTCCAGCTTTCCCGGGGGTGCTGGGGAACCTCACGCCCAGAGCTCAGGGCAGCGTGCAAGCTGCTTCCTGAGCAGAGAGCAAGCTGCAGCTTTCCTTCAAAGCTCTGCGGTGAGGCTCTCAGGTAAGCTGGTTTCCTCCCAGCACGGGCTTTGTCCCTTCCTCGGCAGCATTGTTTTAATTTCATTCTGCCTCTGAGGGGGACACCGAGGGAAGAACAATGCCACATTCACAGCAGCACAAAAAGTGACTTCCGTGTTATGGCACGACCAAATCTCTCCTGACCTTTTTGTTTCTTCTGCATTTGAAAGGCGAAGGGAGAATGGAGCAGGGAATATATCTTTTCATATACATCAAGCACTTATTCTCATTTATCCTCTCTCTTTTTAATTTAAAGGCCCTTCTGTGGTGCTTGTTTAGCATCCTCATCACACCGTGCAGTTACATTTTTAATTTTAGTTGCATTATTTCTTTTTCCTGCCCTAAGCACATCAGTTTCTGCCAGGATCAGTCTCTCGTTTCCCCTTTATCATCACCCCTTGGCTTTTGTTTGCCCCCACATCAGCTTTCACCCAGTGGGATCCCAGCAAAGGCACCAAAGGAGAGCCCAGTGAGGCCCCAGCACGGCCAGACAGGGTGGGGTCTCGTGCCCTGGGTTGGGGTGACCCCGAAAGATGGAAAAGTTTCTGCTCTAACTTGTATTTTTAAAGAAAGACTCAGCAGTCCTCTGTTGTCCAGTCTCAAGGTTGTTTATTGTTGGTTATCTAAAAGATTCTTCTCCTGAACTGCTGTGGCCCGTTCAGCAGGTCAGACAGAGGCACACTGCCCTCCCAGGGGCTGCTGCCATCTTTGATATCACACATTCCGTGTTACATGTTTACACTTTTTCCCCAATGCCCATCATCTATATTGAATGGTGACTTTCTACTCTAAACCAATCTGTGAGTGCCAACATCACCAAAGACATGGAGGCTGGGAAGGAGAAAGAAGGAGGACAGGGCACACCCAAATCCCTCCATCTTAGAACCCCTGACCCCCATGGACAAAACTTGGACCCCTTGGCTAAAACCCCCCTGTACAGCACTCAAAAACCCTTCCTTTCACTGCGTGACTGCTTCTGCTGCAATACCTAAACTTGTGTGTGTGGCTTGTAATTCTTCATACAGAGTTGGTGATTTGCTCCATGGGCTAAGATCCAAACACCACGTGTGTCTTTGGCTGCTGCCAGGGTCTCAGAGCCCCCTGCCAGCGGCTCGGGCCATCCAGGGCACCCAGAGGGATGTCCTGGGTTCCCACAAGGCAGGAGCTCTCCGGGCCAGGAGCTGGGATTGAACCACGCAGGGGCTTTGCTTTGCTCTGCACCAGGGAGGGGAGCACGGCAGGACAGCTGAGCACAATCGCCAGCCACGGCCTCCAGCCTGAGCTGCAGATCCTGGGAAACATCAACACACCCCAAAAGGGCAGAGAGAGACGAGCAGGGAGGCTCGGGGGGTGCTGAGCTCGGCTGGGATGAGCCCTGGCTTTGCTGAGGCTGCAGGAGTTTATTTACCCAGAGCTGGGCAGGAACTGCTCCGAAAACAGCTCGGAGGAGCTGCTCCTCATCCTCCCCCCAGGAGGAGAAAAACCCTCCCCAAGAGCAGAGGAGCTGGAACCCTGCACAGGGGAACCCTCAGCGCCACCCCAGCTCCTGCCCGGGCTCCTGATGGCTCCTGGGGTCCTGAACTGGCATTATGGGCTTGTTTGGGATCCTAAACTGGGATCACGGGCTCTTTGGGATCCTAAACTGGGATTACGGGCTTCTTTGGGATCCTAATCTGGCATTATGGGCTTCTTTGGGATCCTAATCTGGCATTATGGGCTTCTTTGGGATCCTAAACTGGGATTACGGGCTTCTTTGGGACCCTAAACTGGGATTACGGGCTTCTTTGGGATCCTGAACTGGGATTACGGGCTTCTTTGGGATCCTGAACTGGGATCACGGGCTTCTTTGGGACCCTAAACTGGGATTACGGGCTTCTTTGGGACCCTAAACTGGGATTACGGGCTTCTTTGGGATCCTAAACTGGGATCATGGGCTTCTTTGGGATCCTGAACTGGGATTACGGGCTTCTTTGGGATCCTAAACTGGGATCATGGGCTTCTTTGGGATCCGGGATCCTAAACTGGGATCATGGGTTTGTTTGGGATCCTGAACTGGGATTATGGGCTTCTTTGGGATCCTAAACTGGGATTACGGGCTTCTTTGGGGTTTCTCAGGGGAAAAAAAACCCAAAAAAACCTGTAAGTGCTCCTGCTGAACAGTTTTAGAGCCTGAACCGCGCAAGAAATTAAATGCAAGTGCCCTCTGCTGGCACTGGCGAGAGAGATGGGGCTGAGCAGGGAGAGGAGGAGGGCGCAGAGAGGAGGGGAGTGATGGAGGCAGTGTTCAAATATTCAAATATTCACAGAAACGGGGCAGGAACGGGGGCAGGGCTGAAAACCCAGCGGGGCTGTGAGGGGCTGGGCTGCTGCTGCCAGGCTCAGGACATGCCAGAGAACATGGCAAAGGACATGGCAAAGGACATGCCCCAAAACACGCCCCAAAACATTTTTCTGTGTGAGAGCAGGGCCAGGCAGGGTGAGGAAATTGCTTCTGGTCAGGGGCAGGGAAGGGGAGATAACAAAATTCTTTTTGATGTCATGTCTGTGTTAGGACAGAATATCACTCTATTTTTTCACATTAAAATAAAAAATCGTATTTTCAGTTTCTCGTTGGAAAAATTAGTGGTGGAGGCAAGGAAGAAGAAACCTTTTTGATTATTTAGCACTTGGTGTCGTTATTTGAAAGCCGAGTTGTGTCACGGTGTGTGACGTTACCACACGAATGCGGTCCTGGAAGGAATTCGATCATCCCTGCTCACGGGAACCTCATCCCGGAGCTCCGGGAATGCCGGGCTGGTGAGTGCGTGCACGCACCGGCAGGACTCTGCATGGAAAATCTGTTCAGGCAGACATTTCTGCACAGAACGACTCATCCCTGCCCCAGCTACGATTTTATTGCTGACACTGAGCTGCAGGATGGGGAAGGTCCGTGTCAGACAGGAGTGGAGGGCGCTGGGAGTTTACCGAGCTCAGTAATGCACGGGGTGCTCTCAGGTGCCTTCTGAAAACTTAAACCAAACCGACATGGCTACACACTGACTGCAGTGCCAACAGCAGGGCTATGGCAAGAAAGAAATTAAAATAAAAAAAAATAAAATAAAATAAATTAAAAAATTTAAAAAATAATAATAAAATAAAGCAGCAAACTTTGACAAACAGGTGGTTAAAATACCTATAATTCTAGGGGAATAATTTCCCAACTGTGTAGTAACAGCAGTGATGTTTGTGCCCAGAATTGTCATATCCCAGGCAAGAAAAAATTTTTAAAAAAAAGTAAAAAAAAAAAAATAAAGCTGCAAACTTTGACAAACTGGTGGTTAGAATATCTATAATCCTAGGGGAATAATTTCCCAACTGTGTAATAACAGCAGTGATGTTTTTGGGAGTTTGTGCCCAGAATTGTCACATCCCAGGTCATTCAGGGAGTACCTGCAATATTTGCCAGCAGCACTGCTGCTGTTCTGCACTCTGGGATTCTGCTGAATCCAGCTCAGGAATTCTCATGTACACCCATTGAGTGACAGTAAAAGCCAGGCACTTCTTGACATCGAAATTATCCTGCCACACACTGAAACCTGCCTGAAGGGGCGACAAGACTCTGAGTGAGCCCAGGCTCATGCATTAGACTTTTTCATCCAAAAAAAAAAAAAAAAAAGAAAAAAAAAGGACAGCTGTATTTTGCATTTGTGAGACTGGAATTTGTGGGATTCACGCAGAATTCCAGGTAAATATTTTACATTTGTGAGATTGGAATTTGTGGGAATCACACAGAATTCCAGATAAATCTTTTGCATTTGTGGGACTCACACAGAATTCCAGGTAAATATTTTACATTTGTGAGACTCACACAGAATTCCAGGTAAATATTTGGCACTTGTTAGATTGGGATTTGTGGGACTCACACAGAATTCCAGGTAAATCTTTTGCATTTGCGAGATTGGGATTTGTGGGACTCACACAGAATTCCAGGTAAATCTTTTGCATTTGTGAGATTGGGATTTGTGGGACTCACACAGAATTACAGGTAAATATTTTACATTTGTGAGACTGGGATTTGTGGGAATCACACAGAATTCCAGGTAAATATTTTGCATTTGTGAGAATCACACAGAATTCCAGGTAAATATTTTGCATTTGTGAGAATCACACAGAATTCCAGGTAGATATTTTACATTTGTGAGACTGGGATTCGTGGGACTCACACAGGATTCCAGGAAACCAGCCCTGGAGCAGCCCATAAAAGCTCCAGCTCTTGCTCCCCTTTGTGGCCTGAAGGCCGAAGCAGGAGCTGCCCTCCCAGCAGAGCCCAGGCTGTTTCTGCGGGCACAGGCGGGGTTTGGTTCTGCCTCTGGCAGAGCCCCCGTGCAGGGTGCCCTGCAGCAGCCTGTGCAACAGCCAGGACTGCTTGCTCTGCCCAATCCAGAATATTTCAACAGCTCCTGCGGCCAGCCCAGGGTGGGCACCTCCCTTTTGGCACCGTCCCACCCGAGCTGAGCTTTGCTGAGGGCAGCACCTTCAGCTTTCAGCTTTTGTTTTTACAGACAGAACAAGAGGACGCGGTCTCGAGCTGCGCCAAGGGAGATCCAGGCTGGAATTGAGGGGGAAGTTTTTCACAGAAAGAGTGGTCAAATCCTGGAATCATCTGCCCAGGGATGTGGTGGAGTCACCATCCCTGGATGTGTTTAAAAACAGACTGGATGTGGCACTGGGTGCCATGATCTGGTTGAGGTGTTAGAACATGGCTTGGACTCGATGATCTTCAAGGTCTCTTCCAGCCTAGAAATTCTGTGATTCCTCTGCTCGTCACTGGGCCCAGCCTAAACCTCCTCGTGGGCTGGATTTTAAACCAGAACCAGCTCAGGACTGCTTCTGATGATGGAAGTGAGATGTGCAGCAAGAAAAAACAAAGAAGAAGCAAAAAAGCAAAGCCTGTCTTGCCTAAGTGTGAACGGGGTACCAAAGCTGGCTGGTGCAGAAACAGCCCAGGTGTAATAAACGCTGGGAAAAGGGAAATTAAACTTCATTTAATGGAGCTCTCTTACTGTGTGTGCTCTGCATCTCTGCCTTGAGTGTAAAAAAACCCTAAAGACATCCAAGAAGTGTAAACAAATGTAGGAAGAAGAAGGCATTCTCCTCCTGGAGGTGTCTGATTGAGGTAACACTGCATTCCCTTGCAAAAACTGATGGTTAATTTTAATTTATTTTTTTCTACGGACAGTTAACAGCAAAATCTAAATTCAGGCTAAGAACTGGAATAAAAATCTCACTTGAAATATCTGAGATGGCTGTTGGTGATAAGAGCTAGGCTGCTGCATTAGTTTGAACTATCTCAGATTGCAGATTGAGATCTTGCAGGAGCACTTTGTGTTCTCGGGCTGGCAGGGCAGAGATCAACTAAATGTGTTAAGAAGTCAGATAGAAAGAAGCACTCAGATAAACGTGGTCGATATGTGGAGTCCAACAATACATTGAAAATAGACAATATTCCACAAAATCAGTGATTTATCCCCAAACTTCCAAATCCAGTTCCAAACCAACATCATATTTGTCATCTTTTACAGGAACTAACAGCACCATCTTATGAAGAGTCAATTCGGAGTAAATTCAAGGTAAAGGAGAAGTTGCAAACGAGCTGACAATGCCATTTTGGGGTGTCCTCCACAACACCTCACTGCCAAAGAATCAGCGTTTATAAAATCTCCATTTCTTGGAGCAATTACAAGCAGCACCCCCCAGATTTGAAGTCTGCATGATCAGTAGCTGCTCAGGAAATTCTTGGCAGCCGTGTGCCCGTAAGAACAAAGCTACATCTGTGAACGACAAGCCCGAGGAACACGTTCTGCAAACCCCAAAATTCTATTCCCAGCCTCCAGTACAGACATTGACAAGCAATTCTGCCCGTAACCAGCAGTAATTTTAGTGCAGTGTTTGTTTCCAAGTTCTTGAAAGCACCTACCCTGTGTACAGGACTGGGAACAGCAACTACCATCTTTACCCTGTCTACAGCAATCACATTTCTGCTCCCCTTGAAGCTCAAAAAACGAGGCACAGACTGGATGGAAAGTGAGGAAATTTTGGTGAATTCTTCCCCTTTCAGCATATGGTTTAGTTTCAGTTGTTTCCAGGCTAGAACAATGTGCTGTACAGGAGACAAGATGATGAATGCTTCATTTTGGGCTCAGTTAAAACAAACAACTTTCTCTAAAAGCACATGCTTTGTTTCAAAGTGACATTTGGTAAAAGCCTCGTGTCCATATTGTGTTACATCACTGCAGGTCAGCTCTGTGACTGACACCCAGGGCCAGGGGAAAAAGGAGATTTCCCTTAACCCTCACCTTACCACAGCCCCTGAGTGCTCTGAGGGCAGAATTCAGGTTCCTTTTACACCATTTCTTAATCTCTTTACACGAATCAAGGCAGTTACAGACTTAAGAGATGCTGAGAATTCTTTTTTTTTTTTTTTTTTTTTTGAGAATGAATACAACAGACACGATTTCCCACCAAGATTAACCCAAGGAAGAGTATTTCACAATTTCCTTCGCCAAGAAAGCTTTTCTGATGCTGGAATTCAGGTTCCTTTTACACCATTTCTCAATCTCCCTGCACTAATCAAGTTACAAACTTAAGTGATGCTGAGAATTTTGTTTGCTGAGAATTGATAAAACAGAAAAAAAACCCCCACCAAGATTAACCCAAGGAAGAGCATTTCACAATTTCCTTCACCAAGAAAGCTTTTCTGATGCTGATGCACCAAAATCCATCATCTTTTCACATCAAAACTCTAATTCCAGCCCTGTTTGGCTCTCTCAGAGGCTTTAGTGTCACATCCCCTCCTTCCCAGCACGTTTTACAGGGAAAGGCAACTTTAAAAAGTGGTTATTTCCGTGACAAATGTTCCCCTGTACTTCCAGGCACCGCTAAATTCACATTTTAGCATTGCCATTCACCTTCAAATAGATATTTAAGGAGCTCGGAGTTATTTATGCTCTCAGGGTTGAATGAGGTGGCCGAGGCCACATTTTGGCTTGCAGCAAAAAGGTGGGAGAGCAGAGGGATGTGCTGGGGTACAGGTGGGCAGCACTTCCCAAACAGTGGGGTTTGGTGGGGATGGAGCCAAGGAGCTGCACAGCACTGCCAGGGGAGCCACCCCACAAACCATGGGGGAACCACCCTACAAAACCCAGGGGAATCAGTCCAGGGAAATCACCCCACAAACTCCAGGGACTCAGTCCAGGGGAAGCACCCCACAAACTCCAGGGGAATCAGTCCAGGGGAAGCACCCCACAAACTCCAGGGGGAATCACCCCAAACAATCCAGGGGGAACCACCCCACAAACTCCAGGAGAATCAGCCCAAACCATGGGGGAATCACCCCACAAACCACAAGGAATCAGTCCCGGGGAACCACCCCACAAACTCCAGAGGGAACCACCCCACAAACTCCAGGGAATCAGCCCAAAGCATGGGTGAACCACCCCAGAAAATACAGGGGAATCACCTCACAAACTCCAGAGGGAACCACCCCAAACAATCCAGGGGAATCACCCCACAAACTCCAGGCAAAAACCACCCCAAACCATGGGGGAATCACCCCACAAACCACAGGGAATCAGTCCAGGGGAATCACCCCACAAACTGCAGGAGAATCAGCCCAAACCATGGGGGAGCCGCCCCACAAACTCCAGGCAAAAACCACCCCAAACCATGGGGGAATCACCCCACAAACTGCAGGGGGAACCACCCCACAAACTCCAGGGAATCAGTCCAGGGGAACCACCCCACAAACTCCAGGAGAATCAGCCCAAACCACAAGGGAACCACCCCACAAACCACAGGGAATCAGTCCAGGGGAACCACCCCACAAACTCCAGGGGAATCAGCCCAAACCATGGGGGAAGCACCCCACAAACCACAGGAGAGCCACTCCACAAAAAGCTGGAACCATAAAACCCTGCTGTCTCCTTGGGAAGCCACAAAAAGACTGCAAAGGCACCAAAACACACAAAACCCCCAGAGCGGGCTGGGCACAGCTCTTACCTGCTCCTGGGGACAGCCAGCCCTCCCTCCAGCAGCTCCTGGAGCTCTGCCTCCCTTCCCCATCCCTTCGGGGATTAAACCTTCCCATCACCTCCCGAATGAGCCCAACTGGGCTGATCAGTGCAGCCCTTAACCCCTTCTGTGCCCCACGGCACCGGCGGGCCCCCTCAGCAGATTGGCACAGGCAAAATCTGATTTTTACCTGGCTGTTTTACTTGTGTGGAGGCAACAAAGTGGGAGAAGAGAGCAAAAAAAAATATTTCTGAGTGTAGTCACAACGGCAGTAAAAGCCTTTGCATGGATTTAGTCTCACTGGCATGAAATTTGTGTGGTTGTGTCTCTGGCAGGGCTGCTCCACTCACTGCTGGAAGCACCAAAATCCTGCTGCTGTGGCCCAGTCCTGGGTTCTTGGGGTAAAGAGAGTTTTTTCTCTAACATCTAAGACTGGTTCTGCTCCGTGGCTGGGGTTGTGAATGTTGATAGAGCATTTTGTGGCAATAAGCAGGGAGTAATAAAGTTATCTGGCCCTGATTACTGAATTTGATGAAGGGTTCCTGAACGGGGCATTTGATAATTATGTGGCTTTTCAATAAGTGAAGCAGTGGGTAAAAAAAAAAAAATTAAAAATTTTTAAAAACAGGAAAAAAAGATTGCTTCAGCTCAATTTTACAAGCAAATTTTTCACAAGCAATCCTTTTCCTTCTCTCATGGCAGCCACTGCCAGGGCTCAAAAGCTGCAGAGAGAAAAGCTTCCTGTGATGGTGGAGTCCCAGCATTCTGGGCTACCTCAGATTCACTTACTGAAGGAATAAAACTGCAGCCTGTACCAGCTCAGAATCTATTTCTCCAATGGACTCGAAACTGCTGACAGCAAAAAAAAAAAGTGAAACCTCTGCAGCTTAATCCCCACTTCCCTTCTGTTTTCCAACCAACTCCAAGGAAGTGATCACAAACATCCCTGAAAGTGGTGCACAGAGATGAGTCTGCAAAATTCTAATTGTGTTTTAAATGCCATTGTTGAGGGCTGTCCTTACCATCCCCGTGATCAGAATAAAGGTCTGTGATCAGAATAAAGGTCTGTGATCAGAATAAGGGACTGTGATCAGAATAAGGGACTGTGATCAGAATAAAGGCCCTTGCTGTGTGCAAAGGCAGGTGAAGGGGCACTGCCGGGCTCTGCATCACCTGCTCACTCTGGGATGTGATAAAGAAGGAATTTGGACTTTGTCCCTTTCCGGTTTAAAGTCAAATCTCTGGTGCTTCCTGTGCAGGAGGTTCTTTCCTCTGCCCTTCAGCAGGTGACAGATTTAATAGGAAATGATGAAGTCAAAGCAAAGAGTGCTGATAAGAGGTTTATTCTTCTTCGAGGCTTTTGATAATTTGTTTCCAGAAAACGACACTTCTTTAAGGAATTCGTAAGCATCTTCAGCCTCGTCAGGGCTGCTGCAGAATTTCCTGTTTTTGTGTTCTCAGAAGTGCTGAGCTGCTGAAATTGCCAGTAAAGCCCAGGGCGTGTTATCCAGAAGAGGTGGAGTCTGTAACAAATCCAGATTTCTCACTGATTTTCTCAGATTGTGTGTCTGCACAGAATTCAGAGCCACTCCAGCCTCCACGGGCTCAGTCCCACAGCCAGGACCCCTCTGTGTGTATCTCCTGTCACACCACCCGTCCACGCAGGAAACCATGGCTTGTGTTGCATGAGTGGCCTTAAAGCCAGCTGTGACCATTCACATCCCAAAAGGTGTCCAGGTGCTCTCAGAACACGTTGAGGGTGCAGAGCTGTGAAACACAAACCTGCGAGTCAGGGCCTGGCTCAGTGTGGGCAGACTCAGCCCCTGCAGTGAAGGACCTTCAGCTTCCAAGGGCAAGGTCCTGGTCAGATCCCCTGCCCTGGCACGGCCAGCAGGGAGGGAGCTGGAGGAGTTTATGGCTCTGCAGCCCTCCCGGGAATGAAGAGTGGGAGCTGAGCTCAGCTCCTGGGGTGGACACCGAGAACCCCGCTGGGAACTGCTCCTCCTGAGGGGCAAATAAACCTCTGTGTGCTGTAAGCCAGCATTTCTTGCATTAAAACGTGCAGGTTTGATCCGTTCTGTTTTCTATTTATCAGATGCTTAAAACCCTTCCAAAATGCCCCCATGAAACACACCCTGAGACCCTTGATCAGTGTGATCTGCTCCAGTTGTGCTCCAAAGCATTAAACCAGAGCCTGTTTGTTGACAACGGGCTCCAAATGCAATGTATGGCCTTGGCTGCTCTTCTCCTTTGTCCTGGGCTGCAGCCCTTCCAAAGCTTTGATTTCCAAATGACTTGGTAAGCTTTCCTGGACATGAAAGCTGCATTTAATGTTCCTTAGATCCGGGTGGAATGCGGAAACTCCCCGAGCTGGGGATGCTTCTCCTAAGACCTTTCTTCCTCTCCTTCCACGTGTGGCTGAGTGGCTTCTGCAAAGCTGCTCTTGGCAGGGGGAGTCAGAACCAGAGGAGGAATCAAACAGAACCACAGGAATCAAACAGAACCAGAGGAAAAATCAAACAGAACCAGAGGAGGAATCAAACAGAACCAGAGGAATCAAACAGAACCAGAGGAGGAATCAAACAGAACCAGAGGAATCAAACAGAACCAGAGGAATCAAACAGAACCAGAGGGGAAATCAAACAGAACCAGAGGAATCAAACAGAACCAGAGGAATCAAACAGAACCAGAGGAATCAAATAGAACCAGAGGAATCAAACAGAACCAGAGGGGGAATCAAACAGAACCAGAGGGGGAATCAGGAATCAAACAGAACCAGAGGAGGAATCAAACAGAACCAGAGGAGGAACCAAACAAGGAGGAGCTGTGGGTCAGGCTGGAAACCTGGGAGCAATCACCATGGACTGACATCCCTTTCCAGGGCATCCAAGTGCCAGGGAGGGAGCAGAAAGTGCCTTTATAACTACAGAACCCTTGGTGTGTGCTCTCTGTGCACAGAACCAGCTGCAAGTCTTGGCTGGGCACCCCACACCTGCAGGTTTGCAGAACCCAGAGCCAAAATGCCACTGAACTGCTGGGGCTCTGCACCTCTGTCCTCTCTGATTAGAAACATAACTGTGCAGAATTTACAGAATTCTCCCTCGCTTTCCAGGTGCAGTCTTCACTCAAATACAGATAACACAACAACTGTTCCCTCCACAGCAAGGTTTGTCTGTGCTGGTTTGTGCCTTAATGTCACATCAATCATCAGACCACGGGGATGTAAACAACAAACTTGGCTTGAAAATTGAAGCAGCAGCTGATTTTTGTTTCAAAGGGTAAGTATTAGTTTATTTAAAGATAAGGATGTCAAAATATACAGTATTGCAGCATTAAGATCAGTGTGGATTACAGCATCAGGCCCCTGGTTCCCTGTACAGGCTAGGATTGAACGAACAGAAATCTTAATTTTCTGTAAAATTTATTAACTACAGTTATTACAGGAGTCTTGTGAAGCAGAGAGCTGCCTGGGCAGCTTTGATTTTGGTTTTTATTAGGATTAATTACAAGTATGGATATAAACAAACATCAGGATGAACAACTAGGTTTTTCCTATGATCTAAGGAACATTAATTCCGGGCTGGCAGGCACAGCCCGGCGTTAGGGGACGGGGCTGCCCTCTTGTGTCCTATTAGAACCTTAAATAGCTTTTAATTTGTTATCCCACCCCGCCCGGCCGAGACAGGAGCTGTCCCAGTCCCGCCAAGCCTTTGCATTTTAGCGTTTTAATTTCCATTAATAACCAAGAGGAAGCAGGACTTGATCACCACGGGTTCTGCCAGGCTGAAGGGCTCAGCTCTAATTCCAGCTCTGTCGAAACCCCAGCAGAAGTGACTCGTTGTTGAAGCAGGACATTTCTCCGGGGGATTTGTGTTTTCCTGGCTGCTTTCAAGAGGATTCTCTGCCCGTGCCTCGCTGCCCTCCTCTGTCATGTGCTTGCTTTTTCTGCATCTTTTTCAATTTACTGAATTCTCTGCCACCCTCGTACCTGACTTACCCTCCCCTCTGCACACCTCAGACCATCCCCAGCACCTTACCTTGCACACACCTCATGGGTTCTGGAGAGCTGCTTCCTACAGGTGAGGAACAAACCCTGCCAGTGACAACCTGCAATGGCACCCGGAGCTTGCTTCAGCCTCGGGCGCTTGTGGCAGCCGTGGGAAGGAAAAGGGGTCATTCCTGCTGCCAGAAAGGTCATTTCTGCTGCCAGAAAGGAGTCATTCCTGCTGCCAGAAAGGTCATTTCTGCTGCCAGAAAGGAGTCATTCCTGCTGCCAGAAAGGTCATTTCTGCTGCCAGAAAGGAGTCGTTCCTGCTGCCAGAAAGGAGTCGTTCCTGGAGCTCCCGAGAGCTGCTGAGCCTCCCTGCAGCAGCCACGGCTGGGCACTACTTGGATTTCCCAGCAGGGAGGATGGACACGGGGTCTGTCTGCACTTCTGCATCCGACATCCTTTTGGAGCCCTGTGGAACAAGAGAGGCACCTTTAGAAACGTTTCCAAGTGTTTCTGAACGGTCAAGTCTGGAATTGTGTCCGAGACTTTTGCTGCCAGATGTTTCCCCTGATTTAATCTCCCCGCTTTTCTTCATTGAGTATGCACAAATATATGAGCACCATCTGCATCATGAGAAGCACACAAAGGTCCTGCCTAAATGTGGGGTTTATTTTAATATCATTGTCTCTCAAGTGGCATGGAACAATTGTAGTCAGGAGCTGGGCTCACAGCAGAGCCAGGCTGCTGTGTGTGTGCAGTGCTGGAGTTTTGGTATAACTTTAACATTCCCCTGCCCTAAATGCTTCCCTGCAGCCCTGCTAAGAGTCCTTCAGGCATGATGAATGGTGTATTATAGCCAGCCCTGCTCTGCTCCAGGTTAAAGGAACATTAAATACTTTTATGCATGACAGGTATTCGACAATGTTCGAGTGATAAAGCTTTTTTTACACTGCAAACATAATTCTGGGTTTGGAACCACTCCAAGACACTAATCCAGCTTAGATGAAGGAAATGTATAGCTCTGACTATACCAACTACATTTTTCACTAACTGATAAAAACTTGGCTCTGGTTTAAGGTGCTTGACCTAATTTTGCTGGCCTTGAAGCTGCCAAAACTTGAGCAAAACGGACCCACACTCAGTGTTTGAGGTCACTGTTCCTGCTGTGGGGTGTCAGTGCTGCCTGTAACCCAAATCATGCCTTGCTAAGCAGAAATTCCAGCATGACAAAGCTAAAGGTGCCTCTGTGCTTTCCCTAGGATAGGAACCAGGCAGAATAATGCGTGAACTGTCCCTCCCTGGAAACCTGAGTCACCACTGCGGGAGGATTCTGAGTTACACATGGAGAGTGAAAGGTCTCGACTTCCTCATGCCCTTCAGGGGAGTAAAACCAGCCAGGTTTTTACCCTGATAAGGCTCCACCTCACTGATCCTCCTCTAATGTTTCACCTTGGAGGATCTAAGTATGAGAAAGAGCAGCCAAAAATCACAATGGACTGAAAAATCCCATCGGAAACTGATTGTAACCTTGTGCAGCTCAGCTGGCAGCAGTGGCTCTGCTTCTGCTTGCCCTGATGGTGAGTTTGGAGGATGCTCTAGAGCAGAATGAAAGGGTTTGGCCATTAACAGGTAGCAGCAAATCCATCTTTTCTCCACCAACCAATACTACGTGTGCTACTCATTCCAAATTTACCCAGAAACCCTAAAAACCCCCACACCAGGTAAGGATTCCCCACGTGACAGGAGCAATGGGGTCTGCCAGCTCCAGCTCCTGTCTGAGCACCATGAAGTCACTCCTAAACTGATCAGGGAATGAGATGACACGATTCGCCTGTCTTCCTATAAAAGGGTGGAGGGAGGAGCCAGGAGAGGAGGATTCTCCTTGGAGATAATCCCCATTTTCCTCATTTAGCGCCCATTTTGCAGAGGTCACTTCTTTGCTCGCTGCAGTCTCCTGCTGCACCCGTTTTCAAGGTGGTTGCTGCTTAAAGCAGGAAGATCAGGCTGGCTGATGATTCCTGTTGAACTGGAATTTCCAAGCCCTTCTTTCTTGTGAAAGAAAGAACTTTGTTCTGCCTTTTTTAAGGGACAAACTCCAGCTCTGCCCTGGGATTCTGGAGCTCAGCTCCCACCAGCTTGTGGCTTTGTGACAGCAAGGTTGGAACATTTGGGCAGAGCATTTGAAGGGGCACACACAGCAAAATCGTGGTGCTGGAGTATTTTTTTTTCCCCAGATTTTGCTCAGGAGAAGCCTGGGTTAGTGCAGCACATACTCTGATCAGAAAAAATCCGAATACTTTCCACGTGCTGAGCATTCCCAGCTCCTGACAACTGGACTATGAGTTATTCCAGCTCAGGAAACAATGTTATTAATCTTTTCCCCCCTTTCTTTTCCTTTCTAATCTAATCTTCCAAAGACTCCCTAAATACATTTGCTACAGCTTATAAATTAATCTCTTTTACCATAGGAACAGCCTTATCTGTGCTCAAACCCTGCTGCTGGGCACTGATGCTGTTTGCTTGCATAAATGGCTCTAGTTGTAGCCAAAATTCCAGCATTTTTAGCCAAAATTCCAGCATTTGTAGCCAAAACTCCAGCATTTAGCCCAGCTGGGAGCAGAGGCTGGAGCTGCAGTGTTGAATCTGCATTCCTGCTCTGTGCCACTGCCAGGGGACTCAGATCCAGGAGAGGGTGGTGTTCAAATCCAGAATAGGAGCTGTTGGGTGAGCACAGGCAGGGTGAGCTGCTGGCTCCCCTCTTCAACATCTCCTGCTCCCATTTTACCCACAAAAAGCCCCACCTCCACGTTCCCTTCATGAACGCCTTGCAGTTTGTGAGAACGTTGAGTCATCCCATAGCCAAGGCATGAACCCCAAACCCAGCGCTGTGCCAGCAATTCCAGATCCTCCTGGGCAAAGCATCCCTGTCTCAAGAGGGCAAATCACCAAACCACCCCTGCCTCAAGAGGGCAAACCACCAAACCACCCCTGCCTCAATCAACACCCCCAGGGCAAACCACCAAACCACCCCTGCTTCAAGAGGGCAAACCATCCCTGCTTCAATCAGCACCCCCAGGACCAATCACCAAACCATCCCTGCCTCAATCAGCACCCCGAGGACAAACCAAACCATCCCTGCCTCAACCAGCACCCCCAGGGCAAACCAAACCATCCCTGCTTCAATCAGCACCCCGAGGCCCGAATTTTCCTCCCTTTCCCAAAACCTTGCTGTTCTTCGGTCCAAGCCCTGCTGGTGAAATTGAAGCACAAATCCCACGTGGATTGTGCCCAAACCAGCTGGAAAACAGCAAAAAAAGGAAGAGAAGTGAACATACAAGGCCTTTAAAAAACCCTCCCAGGGACTGCCTCTTCTCTGTCTTCTTGTAGGAGGGCTCCTTGGCGTCCCCACCGTTGTGGATGGAGTCAGGCTCAGCTGCTGGCTGCTCCCGGGGCTCTGGCTGCTCCCTGCCCTTCTGCTTGCCCAGCTCCACCGTGGACTTCTTGTCTTTGGAGCCCTCTTTGCTCCTTGGGCCCCCAGGGTCGCTCTCAGATGGGGCGAGAGGCTTCTCCGTGGCGTTCAAAGTCTGCAGCGGTTTCAAACAGGTTATTTTTAGTGGGGAACAGAAGGAGTTCAGAAGGAAAGCCATAAATATGTTAGGGAAAAAAAATAATTAAAAAAATGAAAAGCCACCTGGCAGGAGGAGTCCTGCTGCCCAGCAGGGTTGCATTTCCAGAGGGTGGGAGGAACTCCTGCAGTGTTGGCTCAGGGAAGGGCTCACAGGGAGCTGATGGAATTCCATGAGCAAAGACTGCAGGATCAGACCATCCCTGCCTGAACAACTTCCCTGAAGTGTCTGCTGGAGCTGCTCGAGGAGGCAGGGAACATCACTGAGAGCCACTGCCCACTGAAGTACCCCCAGAGTTTGCACCCCGAGCAGGGAAAGCACCCAGAAAGTGCAAGGGAGTGATCTGAGAGAGGACAAAAATCAAAATACCCCATAAAGCAAAGGATGAAAAGCCATTCCCTGTGAAGGAGCAGCACTCCACCCAAAAATTATCAACACAGGGTTTGGCTGTGGAAAGCCAGAATATAATAGAAAATTTCATGTACAAGTGCAAAAGAAGAGACAGGAGATCTTCCAAAAAAAACCACAATCACAAAGGACCTGTCTAGAGCAAAGGGGAGATCCTGGAACTCAGAGAAGTTCAGGATATATTTGAAGTTCACACAAGAAAAATCATATCTGGCAACCAAAGGATCAGACCATGACATCGTCACTGCTTGGAAAGTAGTAAATGAGGGTGTTTTAGGCAGGAAATCTGTTTGCAAATAGGATTTTCTTCTTTTTTCATGGAAAAAAACAAAACCCAAAAACAAACCCCAAACCCATATGGCTTTATTTATTGCCATCATTAAAACAGCACAAATTTGCCATGTTGAAAAGCTGGAAATCTCACATCTGCCCCCAGGCCATGGCCCAAGCTTAATGCTGTGTATTTTTCCAGCTTTGGGAATTTTACCATTAGTCTTGAAATATTTGGTGTTCTTCTGAAGGCCTGGGGTTATGTGCTCACACGCCAGGCTTAGCTTTCATTCAAAACAAAAACATTTTTAGATACCATGATTTCAGAGAAAACCCTGAAAGCAGAAACATTAGAGAAACAGAATGCAAATGCACCTCTTGTATTTAAAAATAAAAAACGTTCAAGCCTATCTGATTCTGGGGGAACAAGAATGAGAGGGGACAACAATCCTGCTGCTTTGCCTTTTTCACTCAATTCAGCTTTTCTCGCTACCCAATCTTTAAAAAGTTCCATGTTTAAATCACAGATCCCATTGAACACAGTCAGGCTTGACCAGGAGACTCAATGTGAGCTTTTGGAATGATTTCTTTTTCCAGAGATTGGTATATGTGGTAAATATTTCCTCATACCTGGATTGCTCTGCTCTTAGACTTAAAAAATCCAGTCTTTGTGCAGGAGAACGTGAAGGGGGGGGATCAGCAGGTTTATACATTTTTAAAGCAGGTTCAGTGGGGTCAGGGGAGAGCAGAGCCGTGGTCTGGGCTCACAGACACCACTCACACCCCACCTGTGTCACCTCAGCTGGGAAGTGACACTGCAGTGCCCAGGGGATGCAGGAGCTCTCCCAGCACGAGGATGGGCACAAAGCAGATTGAAAGTTGTCCCTGGCTCAGTTAACTCTGGCAGCTCTGAGCAGTTGCTTCCCAAGACCCTTCTCGCTGGAGCTGGCCTCAGCTCACCTTCGAAACGATTCTCAGGTGAAACTGCAAATGTTCACCTCCTCTGCAGCAACAAGCACAGCTCTGGGACTGAGCCCAGACACAGCCGAGTTCAGAGGGGCCAGAGGAGCCTGGAACCCGCAGAAACACTCTGTGAAATCTGTGGCTTTGCTCTGTGGGTGTAAAATTAGAGCTTCCCTCCCCACACGTGCCTGAGAGCGCTGCAGCCAAAGCAGAACCGTCCCCACGGCTGAGAGCAGGTGGGGCCTTTGATGTCAGGCAGACTAAACACTTCTTAAAAAATATTCATAATACATTTTCCAGGCAAAAAAAATACCCAACTCAAACCCTATCAGATCATCTCTTTGAGGTGTTTCATATTAACCTTGAAAGGCAGGAAATTGGCAGATTTGCTATTGATGGGAGCAGCTGAGGAAATGCGGAGTGAGGCCAGTGAATAATGAAAGATGTTAATGCTCCTTATTCCAAAGGGGAGCTGCTCCTGGCAGTTTGCTTTGCCTCCCCCAACATTAGCAGTGCCACTGAAATAAAAAAAACAAAAATGGACAGCATTTTCCCCGTTATCTTAGAGGAGACCTTGGGCCAAGGCTGATTTTTGAGCCCAGGATTTCTGTGGTTTTGGAGCGGTGCTGAAATTTCTGGAGGGTGCAGAGTGGCAGGGATGGGAAGGGGAGAAGAATAACAGCGTTCCAGAGACACTACAGCATAATCTAAGGAAATCCTTTCACAGAAATCCCCAAAAAAGGAAGAAGTCAGCAACAGATCCAGTTTTCCATGGGCTCCTCTGAGGAATAAAACTGTTTTACTTCACACCAGGGCAAGGGAGAGAAGGAGGAAGAACAATAAACTGATTTACAGAAATGGAAGGAAGCTGGCTGCTCATTAAAACAATAAAATAGATCCAGGGCTGGAACTTTTGGTGTCTTACCCAGATCACTTCACAAAGCTCTTGTATGAAATAAGGATTAAGTGTCACAAGACAAGGCCCTTCTATATTTAGGATGCTTTTAGGGACATAATTCATAAAAATTAACCTTGCTGTCATCAGACATTGTGAAAATAGGAAGAGAGAGATATAATTTTACAGCTATTAAAAAAAGGAAATTCTGAAATGACAGTTTTGAATGCAACTTCAGTTTTCCTCTTAAAGGAAACTGTCTATAGACAGAACCTTGTTTTAGTTCCCATTACTGAGAGATGAATTCTTCTGGATATCTTCACTTGCAGCAGATGAGGGTTTGACTCTCAAATTAACAGACTTTGTATTTCTAATGAAAATATGATTTTTCTGAAGCATTTTGAAAGCCGTGAAGAATAGAATGAAAATACCACACCCAAAGGTTGGGTTGAGATTTTATGAACACAGAGCGAAAGAAACAAAAACAGAACAAGAAACAAATATTTCCATGGGTTTTGTTACATCGCAGTGAACAGTTTTCATTCTCATTCTCAGTTCTCTTTTGTAGAGTTTCCACCTAAATGATTCTTTCCTCAGAAGACAAGTAAATCAACAAAGTAAAAATAATTCTGTGTGTATTCAGTTCCACTGCCTGAGCCAAGGTTCTTGCAGAAAGTCAAAAAGCAGCAAGAGAGAGGAAGAAGACTGAACACAAACCCACTGATTATTTTAAGAGAAGGAACACACCCGGAAAAAGCTTCTTTTAAAAAAAAAATTATGTTGACTCTAAAAATCTTGTTTAATATTATGAACAGATAAAAGAAACAGAGAAGTTATGTGTCAATATACGAAGCTCAGTGAGTGTAGCACTTTCCTTTCAGGGACTTTTACATCTCAAGAGGCAGAGCTGTGTGGAGGAGGTGACAAGAACCCATCACCAGGGGATGAAGAAGTCCAGGCCAAGAACACAAAGTCCACTTACGTGGTGTCTGGGGCTGGGACCATCTCCCTCTTGTGAACGGGGCGTCCCTCCATCACCCTTGACTGACTAAAACAACAAAGGGCCCTGTTTGAGGCCTTCATTCAGGCTGGAAACTGCCCGGGATCAAGGCTGGAAGGCACTTCAGCAGCTCCACTTTGGAAATATCCCCATCTCCAGGGGGGGTTTTGCTGGCTCTGTTCTGAGGGTCTGTCTCTTGCCAGTCAGGTTTCCCATCAAGGCCTGAGCAGGGATCATTTCAGCCGCTGAACAAGAGCCTGCTGTCAGCCCTGCTGCTGGAGTTTTCTAGGAAAGAGCTTTTCCTTGCTTTCCAGAGGCAAATCTGTCCTACAAGACCTAGTGGGACTTGCTCTCTGTTTATCCACCCTACTAAGTGCGTGTGAATAATTAAAGCCCACTCAGCTTTAGAGAGATGTTTCCATACTTTGTCATCAGCATCCATTTAATCCTGATTTTTGCTTTCCAGTTTATTCCTGCAGCCCTTAAACCTCTAAGTAATAATCCTCCTTGCTTCCCACACTTCCCAGCCAGGCCGATCCAGGCAGAGCCTGAGGCTGCAGCACTGGAAGGTCACTCAGTGCAAACCTTGACTCTGAAGTATCTTTTTAAGGTAAAAACCCATTTCCATCTAGATTTAAAAGTGAGAAACCCCCGTTTGACCAAACTGAGTAAATAGGACAAGCTTTGTGAGAATTAGGTTAAGCTCAAGTTACAATTAGTGCTACAAAAGGGACAACAGGGATGAGCATTTGTGTTTAAAATGTGTTGGAGGGCTCAATGTGTTCTCCTGGGTGCCACAGAATCCACAGAGCTCAGCAGCAAAGCGCAAAATAAACTGCAGGACTTCAGAGTGCCCAAACTTAAATGTCATTTTTCATTGCAGAAGTTCAATGAAAACAATGAGAGGATGTGACTTTTGTTCTAAATTTATCTCAGGCGGAACTGTGGTTTGCTGCAGCTCTGCGTTTGTAACGTGGAGCACAGCAGCACCAGCCTGGGCCCTCAGATGGGGTTACTGCCACCCTGCCTCTCCTGCAAAACCGCAGAAATCAATGCGTGGCAGCAGCAGGAGAGAAAATGAAACTGCTCCGTGACAATTCATGGCTCTTGAGGAGGAAACCCTGTCCCTGGAAGGTGCCACTGCCCAGCCTGGCACGGGTTTGTGCTCGGGGAGCTCGATCTGTGCAGGAGGCTGCAGAGCTGCGGGGGAGGAGGCACAGTGTGGTCTGTGCTGGGGACAAAGCCTGTCCAGAGTGCCTGAGGATGGGCTCTGATAAGATCTGCTCTGCATTTGTGTTCTAGCAAGTCCTCAAATGCCTTTTAGGAAAAAAAACCTGCTTAAACAGCAATCAGTGTTACCTTTTCCCCTATAAACACCCCAAACCCAGTAAAAATAGCCCTGCTTTAGCCAACCTCTCTAACCCACCTCGTATTTTTATTGCTATGATTATTTTTAACCAAAAACAGAGTAATGACCTTGAGGTCTAGACAAAGCTCCCTCTTGCTGCCAGTGAGACGAGGACGAAACAATCCCAAGGATTTCTGCCAGAGCTCTGCTGACCTCTCATCCTTGCCTGTGGTCACTTGGGCTGGCCAAGGCTGCCCACAAGGTTTTCAGCAGGGAGCAGGGTGGGTCGGGATGTTGTCAAAGGGAGGAGGGTGGGGACAGCCAGTACCCTGCTACACTTTCATCAATAGTTGTGACAACACAGTTATCCTCAATTCTAAATGCTATTTATTGCCTGAAAGTTTGATTATTTGGGAAAGCAGGCCAGCACAGGGACTGCAGATGGTTTGGGAACAGTTTTCCTCTGGGAAGCAGGATTAGATTCTGCTTTCTGCCTTTCCTCTTCCCCACCTGATGGACCTTGCAGGAGTGACAGCCTCCTTTCCTGTCAGGTGCCAGTGTACCGAACCTACATTAATGCCAAAACCAGCCGTGCCACTAAAAACACAGCTCCCCAAAGCCAGAGCAGGACAGGACACGGCACAGGAGGACTGACAGTGCCGTGGCCAGCGGGAGATGGATTTGGAGATGGGCTCCTCCAGGAGCTTCCCACCGCGGGACGGTGCGGATTGTGAAGCGGAGCATCCTCGGTGTCGCCACCCCTGGAGCTCCCTGGGCCGCCTCGGCGGGGAAAGGGCCACCGGAGCACTCGGGACGTTCCGGGAGGAGCCGCGAGAGGGAGATGCAGGACGGGGAATGCGCGGGGGGATGCGGGAAGAAGTCCCAGCTGCGCATCCCCGAGCATCCCTCATCCCTGAGCATCCCCGAGCATCCCTCATCCCTGAGCATCCTTGAGCATCCCTCATCCCTGAGCATCCCTGAGCATCCCTCATCTCTGAGCATCCCTGAGCATACCTCATTCTTGATCATCCCTCATCCCTGAGCATCCCTAAGCACCTCTCAATCCCTGAGCATCCCCTAACACCCCTCATCCCCGAGCACCACCCATCCCTGAGCACCCCTCATCCTTGAGCATCCCCAAGCATCACTCATCCCTGAGCATCCTTGAGCATCCCCAAGCATCACTCATCCCTGAGCACCCCTCATCCCTGAGCATCCCTGAGCACCTTCATCCCTGAGCATCCCTGAGCATCCCTGAGCATCCCTGAGCACCTCTCATCCCTGAGCACCCTTCATCCCCGAGCATCCCCGCGCCCTCCCATACAAAGGCAAGGTGTTTTCCAAGCCTCTCCCCAGCTCTCTGAGCCCCCGAAGGGCAAAGCTGCTCTTACCAGCTTAAAGAACTTCCTGAGGTTTGCCTTGGGCGTTTTGCTCTCCGCCCCTCGCGGTTTCACCTCGGCGCTCTCTGGGCTCTTGCTCTCGTCCCTGTCGGGAGCCACGGGGGCCTCGAGAGCCACCTCTGCCTTCTCATTGCTCACGGCCTCTGCTTCTTCCGAGGAGTTCTGGGGTTGGGAATAAAGTGGAGAAACGTTCTGACTCAATCCATGAGGAGCTGGTTGATTTCTTAAAATTTTACAATCAAACGGCATAAAACATCCTCAGCTTCGCCGTTCTCTTTGTGTTGCTGCAGGAATTTGATTAATCCCAATTGAAAATAAGTAAACGAGTGTTAAAATCCCACCAGTTTACATAAATAGAAAAACCTTCCTTGAGTTGCTGGCTCCCAATCACAAGAGCCCAGCTTTGATTACAATGCAAAAAGAATGAAAATGAAATTACACACAGCAATGCTGTCCTGAGGAGATGAGGCTCAAGTAAATGCAGTAAATACAAGAAAAAGCACACTCAGGAATTTGCACTCAAAAGCAGAATTAAGATGATTTGAAACACACCATGGACACTATTAATTGGTGAAACCTGGCCTTGGACACTTCCAGGGATGGGGCAGCCACAGCCCCTCTGGGAATCTGTGTCAGAACCTCACCTCCCTCCCAGGGAACAATTCCTTCCCAATATCCCATTCAAACCTCCTCTGTGCCAGTTTGAAGCCATTCCCCCTGTCCTGTCACTCGTTTATTCTTATTTATCACCACATTCTTTTATTTGGACTCTGCCACTTTTACTGTGAACAAGGATATTTCCTGGTCCCCTTTACAGCAGTTTTTCTGTGTGCTGTTGTCATGTCCCTTTCTGAGCAAATAAAATCCCAGTTTATTTGGTCCTTCATACAGAAGCCATCCAATATATTTATTCAGTATTCCATCACACCTTTTGGTTCTGTCATGTTTTTAAGTTGCAGGGAGCTCCACATTCAGGAAGGGGACTCACCATGGACTCCTACAGCAGCAGGAGAGATTTTGCTTTGTTCCTGACTCCTCTTTTGTGGAAGAAACAACATTTTGGGGGTGGGGCAACAGGGAGAAGAATGACGAGGGAATAAATATTCCGTATGCCCTGCTACATGAGAGGGCTGCAGCACATCCCACTTCCCCGTGGAATTGTAGATTTAATTCGTATTTATGAACAGCTTTGAGATAATCAATCTGTAGTAATTTTACTCTGGATCTCTGCCTATTCACACATCCATATCATCAATTCCCCATCTATTTGCTGGAAGGAAATGATTCGGAGCAGAGTGGAAGCAGTGGCTCAGTAAAGCAGAGCTCAGCTCCTGGGATCTCTCCATCCGAGGGGCAGGTTGGGATCACTCTGCTGTGCCCCAAAGGAGCTTTGTCTCTGCAGCTCTGGCTCTGCAATTGGTGGCACAACCAACAAAAGCACCCTGAGAGCTAATGCCAGCCTCCAAAAAGCACTGCCCAGTTAAATTAGGGTTAGGCAGCTATTCTGGGATTGAGTTGTTCCGAGTATCAAGGATTTTTGCACATTTCCTCAGGAAATTCTTCTGCAGGACAAGGGGGAACGGCTTCACACTGAAAGAAGGGAAATTTAGGTTGGATATACAGAGGAAATTCCTCCTTGTGAGGGTGCTGAGCCCTGGCACAGGTGCCCAGAGCTGGGGCTGCCCCTGGATCCCTGGCCATGCCCAAGGGCAGGCTGGAGCCCCCTGGGACAGTGGGAGGTGTCCCTGCCATGGCAGGGGTGGCACTGGATGGGCTTTGAGGTTCCTCCAACCCAAACCATTCTGGGATTCCATGTTCTGCTTCACCCAGCAATCAACCAGTTTGCTGTTTGCACATCAGTAAAAAGAGCATGATTTCCCTGCAGTTGCAGGGCAAGAGTTGCTTAAAATTCAAGTTTTTAAAGCAAACACATCTGCTTTTAAAGACAGATCCCAGAGCAGTGTAAATAATGCTGCCTTGATCACCTTCCACCCTGGCCTGGCCTGCTTTGATCAGATAAACGTGAAGCATCATGTTTCTCTGCCCTGATCAGATATCTACCAGGCCTTGGAAGCAGCTTTCCAACACAAATATTGGAAATTGCCCGCTGTAATTCCCTATTAGTATTCCTTCTGAAAAAAGAAAAAAATAAAAAAGAAATGCTGGCACAGCAAATATTTGAGTAACAGTTCTGAAAATTCTTATGAAGACTGATCAGGAAATGGGGCAAATACAAAGTGGCTCCCAGCTGAGAAGCTGAATAAGGAATTTTTCATTTTCCCTTTCCATATTTATTCATCTGCAGGCAGAGCAGCAGCATTAACTGCCACGTGTTGACAGGCACTTCATTAGCTGCACTTTGAAGTGAAAGCTCATCAGAAGATGGATATTTAAGAGAGTGCCTGGAAAGAGAAGCTGGAGCTGAATCCTGCATCTATTGAGTGTTGTGGTTGCTGTTTGTGACTTCAAAAGCAAAGCTGCTCCTGACTCTGAATTCTCCACCTATCTGAGCTTGGATTCTCTGTCCTAGCAAGAGGACAGTGCATTAAATGTGCCAGAAAAAGATAAACTCACTGCAGAACACCCCACAGAGTCTTCACACCAAGCTGAATTCAAACCTGTTGTCTTTTGGTTTTTTTGTACATCTCTCCTCTTTCTTTTCTTTTTTGAAATCCTTGATACTTCATTAAGAAACGGCTGAACTCAGACTGGATTTATTGCTGTTTCACACTGAAACTGCACACAGCAGCCTGCCAGAAGGCCTCTTCTCTCCCTTATTTCATCCCGATGTTCAGCACACATCCTGCTTCCCTCTCTGTTTTCAAATAAGCCAGACTACTCAGAGGAGGAGGTTTCTGTAGCAGTAACAACTACAGAAAAACCTCCCCCTCTCTCTTCTTCCCAACTTTCCTCTCATTCCAAGCACCTGATTCCCTCAGTTCCCCAGGAAATTCAGTCCCAAGTGGCAAATGTTTGAAGCTTTGATTATTTTCAAGCATGTGTACTCTATAAGTATCTAATCATCTTTGGTTTGTTTTTGTTTTTTTTACATAAATAAAATATCCAAACTGCATCTCCAGTGGGAAAACTCAGCTAAAGAAGCTGCAGGAGCAGCAGCCACTCAAGGGGCATCTGGGTGTTTGGAAGCAGCAAATTTCTGGGATTTGAGCTTGAGCAGAAGCCCAGAAGAGCAGTTATTTAACATCCAGTGACTCACTAAAGTTTCATACCGCTCTTCTATGAAATGAAATGAAGAATGAATAAACTTCAGCTTATAAACCATAAGGATCATGGAAACAGGAGCTGTGTTTTCAGAGTTAGCCCTAAATTTAGTTAAAATCATTATTTAACCTGAGGAACAATGTGTCTTCCTAAGCAATTGAGACCCCAAATTAAAGCCTGATCTGCTCTGTCACAGAACATTTTCTGCTGAGTAAGAATAGACCCCCCTGATCCCAGCTCTTCAGACATTTAAAGCAAAGAAATGAAACGAGGTTTTAGAGCTTTATCTCTATTAATGATACATTTTAGTAAAGAGCTCTGTGATCTCTGGAGGATATTTAACAGAAGCATTGAATTGAGAGAGGATAACACTCCTGATTCCATAAAACCAAGAGAACTACTGTCACTGACATACTTTATGAAAATCCTTTGGCCAGGATTTCCTTCTCCTGAGAAGCTGAGGAGCCTCAGGACAGAAATGTAACCAATGCCTGTCTGCTGCTGTGGGATGCAGCAGCTGCTGCCTTGCTTGGTCCATGGGAGGTGTTTCTAATGAATGACCAATCAAGGATGCAGCTGGCTCAGGCTCTGCTCAGTCACAGCCTTTGTCATTCATTCCTTTCTGTTCCTGTCCAGCCTCCTGATGAATCCTTTCTCTCTGTTCTTTTAGTGTAGTTTTAATAGAGCATTTTAATATAATTTTTATCATAATACACTAAATCAGCCTTCTGAAACATGGAGTCACAATTCTCAACTCTTCCCTCGTCCTGGGACTCCTGCAAATCCCACATTTGGTGACCCCGAGCGAGTGAAATCCCACAAACCACCACGGATAAATTCACGTCCCTGCCGTTGAACGCGCGGGAGCTGCTGCCCGCGGTGGCTTTGGCAGCAGTGACCTGCAGTGCCAGCCCCTCACCTTTTTCCAGAAGAGCTTGCTGAGGGGCAGAGGGGTGGCCGAGCCCTTGTCCCTGGTGCCCTCCCGGGGGGGCTCTGTGCTCACGCCCTGCGCGGGGGCCGCGGCCTCCGGCGCTTTCGGGTTCTGCTTGGCCGGCGCCTCCTGGCACGGAGGGACGTTCCTGTCTGCTTTGACACAGGGGACAGCAGGCTGCTCAGGGCTCTGGGAATGAAAGGACACGGAGACTGTGGGGAACAACTCCAGCACGCTCAGCCATCCCCTGGGACAGGTGAGCGCCACCTCTCCCTGTTCTCCCCCGCCATTCCAGCCCTGCTTCCTTGGGCACAGGAAGCAAAAGACACGGCACAGCCAGAACACAGATAAAGCAATTCAAACACTTAAAGACTGAACATGCCAGTGAGAATTCCCCTTTTCCTGAGAATTTCCCTTTTCCACAGATAATTCAACCCCTCCTACTCACTTTGGTGTTGGTTGTCTGCTGGGTTTCTTTCGCAGCCTGCAGGGAAACAAAACACAAAGATGAGTCTGTCTGAGGCAACGGCAGCACTGCAGTTCCACAGGCCAGCAATTGTCTGTGTCACCAATTATTTCATTTTTAGTGAATGTGTGTGCAAGTCCTGGCTCCTGCAGCCATGGGAACTGATCCCTGGAAGAGTGGAGACAGCTGGAGGGAATGCCAGGTCCCATCCTTGTACCTGCACCGGCCTGGTGCTGCATTCTTTGTGTTTGTAGTCCTCAACTTTTTCTTTAAAAATATGTATATTTATAAATGCATTCCCATATTCACATTCCCATTCAGCTCAGGTGAGTCACTAGAGAGAATTTAAAGGTATTAACAGATTTTTCTGTGTCTGCAGCTTCCAGTGCTCAGGGACACAGAGCTGGGTGTTTTCCATGGGAATCCCACACCATCATCAGGGATGTGCTCCCATCAACTTCCAGCAGGAAGCTTGGATGCCTGGGATCCAAAACACAGCTGGGATAGCTGGGATCCAAAAAACAGGCTGGGATAGCTGGGATCCAAAAAACAGGCTGGGATAGCTGGGATCCAAAACACAGCTGGGATAGCTGGGATCCAAAAAACAGGCTGGGATAGCTGGGATCCAAAAAACAGGCTGGGATAGCTGGGATCCAAAACACAGGCTGGGATAGCTGGGATCCAAAACACAGCTGGGATAGCTGGGATCCAAAACACAGCTGGGATAGCTGGGATCCAAAACACAGCTGGGATAGCTGGGATCCAAAAAACAGGCTGGGATAGCTGGGATCCAAAAAACAGGCTGGGATAGCTGGGATCCAAAAAACAGGCTGGGATGTCTGGGATCCAAAACACAGCTGGGATAGCTGGGATCCAAAACACAGGCTGGGATGTCTGGGATCCGAAACACAGGCTGGGATGTCTGGGATCCGAAACACAGCTGGGATAGCTGGGATCCAAAACACAGGCTGGGATAGCTGGGATCCAAAACACAGGCTGGGATAGCTGGGATCCAAAACACAGCTGGGATAGCTGGGATCCAAAAAACAGGCTGGGATAGCTGGAATCCAAAAAACAGGCTGGGATAGCTGGAATCCAAAAAACAGGCTGGGATAGCTGGGATCCAAAAAACAGCTGGAATACCTGGGATCCAAAACACAGCTGGAATACCTGGGATCCAAAACACAGCTGGAATACCTGGGATCCAAAACACAGCTGGGATAGCTGGGATCCAAAACACAGCCTGGGATGCCTGGGATCCAAAACACAGGCACAAAGCACACAAAATGCTGGAAAGCCAGGGCACGGAACAGCCCTGGCTCTGGAACTCGGGCAGGAGCTGCAGCTCTGCAGGTGCTGGAGGCTGGTTCCACCCAGCCTCTCATATTTTTGGGCATGAGGTGTGATTTCCTTTAGTACAAACATTCGGTGATGGGGCTCCTGATTTCATCAGGATACACAAAGCCAGGAGGAGCCAGTTAAATTCCTCCTTGGCCAGGGATGTACCTGCATCTCTTACCCCTCACACTGAAGAACAACCTGAGCTGTGCAAAACCCTCCAGCCACAGCCTGGGGCCAGGCTGCAGCAGCCTGGGCACACTTTGGGAAGGTCTCCCCAAACAGGTGAGACATTCTGCAGGGCAGGTGAGATATTTTTCTGGGGAGTTATTTTGCAGGAGCCAAGAACTTTTTTTTTTTTGTGGTAAGCTCTGACAAACAACATCCAGAACGGGAGGTGAGAACAAGGGTGAGGATGCCACGGGCTGGCTTCAGCATTAGTGCTGCAAGTGAGGGATTGACCCTGCTCTTCCAAGGGAAAATTCCAGAAATCAGCACAGTTATACGCAAAATTAGCATGGAATGAAGGGCAAGCATGCATGGATGGAAAGAGCATCACAAGCTGCTTTAGAGTTAGGATTCTGTAACACAGGAGCCTGAAAAACAATGTTTCTGTTAACTCACAAACTCTTTAAATTCCCATTAAATATTCCAGGGAATTTTCTCACTACAATTCATTGCAAGATTAATTATTGGAATGGAATCTTAAAAAATGCCAGTCAGGTTTGGCTTCTACCAGGAAACTTTAATTCATTATGAACAAGTAATTGGTATTTTAATTTTATTAAGAAATGAAGATGAGATATCAAATTTAAGGTTTTGGCAAGAACTGCACTCTTGAATTCATTTGGAATACTATTATGACTTCAGTAATATGCAGATGACTTTTTTTTTACTCAAAAATGAGATAGTGGAAAGAACATTTTTGGTTTTAAAATGTATTAAAGAATGGCCTGTGCCCTTGATTATAAAGCCCCCTACTCACCAGAAATTCCACGTGGGTGTCTGGAAGGAGAATTAAATATTAATTATGTTCCTCCCCCACTGGAAGGGTCCCTGCTTCTGCATTCTCTGGGCTAAAAAGCTGCAATTCTCTGCTTGCCTGCCATGATTATCTTCAGAGAGTGCAGAAATCTTCAAATACAGAGCTTGAGACCCAAAGTTTTTTGTAATTTCTGGTTTTTAACATAAAAGCTTGTGTCCTCTGAAACAGCCAGTTGCTTGACTGTGCATTTTAAGCCCTTTAAAGTACCCATCAAACCCAGATTTCTTTTCTACTCCAAACTAAAGCAGGACTAAAATAAATTAATTTTCTTGCTTGCAAGGAGAAATCCCCATTTCTGCAGGAAATTCCATGTTCTAGCCTCCTCTGTGCTGTATCAGATGCCCCAAAATGCCAATTTCAGCCAAGTTCTGGTGTACATTAACAACATAAAACCTGACCTGTGGCTGGGCTGAGCTCCCAAACCTCTCTGGTTTCAGGCTTTGGTCGCCTCTACACAATTCATTGTTTGTCAGCACCTCTGATTTTGGGTTTCAGTGGCCAGGGGGGTTTAGTCCGTGTTAGTGACTGGCAGGAATTAGGGATTGCTCCAGGAATTGCTGCAGAACCCCGAGCTCACAGAGGGCCCAATGAGAGGAAGCTGCAGCTCAGGATGGTTCCCATTCCCCCGGCACAGAAATGCTCCCCCAGGGACCTCCAGAGCTCTGCACATCTGGCCAGATGTTGGGAAAGGACTCCTCTCTCTCTGTGCCAGCAGCCAGCTGTGATTTCTCAGGGTTCTGCTGCTCCTGGAGCTCCATACCAACCTTGTGCCTAAAGAGTTTGCTAAAGGTGCTGTGGCCCAGCTTGGGGCTCTCTGCCTTCTTTTTCTTGGCTCCTTTGGAGTGGGATTCTGCTGCTGCCTTCGGGCCAGGCTGTCCCCCAGGGCCCTTCTCTGCCTTGGAGCCCTTGTGCACAACAGCAGGTGCAGGTGAGTGTTTGCTGCAGATATTTGCTTCATCAAAGACATTATTCCATCATCACACACGTGGGAGTAATGCAAATATTCCCTCTTAGCTCTGGATAAATTGTGGGGTTTTTTCCTGAGTGATTTCTCAGTTCTCCTCAGAGTTTCTTTCACACGAGCAGCAAAATAAAAGCCAAGGCAATCCACCTGATTCCAAATTAAACCACAACTTTCCCTCTAAAATCTCCACTAAACTGAAACCTGACTCCCACAAACATCTGCCTTTTCAAGTCATGAAGAAGCAATTTAGGATTTATACTTTTAAACCAGGCAAATATATAAATCTTTGGAGGAACCATCAGTCTTTTTATTGCAGCATAATAGGGACTAAAACATTTTATATAATGCATTATTTAGGAAAAGGGCAGCGTGAATATTCATGATGTACACTGCCTAAAATATTTCAAGCTTGCATTAATGTCCTTTAAATTAATTAATTAATTAATTGTTCGAGGTCTCAGGCTTTAAAGCAGGAAGATGCCTTTGATTACCCAGCCTGGAGGAGGATGAAGGATTATTCCTTACTAATTCTCACAGCAAAATTCACCCTTATTCCTGCAAAATGCTTACAATTCCTGAACACGGAGTGGCATGGGATCAGCTCAGGGTCTGCCGCAGGAGGGTGAGGTCAGTGATTGGGACAGACCTGGTCCAAACAACCTCTTGGTTTGTAGGAACTGCCCGAGCAGCTGTGACCAGCCACTGAGGGACAGCCACCGAGGGACAGCCACCGAGGGACAGCCACCGAGGGGAAGCCTCAGGGTTTGGCTTTTCTGTGTTTCACATTCTGTGCTGCTTTAGTGTGCGGGGCTGAGCTTCATCAGGGGATGCTGAGCTCTCTGCACAGAGCAGGGACACAAAACAATTCCTGCTCCAGCTGGGCACCAGGGACAAATGATCCAAACCTCAGCCCAGGAGCACAAACAGCGTGGGCTGGAGAGAGAAAAACAAGCAGGGTGGGAGTGCCTGGGCTAAAGCTGGAACGGGACAATGAACTGCAAGGTGCAAATGGAGCAGAGCTGAGCCAAGGGAGAGACCTCGGGAGCGCTCGTGCATTTTGGGACCATTTGGGTTCATCTTGGCTGGGCTCTTGTGCTGCCCAAGGTGGATCCACTGAGGAGATCCTTTTCATAAATCCCTGCTTTATTCTTTAACCCTGTCCACTCTCTGCTCTAGCTCAGCCTCTCAAGGCATCAGAGGGACAGCCACCACCAAGGGTGTGCTCGGCTGCTGGCAGCACACGTGGCCCAGCAGCTGATTAGAGCTGCAGCCAGCACTGATAAGGGCCTGACCCTACAGAAGCAGAAGGTTTTCCCCCCAGAGGGTGCTGGGGCACTGCCCGGGCTCCCCAGAGATCGTTCCCGGCTCCAAAGCTTCCAGAGCTCCAGGAGCGCCTGGACAAGGCTCTGGGTGGGATTGCTGGGGGTCTGTGCAGGGCCAGGGCTGGATGAACCTTTGGATCCCTTCCAGCTCCAGGATATTCCATGATTCTATCATTTGAAGGCACAGCAGCCACCCAACAGCCCCACGGCACTCGGGAAAGCTGCACTTAGTAAAGCTTTACCTTTAACACGCTTCAGTTGTTGGACAAAAAAACCACCAACATTATTTCCTATCAGCCAAAGAATCTGCAGCTTTTCCACCTGGGAGCTGATAAACGAACCTCCTTAAACATATTTCCCCTTTATTGAAGTCCAAATGCCATATCAGATAAAGGAATTCCCAGTAAAAGAGAACTCCCACCTAATCTCCTGTAAGGAGTTTGCACATCCTGCAAGTCACCTGGGTTTGTTTGCCCTGCCAGGTGTGCCAGCAAACCAAACCCACCCAGAATATCCCTGTCCAAATGACAGCAGTCACCTGGCACAGGTGACAGAGTCAGGGAAGGAAATGGGGTTGTTTCCATCCCAGCTGGGTTGTTCCCCACCTCTGGGAAGAGCCGCCAGTCTCGCTGAGCCAGGGCACTTTAATAACTGCATTTTCTGCATTGCTTGGAAAAGCTTTAACCCTAAAAATCATCAGATAGGGTGTTCAGAATTATTGAGAATAATTTTCAGAGTTATTCAGAATTAAATCCTCCATGTAGTCACCAAGCTTGCTGCAAAGACTGAACATTGAACAGGACAAAAGAATAAAAAAAATAGGAGAAAACTCAAAAATGTTGTGATTTTGGCTAATATCTGCATGGAAAAAGCACTTCCATTTTTAGGGCTTTATTCCTTGTTTCTTAATAAAGCTTTTTCAAGTCACAAGGAAAACTGTTCTATGAGCAAATGGATTTTTTTTTGTGGACTCAAAGTTTTCACTGAAATTTTAGATCAAAGACAAGTCAGAGAAACAATCAAAATCATCACCAATCATCACCAAGCTTGCAGAAAACACGACAGATTTTTGACTGTAACAGATGATATCAAGAATTGCACTGTTTAGTCTCTTCCTTTTCAATTTATCCAGGGGAAAAATATTTGAAATTTCTTAAAATGATGACATCAGTTGGGGAAAAATCCAACAAAATGAAGAGGAAAACCACCTAATGACCAGTGGACAAGGAACTGCCTACCTTGTCTTCAGAATCACTTTTGGCTTCAGCTTTGCTTGGGGAGACCTTAAAGGAATGTGAGAAAAAACAGTCACTCAACCCAGCCTTTCAAAGGATCAAAAAGATACTATTGAAATCAGCAGGTTTTATTTGCACAAAGGGAAAATACAAATATTGCTTCCCTGAAGTGGGAAAATTGATAATGCAAATATTCCTTGAGAACAAGGTAATGGCTACAGTGAAAAATGCCTGGATGGAATATTTACTATGCAAGCTTCTAATCAATTAATAAAAATGAACTTTTAGAGGTGGTGCAAAAGGAATACAAGCAGAAAGTCTTTGAGGCAGTTGAAGATCTGTATCTGTGCAGAGGTGGAAGCTTGCAGAGCAGGTGGCACTCACTTGACCATTTCAGTGTCCCCCCCACACCCCTCCTCACCCCCCGGCACAGAGAACATTTTACATTTATTGACACATTTTTACAGTATTTATACAAATTTTCCAATCCCACGGGGGATTTTTGGAAGCAATTCAAACCCAAAGAGATGGAAAGGAAAGGCAGAACTTACCAGTGTTTTGAGGAAGCTCATGACTGAGCCCTGTCCTGCAGCTGCCTGGGGACTGTCCTGCTCTGCCTGTGCCCTCGCAGGTGCTGCAGCAGCTGGACCCTGTTCACCTGCAGAGTCCTGCCCAAGCTCCTTTTGCCTGCACTCATCTATCTCCTAAAAGATAAAAGGGGGCACAGATTGCTCGGTGCCAGCTTGCCTGATTCCCAGTGGAATGCAGAAGTGGCTTTTGTGACTTGCTGGGAGTCACAACAGCAATTCCAACCATTCCTGCCCAGCCCACGGGCAGAACAATCCAGCATTTATCCTCTCCTTCCCCTCTCTCCTCAGACATTCAGCACTGCTGCTGCTTGGGGGATCGTTGTTCTCAGCTGCAACGAGCACAGGGCGAGCCCCAAACTCCACTTTTGTCTTTTTTCAAGGCTGAACTTGTGAAAAAGGGGAGCAAATGCTGAGATTTTGGCCCTGCCAGCTCCGTGCCTGAGTGCACCATACAGAGATGGCTTCTGATTCTCCATTTTGCCATGGCAGGAATCATTTCTATCTATCAAACACCAATGGGACATGAATTAAAAGAAGGAAAAAGGCAACAAATTAAAGTAATTCCCCTTAGGCAGACGGAGCTGCCTCTTCTCTTCATGGAATTAAAACTCCCAGAGCCCCAAAATGTTTTCCAGTGCTCAAGCACTCACAATAGTGGTAATATTAAGGGACTTGTTTTCTGTTTAGACACCTGGACAAGGGTCTAAAAAAAACCACTTCTTGAACCAGTTTGGAGAGTTTGGCAGCTCTCACACTGAATTTACCTTCCATTTTGGCCACCTTTGCCTTGAACCTGCACAGGAAAGCTCAACAAGTGTTGTGCAGGAGAGAGTGACATCAAAGAATGCCTAAGTGACATCAAAGGTATTTTTCCCTAACCACCCATTACAGCTCAGTGCTTTTTTTAGTGGGAAAAATGAGAATAAAAGCGTTCTAAAGAACCTTTCCCTGTGCTGGGTGATTAAAATAGCACAATAATTGTAAAATATGGATTTCCTTATGTCACCAGTGGAGGGAATAGACTTGAAGTGCTTTTAGACTTTGGAGGGATAAGGACAGCTGGGCGTGGGGTGGGCAGTGCCAGCAGAACACAGAGAGTTAAAGCATACACTGAAATGCCAGAAGGGGCCTCAGTGCCATTCCCCACCCACCCAGCTTCGCAGGCTGGCCCGGGAAGCAGCAGGGCACTGCTGGAACGCTCAGCAGGCCACTGAAGGGTCTCACACACCGCTTTGTGCAGCTGCCAGCCCCAGAGTGGCCCCAGGAACAATCTGTCCCATGCAGGACACGCGTGGCCACGCCAGCCCGGGGTGGCACACACAGAGCTCTGGAGCCATGGAAAATGCTGGCTCTGCTCCAGGTGTTCAAGGGACAACTGAGGCAGGAGGAGGAGGAGGAGGAGGCTGATGTGCTGCCGAACAAAACCAGCTTCACAGCCCAAGTGCTTGGTTGTCACAGATACATTTTATGAAAATCCTTTAGCCAGGATTTTCTTCTCCTGAGAAGTTGAGGGGCCTCAGAAACAAAATGTAACCAATGACTGTCCGCTGCTGTGGGATGCAGCAGGTGGTCTGTGATTGGTCTCGTGTGATTGTTTCTAATTAATGGCCAGTTGCAGTCCAGCAGTCCAAAGTGTCTCTGGTCAGTCACAAGACTTTGTTATTCATTCAATCTGTTCCTGTCTCACCTTCTGAAGATTCCTTTCTCTCTGTCCTTTTAGTATAGTTTTAGTTTAGCATTTTTGATATAATATATATCATAATATAATAAACCAACCTTCTAAAACATGGAGTCAAGATTCTCATCTCTTCCCTCATCCTAGCTACCCTAAAAAACCACGCTTGGTGCCATCACACTCTTTAGAGCTGGGTGCTATCAAGAAAAAGAAACAGATGTAATAACTTTTGGGAATGACAGACAAGCCCAGTGCATCCCTTGGGATGCACGTCAGGAGAGAGCTGCACACAGCTGCTTCCAGCACCCCTGGCTGATCCAGGACATCTCCCTGACAACGTCACACTGAAGGAAAGCCACTGCAGATCCTGAGCACTGGGGCCATCCCAAAATCCCTGAACTCCACTCACAGCTCAGATGTGCCCCATTCAATGTGCCCATTTCAGCTCTCTGTGTCCTGCTGGCACTGACCACCCCACGCCCAGCTGTCCTCATCCCTCTGAAGTCTTAAAGCATTTCAGGTCTATTCCTTCCGCTGGTGACATAAATAAATCCATATTTTACAATTATTGTGCTATTTTAATCACCCAGCACAGGGAAAGGTTCTTTAGAACGCTTTTATTCTCATTTTTCCCACTAAAAATGACCCCGCCCGAGCCGAGGCTGCCCTTGGCTACAGAGAATCACTCCTTGGAGAGGGGCTGTGATCCATCCTGTGCTCCCATGGGAATGTTCCTGCAGGAGGAGCCCAGGCCGGGGCCATCAGCGCAGAAATCAGGCACAGAGAACACACAGCCCTGCAGGGTCACGTTTGCAGAGCCACAAGATCACCACAAAAGCCTCTGTGGCAGCTCCCTGCTCAAAGCCCTGGGGGTAAATAATGAAAGAAACCCCAGGAATAACAGAAGATCAGTATTAGGAGTTAATAGATGCTATGTAAATGTTCAATTCATGTCTTTGAGAAGCTAAATTTGGGGGTAATAAACACCTTAAATATACTGTAGTTTCAGTTCAGTCATCAGGAAAAAAAAAACCCCAAACATATCAAAAGAATGTATTCCTGCCAGCACTTTTGTTTGCATGAATCATGGCTCAGTGAAACATTTCAGGCATATAATTTATCTTTTCTTTGGCTTACATAGTAAATGCTTCATGAATTCATGAATTCTGCCCTTGTTTTAATTATGCTGCGCTCTGAATGTAGTTTTGTAGACCACAAAAATAAAGAGTGGCTCAGCAAACACAGAATGTTTGTGCAGCTCTTAAGCTACAACTGTGGAGCCTCTCTCTTACTCACCAGCAACGCTGTTTGTTTTGTCTTGGCACTCAGCGCAGGGAAACTTTGCTTTTAGCATTTACAGATACTACAAGTCATAATCCACAAAGAAAAAAAAAAAGAGAGAGAGAGAAAAAAGAGGAGCTGCTGGCAGCGATATCTTGATTTTTGGTATGATTATTTGGTAACAGTTTGTAGTTACTACAGTTACAGTAATTAAATTAGGCTTGGTCATTCTCCCATCCAGCAGGAGAATTGGAACTTCAGAGGGAACAGAAGGCAACTGTGCTGCAAGGCAGAGCCCCAGCCTTTGTTTTAGGGATTGGGTTAAATTTGGCAACACATTGCAGTGTTTAGCTGATGTATTTTCCCCAAAAAAGGTGCTTAACTCCTCTCTGCCCCCACCATACATTCCTTTTCATATCTGAAAGAACCAAAGACAAAATTACAGCCCAGAAATTCAAGCATAAGTTTAAAATTCCTCTCCCTGTCATCCAGACCTGTCATTTATTTACCCAGTGAACCCCAATTTGGTGATTCCTCAAAGATGTCCATGGTGCAGCTTTAAGCACACACCTGGGAGGTGTAGAGGCATTTTTGACAACCAGACCTGTCCTCAGGAATGTTCCAGAAAGCTGCTGGGATCCTGCAGCCACTCCCAGCACCACCCAGGGCTCAGCAGTGCCTGGCATTTCCAGGTTGTTCCCATCAGGATGGGGATGGGGACAAGGGGACTGGGGCAGAACTGCCCATCAGTAGGAATTCATGAGAAATCCAGGTGTTATCGATGTAATAAAGCTCGATCTGGATGAGCAGTGCTTTCCTGCTTGAACTGGGAGAATTATTTAGATTCTCTTCAGTCCCTGATCATGCTCTGCCTCACCTGAGCTTTCAACAGGACTGTTTGCTCCCTGCAATGTTGAACTCTGAATTTTAGCTAAAACTGCTCCCAAGTGTTCTTTCCTTGGACTTTCACAGCACCCCTCCAGCAGCACCAGCTGTGACCTTCCCCACTCTGCAAATGAAAGCAGTGTCACTGCAGTGACAGCAAAGTAGGAAATGAGAATTTGGCATTTGGTGGGAAAAGAGACAATTCCTGCAAGCCACAGGGAGGATTTGCTGTGTGCGATAGTCAAAAATATCTGCAGGAATTTGGGTGTTGAAAAGCTCCATTCTAAGAGGCTGAACACAGAAGTGCCAGTGTGCCCTGAACAGAGGATTCATTGCAAATTATCCCCCCTGTCCTGCTTAGGTGCTGAATGCCTTTATGGGTTCTTTAAATGTGCATCCCGAGCTGTCTGAAACACCAGAGATGGGAGCGCTCCTGAGGGGCAGGGGGGAAAAATGTGACGGTTCTTTCTTAAAAATGAACCCTCAGAAAAATATTACAATGTGTAAATTTGTACAAGAAATGTGAACTTCAAATTTGAGAAGGTCTAAGACAGAGAAGACAAAGATTAAAAATAAAAGGATTTTGGGGCAACTTGCAATGCTGGCAGTGTAAGCAGTGAGTATCCCATGAGTTAAGTTCACCACTACCCAGAGCATCAGTGATCACCATCTTCTTTGTAAGCCTGAACTGGCCAATAAAAGCAATTATTAATGGGGTATTTACACATTGGTTTTCCCTCCTGTCCCTGACAATAGACAGGGTTTCAATTGGATCGCCAATTCCTGTATTCCACCCCTCCAGCAGAACTCGCAGTTACAGCATTATTCCCTTTCAGAGGATGGGTTTTTCCTGTAGTTAATTACCTGAAAATTATACCTTTGCTGACATCAGATCTGGCAGGAAGTGCAAAATCTGAACTCATATTAACTTCCAGCTCCTTTGACCAGAGTGCTCTTTCAGTTAAGATCAGAGTTTCTTATATCATACTCTCATGCTGTAAAATCATTTCTAATGAACCACTTTTCCTTAACAAAAACATCACAATAAGCTGGAGTACAAAAACAGTTGCTGCATAATGTTCCTTATTTTGCTGAATAGGGTATCCAGCCACTGTTGCTAGAGAAGTAGGGCTATTTAAAAATGGCCCAAAACACACCAAAGAACTTTTAGAAACCCATCCAGCGTCCAACTCCAAGGTCCTAAGGCACAAGAAACTGGTTTAGTTTCAGGTATTTTTGCTTTCATTTGCAGCTGGCAGCTGCTCCTCCTGGCAGTTGGAGCCGTGTTGCCCAAACATTTCAGGGAATTATAAATTGAATTAAACTGGAGGTCAGGATTTAGTCATTCTAAAAATTCGAAATTTAGTAATTCTAAATAATACTACATTTAGTAATTTAGTATTCTGAGACAGAGCTTCATTCCTTGGCCACAGGTTCATCTTCCACACCTGTGTCCTTGGCGTTACCTGTGGTCATTTTCGGTGCAACACTGATTCATTCCCACCCCCACACGGAGTTATCCCACCCTGCCAACATTCCCAAGAGGTTCCACCGGCAAAAGCGAAATTAAAGGCTATTTTACGTATTTTATGAAGCACTTGCCTTGCCCGGTGGTTCCCCGTGAGGCGCGCCGGCCGCGATGCTCCCGTTGGGAACGTCCAGCCGCTGCCTTCCCTCCTCAGGGCCACCTCGTGTCCTCGCCGTGCCCTTCTCCAGCCTGAAGATCCTGTCGAAGAGCGTCACTTGCCTGCCCTTCGGGGCGGCCACATCGCGTCCCTCAGGTGTCCCCGCGAGCTCCACGTCCTGCAGCGGGGCCTGGCCCAGGTTTTTATGGCCTCCCTGCCGGGCCGCAGCTGCCCCGGGCGCCTCCGTGCCCTCACTGGGGGCTTTGTTCAGGCGGGTGGCATCAAGGGTGGCCTCCGCGGGGGCCGCAGCGGCCGCCGGCTCCTCGGCAGGCGCTGGCACAGCCCAGGGGAAGGGCAGCAGGGAGCGGGGCCTGGCAGCTGGCAGGGCCCTGCTGGCAGCGCTCCCGCCCGAAGGAACAACCGCGTTATCCCGGCCTGCAGGAGCCCTGGCATCCGCTGCAACACAGGGAGATAGGGAATTACCCACGGGCACGGGCACCGCGGGCACCCGGGCTGGGGCGAGCCGGGTCTGAGGGCACACTGGGGACCCTGTGCTGCTGCGCATCCCCACAGCAGATTTCTGCCTCCCCTCACTGAAATCAGTGTGAATTCCACCCTCTGCTCATCCCCAGAGCTGATTTTTGCCATCCCTCACAGATATCAGTGTGAATTTATCCTCTGCTCATCCCCAGAGCTGATTTTTGCCATCCCTCACAGATATCAGTGTGAATTTATCCTCTGCTCATCCCCAGAGCTGATTTTTGCCATCCCTCACAGATATCAGTGTGAATTCCACCCTCTGCTCATCCCCAGAGCTGATTTTTGCCATCCCTCACAGATATCAGTGTGAATTTATCCTCTGCTCATCCCCAGAGCTGATTTTTGCCATCCCTCACAGATATCAGTGTGAATTCCACCCTCTGCTCATCCCCAGAGTGGATTTTTGCTCCCCTGCCAGCCCTGCACCCTGAAATCAGTGTGAATTTTACCCTCTGTTCATTCTCAGAGCTGATTTTTGCTTACCTGTCACCCACTCATTGATATCAGTGTGAATTTTACCCTCTACTCATCCCCAGAGTGGATTTTTGCCACCCCTCACTGAAATCCATGCAAATTTTACCCTCTACTCATCCCCAGAGCGGATTTCTGCCACCCCTCACTGAAATCAGTGTGAATTTTACCCTCTGCTCATCCCCAGAGCGGATTTCTGCCCCCCTGCAACTCCTCAGTGAAATCAGTGTGAATTTACCCCCTGCACAACCCCCTTGCAGTGCCAAAGTCAGATCCCAGCCCTGTTTGGCACTCCTCAGCCCAGAGGACAGCAAATTAAAATCAGTGACATTCAAAAAAAACCCCAAAACCAGTAAAACTCCAGACAGGTATATATCAACATATCACCTGCTCCTCTGTCAAAGCTAAAGGCACAAAAAGAAGGGGAAGCACCAGGACTGATCCCATTTCCTGGCTGGCCAAACTCCCAGCAGGGAGTTCTGTGCCGTCAGAACCGATTTCAATCATTTTTCCTCGCCCTGCTGCCTGCTCTCCTCAGTGCAGCTCCTACCTGCACCTCTCCTTTGCCCGTGGGTTATTTTGAGCCTGATTTGAATACTGATAAACCACATCCCAGCCAGGTTTCTTATCCTTACATTTCTCTTTGCATTTTACATTTCTTCTCTCACAAACTGTGGCTCAGAGTCAGATTTCCTCCCCCAAAACTCACACAAATCATTCCCTGGGTGCACATGTGGCCATCACACCTTAGATGCAAAAACCCTTTTGATTTAAGAGTGTATTTTATGATTTTATAAAACAGTAATGCTTTGATAGCTCAGTTGAGGTGAAAATCCCTGGTATGGGATTCACAGGCAGGAAAAGGCAGCTCCTGCTTTACCCAAGACAAAAGAAACAAGAGACAAAAGAAAAATAATCTTGCTTGGATCTGTTTTGGGGCTGGGAGGCAGAAGCACGGATGATGGGGTGTGAAACCCCAATAAAAAAGGGTCTTGTCAGAGGTAAATTTCACAGCTCCCCCTGAGCTTCAGCTTCTCTTCCCTGCTTGGACTGGAATATGGATCTGATTTCCCTGTCAGTGATCACCACATTTCAAGGATGAATTTAGATGTATTTAATTATAACTGTGGAAAACTGACAGGCTCAAACCGACTTGCTGAATTAGAGCAGGAAAATTGTCAGTTTCAATGTAAAATTGAAATTATTTCAAATTATAATTGCAATAGTCTAGTCAATATTATGCCTTTCACATTTTCCTTTAAGAGAAAGAAAACCCCAGATACCAAAAAAAACCTGACTGAAACATCTTCCACACAGCACAGATCTTCAGTGTGAAATTCTTTGAGATCAGGAAAACAGAACCATTTTAGATCCCAGCTTTCAAATCCACCCCTTGGCTTTTCACAGCAACATTCCCCCAAGCTTCCCACCTCCCCAGGAATTCTGGAGAATCCCAGAAAGCATCAGCAGCTCCTGGGCTGATGTGTCTGCATCCCTCAGACTCTGTCCTGCCTGGCAGCACCCCGGGATCCTGGGCACATCCCTGGGGACTCCCAGCAGGGGAGCAGAGCCCGAGCCCAGCCTGGAGCTCCCTTTTCCCACAGCTTTAATCCCACGGCTGGGTGTCCCCTCAGGAGCCTGCACCAGCCCAGGCTGGTCCTGCTGAGCAGCAAGTGGGGTTTGCCATGAACCCCAGGATCATGGAATGCTTTGGGTCAGGAGGGACTTTGGGGACCAGGGCAGGAACACCTCCCACTGTCCCAGGCTGCTCCAAGCCCCAATATCCAGCCTGGCCTTGGGATCCAGGGGCAGCCCCAGCTGCTCTGGGCACCTGTGCCAGGGCTCAGCACCCTCCCAGGGAAGGATTTTTTCCTAATATCCAACTTAAACCTATTCTCTGTCCATTTGGAGCCATTCCCTGTGTGCTGTCCCTCCATCCCTTGGAAATCCTCTCTCCACTTTTGCTCTTGGCTCCTCCAGGCCACCCTGAGCTCACCCCAGAGCTTCTCCTGCCCGGGTGAACAATGCCAGCCGTGCCAGCAGAGCTGCTCCATCCCTCTGCCCATCCTGGTGCTCCTCTGGATCTCTCCAGCAGCTCCTGCCCGTGCTGGGGGTGCAGTGGGGCAGTGCTGGAATGTGCCAGCATCACCTCAAGGGACTTTACCCAAACATCTGCCAGCAGCAGAGGCACAGGTGACATGCTCAGGGCTGTGGTGCCAGCAGCCACCCCCAGCACCCCACAGCTGCCAGGACCTGCTCCCAACTCCTCCCCTTGGATCACTCTTAATGAGCCTTTTGCTGCCTCTTTTTTGGGTGTTTTGGGCAGAGTGGCCAGAGCTCCCCAGCACAGCCTGTTCTGGCAGGCTGAGAGTTTCCACTTTCTGGGCATACATGATTTTTTTCCCCCCTGCATTCTTCCTCTGCTGTTCTGTAAGGAAGCAGCTCCACTGGCTCCAGTCCTCGGGCAGCAATATCCTCCCGTGGCATTTCATGAGCACCAATTGCAGCTTTAATGTCCTGACAGGCACAGCAGAAGTGCAAATCACAGCTGCTCCAGCACCTATTTAGATACTCAGCTGGGGCCACTGAGGATCAGCTGCAGCTTCCTGAGCCTCCTGTAGTAAAGTTTGAAAAAGAACTTCTAATTATAGCTGGAAACTTGGGAAGGAAGCAAAAACCAAAACCCCTTCCCCAGCTAAAGAAAGGAGAAAGAATATCCATAGGAAAATAACTGTAAGAGATGCTGAACTTCTGCTTTATGTAACAGATAACAAATGAACCACAGCAAAACTGGCTTTGGCTCAAAAATAGGGATATAAGCTCAGCACTGAGAAAACCAGCTGAACAAGTAGCAGCTCAGGAACCCACGGAGCTCCTTTTATCTCAAATTATCATGGAAGGAATGGAAGCCCTGGCAAATGTCACTGCCCGGGCTCTGCTCTGTGTGTGTTGTGTCAGGAGAGCTCCAGCTGCTCCAAGGAAATTCTGCTCAGCCAGAGGCAGAGCAGATCCCAGTGCTGGGCTGGGCTGTGCTGAACAGGCACAGCAAACCGAGGGAGAAAACCTTGAAATTCCAGTATTTGGGTAAAAATATGTGTTATTTTTGTTTTTAAAGACACACAACTGTCGGTTTTTCCCCAGATTTATTCCTCAATCCAGAGGCAGAATTGCAAAGATAAGCAAAACCCCCCAAATTCTAGGCCAGGTCTTTGAGCAGATCAAAGCTGCTCGTTGTGACTGAGATTAAAAGCTGCTCTGAGATGAAAATCAATACACAATTTACAGACTGCATTTCAGACTACTCCTGCTCCAGCATTTGCCTTTCAACTCTTTAACAAAAGGCAGTCACACTCCAGAAGATTTGTCTCCCTTTACCTTCCCTTCATCAGGGTGTGTTAAAAAGGAAATTTTGTGGCCACACGAAGTCCCTCTTCTGTAAGAACACTTTTCTTCCCTGCAATTTGGCAAATTAGACCAACACTTTTTCCTTGACTTAGTAAAAAATAGAGAAGCTAATCCAAGAGTCCACAACCCCCCTACACTGCTGCATTTTGACCTTTCCAAGAGCCTACATTTGGGTTCCTTGCAGCAACAATTCCCCCAGGGCTTGGTGGAGGCACGAACTGCACCAGGAATTCCCCCAGAGCCTGGGCAGAGTTTGGGACAAACCTGGCAGGGACCAGCACCAGGGCACCCTGCCTGTGATGCTCCACACAAAGCCCTCCCCTGTAAATCCACTTTTTGCGGCCAGGGCAGAGCCAAATTCCCGGAAGTATTAAGCAGAGAACTTTGGAAAGAATTCCTTATTTTTCCTTTTGTTGTATTTACAATTTGCAGCTTCTGCAGAGCCACATTTCCAAGTCAGAGCTGGAACTTGGGTTCAGCCCCCAATTCAACGCCACACATGAATATTTACTGTTCCTTCAGTCCCAACCCCCCTTCCCAGCCCATACCTTCACCATTCACCGCCAGGGGAGGGTTCTGAGCAAACACCACAGATCCATTTGAAATACTGTCGGGAGAGTCGGAGAGAGGCTGAAATAACAAAAACCAGAGTTTTTAGGGCATCAAAGGGGTGAAAATTGCACTGGCAGCAGCCCGGGGAGGTGGGAGTGGGGTTGCTCACCTGGTAACTCTTGACTGTGCAGGTGTTGTCATCCTCAGCTTCCTCTGGCACACTCGGGTTATTCCCCATAGCTCCTGTGAGGTGGAAGAGAGAAAAAACCCAAATAACCCCTTCTTTGTCATCAATGTGGATTCACTGCCGATTCTAGTTAAGAGACAGCCAGTGGGGGCAGGTGCTAAAATCCCCAAAATCCCACCCAAGGGACCTGCCCCAGCCGGTCTGCCCCGAGCCCATCGTGCTCAGGGCTCGCAGCTGCTCCCCACAATGGCACAAGCCAACAAACTTTTCTTGTTTGTGGAGGCAAACTGGCTGCAGCCCCACCTGCAGCGTTCCTCGGGGCTCAGGAGAGAGCAGCAGGAGTCAGCAGCCAAACAAGGCTCAAACCTGAGCAGAAATTACAGCAGCTTGTGTATTTCTGTTTGGTTTTTGTTTAAGAAAGAGCGGGGAGAAGGAAAAGAGGCAGCACGGAAAGGCATCACACATGGAAACTCTGAACTGCAGCCCGTGTACTAATTCACGTAAATCTTCTGGGGGCTTGGTTTGTTTTCTTGTCCTCTTAATTTCAAATACATCTGAGGGCTTTTCTTTTCTTGTCCCTCCTTTTCTTTTGCCCTTAATTTAAAATACATTTATATACATTTTGCCCTTAATTTAAAATACAGGTACCCCCTGATCTTGCTCTGTAAATTCTTTGGGGCCAAACACTCCCTGAAAAAGGGTGGAAGAGCAAAGCAGACCCGAGTCGAGAGGGGAGTTCCTGTTGACTCAGGATATAAAAGTGTGTTTGCTGTTAAAGTACCCAAATAAACAACGAGGAGAAAATCTCCTGAGCCACACCTGGAGAGAGGGAGGTGCCCAAGGAGAGGAGGCTGGGGCTGTGCTCACCTTTGGGATGCCCTGCACAGCCACCAGGGCTAACAAAGTTATTATTGCTCCACTTCCTGCCTGAGGGCATCAGTGAAGCTGCCAAGAACGGAGGAGAACACCTCCTTTAAATAAATCAGATTGAATTTTAATGGAACCACCTTATCTGTCATGGAAAAGAAGGAAAGCAGTAGTTTTAGTAGATGGCATTACCTGCGATTGGAATGGGAGAGCAGGATCAGCTCTCAGCCCCACCTCTGCTCTGACTGCTGAGGGTTTCACAGGGGTTTTGTGCCTCAGCTGATATCCCCAGGATAAATCAGAAATCCCGATTTGGGCTGGGAAACAGCCAGAGCCTCCCCGTGGATGCACAGAGAGCTCCTGCCCTTGCTCTGTGACTGTTTCCTGGCAGCTTCCAGGGCTGTCCCACGGCAGGAGAAGAAAACAAGGTTTGAACACAGGCTTGACGGTAAATCCAGTGTCTGCTCGAATCTGCAGGATTTGTTTTGTCCTGCACTCCCGAGGCCTGGTTTGTGCCAGGACACAGCCCAGGCACAGGATGGAATACTTGCAGGTTTGCTTTCTTTCTCACACGTGCTGTAAAGTCTGTGTGTGAGAGAGAGAAGCAAATTCCTCTTAAAAAAAAAATAAATCAATGATTTGTAGCTGATTCTCAACCCTGCAGCTTCCTGCTGATGCAGATTTCCTCACACCAGGTGAGTTGTCTGGAGCTGATGCAGAGCAGGGGCCACAGGCTCTGATCTCTGGCAGGTTTTGCTCCAGGGGAGCTCAGCCATTTCCTAAAATCCAGTTTATAATTCTTGCTGAAATAAAACACACACAGCAGCCATGTGGAATTTCAAAACATTCTCACTCACAGGAGCTGTCTCAAGGAAGGACGGAGATGAACAGGAGGGGATTTTTGCTAAAAATGGGAAAGCTTGCTACACAATCCCAAATGTGATCCCAAACCACCAAACTCTGTTCTCTGCTGTGCACGTGGAGAGTGTGGAGCTGGGGCTGCCCCTGGATCCCTGGCAGTGCCCGGGGCCAGCCTGGAGCAGCCTGGGACAGAGGGAGGTGTCCCTGCCCTGGCAGGGGTGGGACAGGATGGGCTTTAAGGTCCCTTCCACCCCAAAGCCCTCTACGATTTAGCGAACATCCCTGTGTGTGCTTCTGCCTCATTTTAAAAAATGACAGGTCACTGCCACCTACAGACAACCGCGAGCAGCAGCAGCGGTGATCCAAACACAGCAAATGGATCACGCTGGTGCCACAGCTGTGCCCTGTGCCAGCCCAGCTCCCGTCAGTCCTGCAGCTGCCTGTCCCCCGAGCTGGGCAGCAGCTCCAGCCCTGGCATTCCCCTGGAATGGATTTCTTTTCCCAGAGTGCTCAGATCCATTTTTCTCTCATTTGGTATGTGGCTTAAAGCTGGAGTTACTCGATGTGAAGGCAAATTAAGGATTCCCACGATGCGTTTGTGGGGTAGATAATGATGGAATTGCAGCAGGGTTTGGTTGGAAGGGCCCCTGGAGATCACCCAGCCCCACCCCTGCCCAGGCAGGGCCACCTGGGCCAGGTGACACAGGAACTCAGCCAGGGGGTTTGGGGTGTCTCCACCCTCCCAGGGGCTGTGCCACGGCTCTGTGGGAAGAACGTCCTCACTTTGTGAGAGAAAATGGGACAACTTTTATGGGAGAAGATGGATTGGGAGGGCTGAGAGGGGAAAAGAGATGATTCTGATACAAGAACATTCTTCAAAATGAGAGGAAAGCCCTTAAAAGTCAGGAGGAGCTGCAGTAGCTCCTGTCCTCAGGCTTCCTTTCCAGGTACAGGTTTTCACCAAGTTCCAAGGATATTGTCCTTGTGGGGGTTTCCCTCAGGCCAGCTGGAATCCAGCCTGACTGGTTCCAAAAGGAACATGAACTACCAGCTTCTACAGCTCTGGAACAATCCCTTTCCCAAATTATGCCTCACCGCTTCCATTGTAATGCAGCAAAGAATTCAAAAGGAAAATAAATGTATTTTTAATTGGTTTTAATGTTATTTGCACCACAGTGTGCCAAGTTCAAGGCTTGGGAAAATCCTTTTTCACTCTCTCTGTCTCAAAAATCATTGGTTTGGTCCTGGCAGAATGGTAAAAGCTTTGAAAATATGAGAGAAAATTACTGCAAAATCTGTGATCTGCTGGGTGCTGCTAAAGGCAGCCAAGCCTCCCTCCCTGATGTACTGAGCAGCCTGGAATATTGCAATCACCCGTGTCCATTAATGCCAAAAGTCCACATTTAACTCCCCACTAAAACTTGCCATATGTTGCATTTAAACAGCACAGAAAACAATCAATTTCCCTGCCCTTGGGACCCAGGAAAGGCTCCATCTCCTCGAGGAGAGGACATGGCCACGTCCAGGCGGAAAAGCAGAATTTTCAGCTCTGATTGATGTGGAGCGAAGAAAGGGCTGCTGAGAGCACAGCGTTCAGAAATCCTGCTTACCTTGAGAGCAGCTCTGCCTTGTCCTGCAGGGAGAGGCACCTGGGACACTGCTGAGGTGTCAGAGGTGGCTCCGAGCCCTGGCAGAGCTGGGCAGCAGCAGTGGGCACACGGGGACAGCAGGAGGGAGGGCTGGGCTGAGTCACCCACAGCAAACAAGGAACACCCAGCAGCACCTGGGATCCCGCCTGGCAGGGGCTGGGCACGCAGGACATGCTGCCTCGCAGCCCTTAAGGCTCTTGGGACAGCTCTGTGCAATTCTTTCAGCCACTCCACGCTGGAGCCAAGTGGGGAAAGCAAAATAGCTCAAACATTCACGCCCTGGGCTCTCGGGGAGGGGACAGCTCCAAAATGCCACCATTGGCAAGCAGTCCCAGTGTGGTGGGGAAGGGCTCTGCCACAAAGCTGTGCCCCCACTCTGCAGGAAAAGCCAGGGCACTGCTGGGGAAAGGCAGAGCAGGTGCTTCTAAACCCAAATACAGAAAAGGAGACTTGCAGGGGCTCCCAAGATCCTCGGGCAGGACTGCTGGAGCAGAGCAGCGGAAAGCAAGTGCAAAACATGCTTTTGTGAGAGCAAAACCCAGGAAAAGCCAAACCATCAGAGCAGAGCTGCACATCAGGGAAGGAAGGACAGGAAGATGAAGGATCTGAAGGAGTTACCTGGGACAGCCTCTGGGAGCCGGAGCTGGTCCAGGTGATGTGCTGCTCACCCAGCCCTGCCCGCTGTGCCCCTGTCCTTGCCCCTGTCCCTTCTGTGCCCCAGAGCCACAAACACTGGGTGCAAACACAGCCGGGGTGGAGCGGCGCCGTGCCCCTCCCCAGCCCTCCCCAGGTGTTTTCTGCCCTCAGCTCTGTGGCCACCCAAACCTGCTCCAAGGCACTTGTGGATCCCCGTCCCTGGGGCAGCCCCTCCCTGGCCTGCTGTGGGGATGGTGACATTGTCACAGACCCCTTCCCAACGCGGGCTTTCCCCCAAAGGCAGGGAAAACCCAAAGTTCTTTTACTGGCACGACTGTTTGCTGGTCTTTCTCCCCTGGTTAAAATGTTATTGTGAAGTGGTTTTGAAATGCAAGATGTAAATGTTTAATTCTGGAAATGCTTCATTTCTGTAAGGCAAGGTCATTACATTCATTACAAATTTGCACCATATTTTGCCTTCCATGGATCTGTTTGCTCCTAAAATGTCTTCGAATTCAGCCTTAAAACTTTAATACTCATCATGAAGGAAGTAATTTGGATTTTCATGTCCTTCACCTGTGAATATGAGAATCACAGTGCTGCTTTTCATCAAAAAAAGGCTTTTCCTTGGACTGAGCCATCACAGTGACCTTTATCCTGATTAATTTTTCCCAGTTGTGTGGACACTGAACCATCCGTTCTTTGAGGTGTCTTTCAGCTCTTTAATATTCTTTCCCAGTAATTTCAAAGCCATCCCGTGTTTTCTTCAAGGACAGACCAGAGGGGCACACGGTGAGTTTTGTTTTGCCAAATTGGGAATTATTTAGCTGGGTGGCAGCCACAGAAAATCTTCTGCAGAGCACAGGAAACTGTGCTGCTTTCACGATTTTTCACCCCTCAAAATGCTATTTTTTCCCTTTCTAAAAATCTCCGATGAAGCTGCCACCAAATAAATCTTCCTTCCCTGCAGGAAATGCTCAGCTGGTGCATCTGACAGCTGCATAAAACTTCCTGTTCATCAATGGCACCGAGCTGCCAGCAATTATCAATGATTAACCAGCTTCTTTTATTACTGTCCAGAGGAGAGCCAAGAGCATTCAAATATTGACAGGAGGAGCAGCTGACTCCTGGTCTGTGTTTGCATCTGCTCCTGCCCCACGTGCTCTGGAGATGGCTGAGGGGTGGCTTGGAGGTGAGGGTTCCCACCTGGCTGCTGCTGCCAAGGTTTATCCAGCAGAGCCCCGGGGATCAGCAGCAAAACCCCCCCTGGCAGCACGGGCAGAAGGAACCTGCGGGAGAAAGCTGAGCAAAAAGCAAAATTAGGCATAGCTCCAGTGGGATTCTGGCAGTTTGGAGCAAAATGTAAATGAGGTTTTGACTCAGCTCTGATGTTTCTCTCAGAAGAGGATGGAGGGAGTGAATCGTGGATTCTTTCAGATGACAGAGCCCAACATTTGCATGGATTGATGGATCCTGGATCCCGGGCAGGGAGGGCTGGGGGAGCCTTCTGAATCCAGATCCAGCCCAGCCCCTGGGCCTCTGAGACCCACAGGTTTGTTCTCCTGGAGCCTGCATTCCTGAGACCCTCTGAGGGCCACACTGTCAGTTCATCCTTCTTAGAGGAGGTTCCCAAAAACCTGAGGCAGTGCAGTGACTGATGCTGTCACACAGCTGGGGCTTCCACACCTGACAGACCCCAAAACAAGGTGCTGGCACCCTGAAATTCCTGATATCCATTACAAAATCCATGATCTTGGGACAGACAGGAGCTGGAAGCTGGTGCAGAGGTCATGCCCATCACCACAAACATCCTCCTCCCTGGAGGAGCAGGTGCTGCTGTGAGCTGCAAAAGGAAAACACACCTGACCTCCTGCAAACCTGAAAAGCCTGGCTTGGAGCTCCAGGGAAAACTGGTTCTGCTGAAGTTCTGCTGGAGTTCCAGGCTTGATTGGGTCTGGCTCCTGCACAGCTGGTGGCTCTGCTGGGTGTCCCCGGTGATGTTTCAGCCAGTTGGGTTTCCCTGCTGTCTCTCAGAGTTCCTGTTAATGCTGGGTCTGTCCCATGTTTCAGCACTGTTGGTCTGAGTGGGCAGTGAAAAGCAGAGCATGATTGCTGCAGTGCAGGAGCCCTGGGAAGCAGCACCATCCCTGATTATCACCGTGCCTCCCGTGCCTCTCTGCAGGCCCTGGCTGAGGCTGCAGCCCCTCCTGTGCTCTGGCCCTGCAGCAGCTGCCCCAAGCCCAGAGGAATCCCTGCAGATCCACGCTGGGCTGGGAGCTCACGCGCTCCAGCTGGAGCTCCGTGGGAAACGTTCCCTCGTTCTCCTTCCCAGAGATGCCTGAGCAGCGTTTTTAAATGATATTTCAGCCTGGAGTTTGTGCAGACTGTGAGTCACAGTGTTGATGTAGGAAGGGAGCTGCTGATCTGATTGTCTCCTCTTCCCCCATCACAAAAATCCCCCAGGTTCCTGCAGCCACTGTTCTTCTGTTTTTAAAGAGGGAGGATTCCAGACTCTACACCAGCTATTTCTCCACGTGGGAGCTTCTAGAACAGATAAAAGGTTCCTGTGTCAGGGCTGAGACAGAGAGTTATTGTAGACGTGGTGCCTCAGTGGGTGGAACAGGCATTTGAACCACAATTACTCTCCTGTAGGAGCACTTTAGGTCTCTATCAAACATGCAGTGATGATAACAATGCTATGTCAAATATTCACTTCCTTCGTGCAGCTTCTGCACAGCCTGGGCCACCACCCTCCCCAGCAGGCTCTGCTTGGACCCCCTGGCTCTGCTTTCCTGTCAGTGCTTCCCCTTCCCAAGCCTGAAATGTGGAAAATGTGAGGAGCTGCAGCTACTAAAGAGAAAAAGAAGTGAAAAAAGTCTTCTTGTAAACCCTGTATGTAATTCTTGCCTTGAGCGAGGAGGTCCCATGAGCATGGACCTGCAGCAGGGGTGTTTGTGATGGCTTTTGGGGCGTGTTTGGCCCACGTGGGTCAGGTCCAGGATGTTCCCCTGTGCTGAGGAGGGGCCAGGCACAAGGCTGAGCCTGCTCTGGTGGGATGTGCAGAGCTGGGAATAGCAGAGTGCCCCCAGCCAGGTCTGTCCTGGCCAGTTCCTGCTGCCACACTCCTGCCCTTCTGTCAGGTGCTGCTGGGACACCTTTGTTTCCTCACCCTGGTGGCTTCGGGCTGTGGGAAAAATCCAAATTTTCTTCTGTTTTCTTTGGACTTCTCCCAAGAAAAGGCATCAATGGCCTCGGGCACCTTGTCCTGGTGCTTCCTGCTCACTGGGGTCACCTGGGAGAGCTCTCCCTGCAGTTCCAGCTGTGAATTCCTGCAGCTGCCCTGGAACACAGGAGAGCCTCCTCAGGCCACTGCAGGATTAGGGCAGCTGCAGCCAATTCTTCTCCCTGGACAAATATGATTTGCTAAATTCCTGCCGAGTGGAGATGCAAGGATGGATATCCCTGATGCAGTCCAGTGAAGGGATAAAAGCTTTAAAGGGAGGAAACATTGACCTTAGTGAGGGATAAGAATTTGATATCATTTTATTGCAGCCACTGGGCTATCAGGCAGGAGCTGTGCCAGCCCCTGGGCTGTCCCTTTCCCTTTCTGAACTCGTGTGAGCTCCGTGACCCTGCTGGATTGCTCAGCACTGCCGAGAGCCAAAGCTTTATTCCACAATTCCCTGAGCAGCCCTGTGCTCCAGCACAGCTCCCTGGAGAGCAGTGACACCCCCGAGCAGGACCTGACCCGTCCTCCGTGGCCAAGGCTTGGAATTACACTTCCTTTGATTTTCCCCTTTATTTTACCCACTTGTAAAAATCAATTCGAGCTTCAAATCTGACCACATTCTCAGCATCAGCCGGCAGAGATGGAAATTCAGGGATGCTGAGGGATGCTCAGGGAAATTCCGGGATGCTCAGGGAAGTTCCGGGATGCTCAGGGAAATTCCGGGAAGCTCAGGGATACTCTGGGATGCTCACGGAAGTTCCGGGATGCTCAGGGATACCCATGGAAGTCCCGGGATGCCCGGCAGCCTGTCGGCAGGTGGCGGCCTTAAGCCGTGCTCAGCCAGGAGATGCTCAGTGCGCTCAGCTGAGCCCAGCGTTTTACCCCAAAAATCCACCCTTCCCTTCCCTTCCCTTCCCTTCCCTTCCCCCTTCCCTTCCCTTCCCTTCCCTTCCCTTCCCTTCCCTTCCCTTCCCTTCCCTTCCCTTCCCTTCCCTTCCCTTCCCTTCCCTTCCCTTCCCTTCCCTTCCCCAGTTTTAGGTTTCCAAACCCTTTTCCTCCCTGGGGGAAGGTGCCACAAGACAATCAACCTCAATTCTGAGTTTCTGACCCTTTTCCTCACTGGTAGAGGGTGCCACAAGACAATCAACCTCACTTTTCAGTTTCTGAGCACTTGGAACTCAAAATGAGGTGCTCCCAAGCAGCCCTGTGCCTTCCAACCCTTTCCAGGCACTTCCAGCCACTTTCCCCCTCCTGCAAAGGAATTTTCTGTCTGTTCTCCTCTGCCTTCAGCCAGTCCTGGCTGATGAACTGCACCTGCCTGTGCACGTTTGTGCAGCTCAAACTGGAAGTGAGATTTCTACTCTTTAATTGCCTGCTCTGGAAAAAAAAAATAATCTTTCCAAGCCCTCTGGGTTTCCTCCATGCTGCCACAACACCAGTGTTGTCCTCGTGCTGTTAAAACAGACTGTGGTGACTGAGGGGAGAGTTTGGCAGCACGAGAGCTGCTCTTGCCATGACAGACTCATGGGCAGGTTTGCTTTTAGCATCTTGAGTAAAACCCCAAGTCCCAGCTGTGAAAATAACATGTGGGTGTCAACAGGTCAAGGACCTACTCATACATCCTTAAAAAATTAGGTTATCATGGTGATTGTCTTTTAAATAAAGAAACACAACCAAGAGAAGTTGATTCGAACACTGATGTTTGGGTGATTAAGAGTAACTTAAACATTTCTTTAACGATCAAATTTCTCCCTCTAGCATTAATGAACCAGCTGTTAGGATTGACTCCTGCTCCAGCTTCATCCCTTTGTTCCCATTCTGAACAAAAAACCCAATTTAGGCACGAGGAACCTTCTGAAGATGCCTCTGGTGCAGGCAGAGGTGGAGGGGGGTAAATGCCAGCACATGACTCAGGCTGTGTCTCAAACCACACAGCTGCCACTGTTTGCTCTGAACCAGGCTCATTCTGAAGTTATCTTTATTTTTCTTTCTCTCGGATCAAGTTTTTGTGTTGTTAAATTTGTTCCCTGGGGTCAGGGAGTCCGTGCTGCTGTTTTCAGGTGTGGTTAATGATTTAAGGTGACTCATATGTCAGGGCTCACTCAGCCAGGCCTCACAACAAACCCAGCAGTGACTCAGGAAGGTTTTTTATCTTTGTGTTGAGGTGATGTGTGCTCAGGGAATTCTAAAAGAAAGAGCAATAACAGATATTTTAGCAGGGTTTATTTTTGTGTTCCCACTCTGTGTTTGTAGCTCCGTGAGGGGATCAGAGAGCCCTTATCAGGGACAGCCCAAATGCCCCAGAAAAGAGCAGCCCTGGGCTCCTGCAGCTGCTGCAGGGCTGGGTTTACAGAGGACACCGTGGTTAATGTTTTTGCAGCTGGCATGTGACTTGCAGAGGGGACACCCGAGGGACAAGGGAGCTCTGCACCCTGTGGCACGGCCGGGGTGGCTGAGGGCAGGAGGCAGAGCCACCCCAGTTCTCATCTGAGCACTCCAACCCACCCGTTTTAGTCAGCTCTGGAAACCACCTTGAATGTGCCCAGGGATTAATGGGAGCGTTGTGCAGGGTGACAGAGCCAGCCTGGCAGGGCCATCAGAGCTCAGCCATCCAGGCCTGCCATGGCAGGGACACCTCGCGCTGCCCAGGGACACTGCCAGGGATCCACAGCTGCTCTGGGAACGCCATCCCAGCCCCTCTCCACTCCCACAGACAGGAATTCCTTCCCCATGTGCTGAGCAGGGATCACGGAGGGAACGATTTCCCCGTGCCACTGTCCCCAGCAGCAACAGAAGCTGAGGTTTTTAAGGTCAGAAATGAAGAATGAGCTTGAAGTGTTGAGTCAGAACAGAAATCCCACAGGAAAATTGTGGGTGCATTCCATAAAATGAGACTTCTTCAGCAAGGATTAGTAACAGCTGAGGTATTCTCTTACATAAATGTCACTTTTGAAAATGCTGATGAGAGATAGGGACTATTTTTTTCCCCCCAGGAGAAAATTGATTGGGAATTCTCAAAGCATCTTGATTGCATTTGTGTATCCTGCAAATTCCACTTGCAAACACTTCCGAAGGGCGAGCCTGGCACTTCCCTGATCCCGAGGAGTTATAAATAACTGCAGGAAGCACTCCACGTTCCTCCAGTCTGGGCAATGTTTAACGGGGGTCAGTGTGCAGTGAACTCCTCAGGTAACGGAGTCCAGTGGACAATCATTGCCTGGCACTTCAGTTTTCTGTTTGGATAATTTGACCTTTTAATTGAGCACTTAACCTGAAAGTTTACACAGTTTGAGGCCACTCTCAGAAGGAGAAAAAAAACCCCACTATTATATATATTCTTCTCCAAATTTCCAATTAAAGGAAAACCATGGAAAATGGAGTTTTGCTGTGGCTGCTGGCTGGTGCTGGAGCTCCCAGGAGGAAAACAGGGGTGTTTGGAGCCCAGGGGTTTTGTGGCAGGGCAGAGTGGGTCACGTACTGCCAGGGCTGGGATGGGCTGCCCCCGTTGGCCTCTCCCTTATCACAGAGGGGTTCCTGCTGGAGGCTTGCTCTGCGTGCTCAGGGTGAGCTGGGTTTGCTGGGCACACACAGCATGCCTGTCATCCGTGTTTTCCACAAAGCTGGGGGGGTTTTGGAAGCAATTCATTCCCTCAGCAAATCCTTCTGGAGTGGGGAAAGGCACAGCCAGGGGTGGGCTGCTGCTGATGCTGCAGGGTCCAGCCTGTCTGCAAGGCTCCCTGTGCATCCCCAACCTGCTCCCCTTCCCAGGGCTGCCCTGCTGCTCCAGGGGCTGCCTGAGGGCATTCCTGGGGCTGAGCCTGGTCCCAAAGATGCCTCAGGTTTGGCTTTTCTGTGTTTCACATTCTGTGCTGCTTCAGTGTGTGGGGCTGGGCTCACATCAGGGGATGGTGAGCTCTCTGCACAGAGCAGGGACACAAAACAATTCCTGCTCCAGCTGGGCACCAGGGACAAATGATCCAAAGCTCAGCCCAGGAGCACAAACAGCGTGGGCTGCAGAGAGAAAAACAAGCAGGGTGGGAGTGCCTGGGCTAAAGCTGGAACAGGACAATGAACTGCAAGGTGCAAATGGAGCAGAGCTGAGCCAAGGGAGAGACCCCGGGAGCAATCGTGCATTTTGGGACCATTTTGGCTCATCTTGGGACCATTTTGGTTTCTCTTGGGTTCATTTTGGGACCATTGTGGTTCCTCTTGGCTGCAGCCCTGGTTGGGCTCTTGTGCTGCCCAAGGTGGATCCACTGAGGAGATCCTTTAATAAATCCCTGCTTTATTCTTTAACCCTGCCCAGCCTCTGCTCTAGCTCAGCCTGCACAAGGCATCACCAAAGGGAATTCTGCTGAAAACAGTGTTTAGAGAAGCCACCCTGTGATAAAATATATATTTTTATACTTCCTTGTGAACTTTCTGCAGCTCTGGTGGATCACCCAGCTGCTAAAATGGGTTGTAACTCTACCAAGGAAGTAGCTGGGAGATTCAGAGACCTCAGAGTCCAGTGGGGTTTTTTTCCACCTTTAATAATGTCCAATAAAAGGTGGGAACTGTTTTCCTGCAGATCAGCAATTGCTGAAAGCCAGGGCAGTGCTCTTACTCATGGGCAAGCCTGATAATCCCAGCAAACTCACTCATCCATCCTCCGAGAGGAATTTATTCCAGCCCGGATCACACAGTTCATTGCTGGTAAGAAGGAGGAACAACCTTTTGCAATATGTTCCTCCCAGCCCATCCTCCCCTGCTACTGGCTTTTTCCTACCAGGTTGCCCAAGAATATTGAGAGAAAATGCAGTGAGATTTTTCACACCACTGACTACCCAATGTTTTTGCTGGCAGCAACAAACCCGGGCTTGAAAGTTTGTGCAATGTGGAGATGGGATGGGTGGGTGGGGGAATAACTGAAAAGGCAAAAGCAAACTCAGGGTTTAGGGTGTGGGATTTAGGGTGCTTCTGCTTTGGGTGAGCCAGAGAGGGAGAGTAAAAGGAAGAAATCCAACACAGAAGCAGTTCCAGCTGAAAATTCTCAGTGAGATTGTAGAGAAGAAATGGGTTTGGGAGATAATTTCTCTGAACATGTTCATGGCAAAGGAAAAACTTCGGTGGCTACAAAGATTTTTACAGCTCTGAATATTTTCAGTGCAAACAAAGGGGTCTTGACTCAAACCCTGTTGGACAAAATGTCCACAATTTTCCTTATTGACAGTTCTGGCTGAAAAAAAACAGCAATTAGCTCACAAAATTAATGACAGCTTCTCTGCTAGAACAAACTCCTCGAGGTAAAGGCGAATGGAGCTTTAATGATCTCTCTGGAAAATGGAAATGGTCATTTCCAGCACAGCCAGCCATGATTCCACCATTTTAACCATCACTGCCAAACCAGGAAATATTGCTGTGCTCCGAACTGCTCAGAGCTGGTGGAAATCTTGCTCTGAGTGTGCCTGTGACAAAGAATATTTCACTTGTGAGAGCAGGAAAGAGCAACCAGTCATTCTGTTTTATTCTTTGTCTCAATCCCATTTTCCAGTGTGGAAAATGTGACAACAAAGAACACTTTATTTCCCAAGTTATCATAAATATGGATTAATCCTTCCAACCTTACAGGAAAGCCGAGGGTGCTGTGGGATCAAAAAGAGGGGAAATCCACATGAGCTGAGAGAAATGCTGGCATTTCTCACCAGTAAACATGATGTGTAGTGGGATGATCAAAGCTGCTGCATGAGTTCAAATGTTATCCTTGGAACAGAGCCACGACCACTCCGTTCTGTTTCTTACTTAACCTTTCAAGGAAAGGTCCTGTTACTCATGGGGTGTCTCACCCTGCTCTGCAGCTCTCCTGCTCTGCTTTCCTGCTCTTTTCCTGCTCCTTTCCTGCTCCATCCCGAGGTCCCACGGCTGCAATGTGCTGCTTGCCCACACTCTGACGCTGACTCCCTCTGGCTGCATTTTTGGGTCACATCCTGACCCTCATTATCTTTATAAAATATCTTAAAATTACCCGGATCCTTTCTTTCTTCTGGCACCATCGTTCTGCCCTGCTTTTCAGACTCAGAGCAGTTCCTAACGTGGTAATATTTGGGAATTCTGGGGAGATGTGCAGCTGGGAGCTGGGAGCCTGGCTGAGCCTGCATCCCTGTCCTGGGGCTGCCCTTCCCTCCATCCCCTGGAGCCTGGAGGGAGGAATCTGGGGCAGTTTGGCCATAGTTCAGCCCAGAATGGTTTGGGTTGAAGGAACCTTAAAGCTGACCCCACCCTGCCGTGGCAGGGACACCTTCCACATCCCTGCTGCTCCAAACTCTGTCCAGCCTGGCCCTGGGAACTTCCAGGGATCCAGGGGCAGCCACAGCTGCTCTGGGCACCTGTGCCAGGGCCTGCCCAGCCTCCCAAGGAGGAATTCCATCCCAATATCCCATCTAGCCCTCCTCCCTGTCGTTTGAAGCCATTCCCTGTGTCCTGTCCCTCCATCCCCACAAATTCTCTCTCCGTCTTTCCTGCAGCTCCTCCAGGCCACCGTGAGGTCACCCCAGAGCTTCTCCGGGCTGAACGATCCCAATTTCCCCAACCTTCCCTCACAGCTGGGGGTTCCCCGTGTCTCAGCTGTGACACTCACCCCGGGGGCTCTGTGTCCCCAGCTGGGGACATTTCCCCTGCAGGAGCAGCCAGCCAGGCCGCGTCCCTCCCGCCCCCATCCTGGCGTGCCCCGAGCTGGATTTTGTGGGGTTGAAGAGGTCTCTGGCTGAAGGTGTCCCCCTCACCCCACGCCCTGGCCCTGGTTGCTCATTAAACCCCCTGCTATTAATAGCAGAGCCCAGGGTGGGAGTGCAGGTTCAGCCAGTGCGTTCCCCCGCCCAGCCGTGCCAAAAATAGACTCACAAAAGTCCAACCCTGATGAAACTTTAACTGCTCTTAGCAAAAAACCCCACATACTATACTAACTAACTGATCCCTGACACTCACGTCCGAATTCCTCACAGGCTGTGGGATGAATGTGTTAAAAACCCCATCATCTGTTTATATTTATTAATTTATTATGTTATATTTATTATTTTTATATTTACATTATATTTACAATTTATTTTTATGTTTACATTATATTTACCATCTAATTTCTATATTTACATTATGTTTACAATCTATTTTTATATTTACATTATATTTACAGTCTATTTTTATATTTACATTATATTTACAATCTAATTTTTATATTTACATTATATTTACAATTTTTAATGTTTCCATTGTATTTACAATCTATTTTTTATGTTTCCATTATATTTACAATCTATTTTTATACTTACATTATATTTACAGTCTATTTTTATATTTACATTATATTTACAGTCTATTTTTATGTTTACATTATATTTACAATCTAATTTCTATATTTACATTATATTTACAAATTTTATGTTTACATTATATTTACAATCTATTTTTATATTTCATTATATTTACAATCTATTTTTATGTTTACATTATATTTACAATCTAATTTCTATATTTACATTATATTTAAAATCTATTTTTATGTTTACATTATATTTACAGTCTATTTTTTATGGTTTTTTTGTTGTTGTTGTTGTTGGTTTTTTTTATGGTTTTCACACCATTGTGTGGGGCTGACTTGGGTGCTGTGCCTGAAGGTGTTTGGGTGGAGCTGCTTTCTAAAAATCAAAACATGCCGTGAGACTGAGGTATTTCATGAAATGCCCTTTCAAAATGAAAATGAAGAGTTGTTGACATAATAACGTTGAAAACCACGGGTTTGGAGCTTGACTGGAAGAAAAATCTTTATCCGGAGGAAATTCTTGTAACAGCCCTGCTAATCTTAAAAACAACTCCAAGTTCTCCAGAAGATTCCTTCCCATAAGATTTGCAGCCAGCTGTTGTGTTTTCTCTCTCCCAAACTTTTGCAGAAAAACCACCTTTGCTTTAATCAGGTTTTCAAGCGCAGAAGAACTTTAAATTTCAGGACCATTTAGAAAAATAGCAAACCTGGTTCCCATTGTCCTTCAGCACTGCCAGTGTGGGGCACGTGGCCCCACAGCCCAGCCCTGACACTGTGTGACCCCCAAAATGTAATTTCCACATCTCTGTTTGCCCAGGGGCTCTGATTTCCTCAGAAATTCCAGGGTTTTTTTCCCCTGGATGCCATTGACTCCTATAAATAGCACACTCCTCTCTTTCCATGTCACAAATCCTTTTTGACAAAAAAAATAAATGTTTTCCAGTCTGGCTCCGCTCTGGGTGCCAAGCACAACCCCAGAGAGGCTCGGGGCAAGCAGCAGCTTCCCCAGGGGCTGTTGAATATCCAAAAAATCCCTCAGTGCTCTGTTTGTGAGGGCACCTGCCAGAGCCCTGCCGCTGGATCAGAGCACAGATCAAACGTTTGGCTCCCTCCCTGCCCAACTCCTGCTGCAGGCAGCACGATGTGCTATTTTTAAACCTTTCCTCCATTCACCTGATCCGCACACAAATCAAACTTCCCCCTCTGCAGTGGTTATCTGTTGCCTCACAGCTGACTCCGATGCTTTCAGCGATGAGTTTCCCTTTCAATTCTGCCTTTGGGCAAGAGGAGCTTTGCAGGGGTTGTGAATCAACTGCATGTGGAGCTCCTGTCCTGTCTGGAACATGTCTTGGGGCACACCTTCCCTTGTCTTCCGTGCCAGGCTTCCCCCGGAGCCTGGCCCTGTGCTGGGAAGTTGTTTTGCCACTGTTCAGCAACAAAAATACCTTTTGCAATCACTTCTGTTCTCCTTCCAACCTGAAGGGAAGTCCCTGAGAGGTTCTCAAGTATCCAAAGCGAAATTTTAGCATTTAGAACAAAAAACTGCTGGGTTTAGGTGGCTTAATTTCACTTTAATATTTAAGAACCTGAGGGATTGCATCCCAAGATAAATGATTCAGCACCTAAAGTTCTCTTAAGAGAGACCTTGGGGTTGGTCTTGCCCTTCCCAGCCCCAAGGACTCATCCCCAGACACAAATTGGTGCCACATTCCTGCTGTTGACTGCAGCAGTTCTGCAGCCAAGAGGTGAGTCAGAGCAGCCCTGTGACCCTGCTAAAACCCAGCCTGCACAAAAAGGTTTTTGTCAGGATCAAAGTCCCAGGATCCCTGCTCACGAAAGGGGGTGAAGGACAAGGGCTCATAATCAGTCTGTGAACCACAAAGTTCCTTTTGTGGAGGTGCACCTTCCCCGTGGAGCTGCAATCTCCACAGGGCTTTTATTGCAGGTGAGCAAACCACACCTGAAAATTCCCCCAGCTACCCTGTGCTTTGGGGCTGGGGTGAGCAGCTGCCAGCAGGGACCAGCTCTCTCCATTCCAGGGAGTTTCACTCCAGTGACTCCCATTAACTGCTGCCTGTGGTGTCTAAATGAAAGCATCACCTATAAATGGATCAATAAATAAAATAGATCAATAAATAAAACATCCTTACAGTTACGGGCTTGAATTCTTCCTGCAACTCTACAGCTCTTTCTGGCCCCAAAAATCCTTTCCAGTCTGCACACAAACGGGTATTTCACAGGCAGGGGGAATGCACCACTCATTCTGGAGCTAATAAATCTGATAAAATGATATTTCACTACCCTGCAAATGTTTCCCTCAGCCTGCACTTCTTATCACCCCTTCCAGGAACACTTAGAGGTGAACTTTGAAATATGAAATTTTTGTAGGAAATATTAATTTTTTGGTAGGAAAACCAAATGCCTGATCTCTCATGGAGCCAGCTTCCCTTCCTGTGTCTTGAATCACAGATTGATTTAGATTGGAAAAGATCTCCAAGGGTCCAACCTGTGCCCAATCTCCACCTTGTCACCTACACCGGAGCACTGAGTGCCACCCCCAGTCGCAGTGGAATAAGAATAATTCCCAGTGAGAATGTCCAGGGTGTCCAACTACCTGAGAGCTTTATAGCATTGACTGCACATAAAGTATCTCCTGGCTTTCCTCTGTGTTTGTTTTATTTTAGCAGGGTGTGCTTTGAAGCTTTTCACTTGTGTTGAAATGCTGAATGTTACGAGGAGCAGTAAAGCTTTTCCTTCCATTGTTCTTTCAACCCCAGGGAAGACAGGATTCCTCCCGAGCACCAGAAGCTGGGCAGAGCAGGTGGGGATGATCCCAGTTATCCTGGTTTTCTGCCCAGAGCCTTGCTCCCAAACTCTCCCTTGTTCTCCTTCTGCTCCCATTCACAAGCCTGGGCCCCAGCTGGGCTTTCTCCTGTGCTCCGTGGTGGCACAGGCACCCAGCCCTGCAGTCTGGGGGGTGGGCTCGGCGCCTGCAGGCTGAGCTGGCTGTCCCTGCCAAGCCACCCAAGCAGCTCTGGCAGGGCTGGCCTTTGCCCATGGCTGAGCTGGCTCCTGGCTGACCCCTGAGCAGATATCTGGGTACCTTTGCCCTGGAGAAAAATGGGACAGAGCCTGGTTCGGGCATTGACCTCAGCTGCAGAGCTGCCCGTGGCTCCTCTGGGGGAGCTGAGATAACAAGAAGGGTTTTTTGAGGAAGCTTGGCAGCCTGGATAAGTGAACCCATTCTGCCTGAGGCTTCTCAAACATCTCCTTCCATCATTTCCATGAAATCTGGAGAACCATTTTCCCTTCTTCACCTCGAGCCAGCGCCGTGCTGCTGGAATTCCACCTGCAGGGAGGCCAGCAGGCCTGCAGCATTCCCTGCTCCTCCTCTATCTCCTGTTTTTCTGGGGAGCACAGTTCAGCACAGCATGAATCAGATGAGACTCTGATTTCCATTCCACTTTCGGGACACCCGAGCTGATAGTGGAGGGTAAAGTGCCATGGACATGCAGATTCCAATTTGGGGTAATTTTTGTACTCCTGGCTCCCCTTTATTGCCCTGCTGTGTCCCTGCCAGCGCTGCCTGCAGTGCCTTCCCCTCTCCCTTCCCTTCCCGCTGCCTGGAGCTCACCCAGCACATGGAAATCAGAGGCAAAGAGTTGGAACTTGTTGAGAGGAACATGCCCAGGAAAGCACAGGATCATCTTCCCTGATTGTTAAATGCATTCCATTCCACACTTGTTTTGACATTGTCCCTCGGAGAGAAAAATATTTTGTTTTATGGAGAGGCCTCGTTGTTGCTTTTCCTGTCAGGAATTATTGCTCCGTAAGTGTTCGGCTCCATCCAAACCCTACAATGTGAAGTCCTTTAAAATTCCTTCTGGATCCCAGTCCTACGGCTGAGGTTTAACTTGTTAGGTTGTTCCAAAGCCTCAAAGATCACACAACTGAGATAAAAACCGTGGGCAGGAGTTGAAATTCAGTGTAGCCTGTCCTCTGCTAGCAAGGAGTATGGGAATATGGGAGATAAAGTGCATACAGGGATTGGATGAGGCATTAATGAAGTTCTAGGTGAACAGACAGGAAAGAAAAGCTCTGATTTTCCCTCTCTTCAACTCTGATACTCAAAGATACCCAATAAATAGACATGAATAAGCACAATGCTCAATTTCATAATATAAAATTCATATAAATCATATTTCATATTTCATCAAATTCATCAAATATTTCATTTTTCATAAAATTCATATAAATCATAATTCATATTTCATCATATAAAATTCACTTTTCTCCAAGCCTTGCCTGAAAGGAGACATTAAATCAAAGTTGAATGCAGCCACCCACGCCTTGAGCTATCAATGCTCAGGTTCTCAGGGGAATTCACTCTCTCAGAAGGGATCAATGAGCTGCTGGTAGCTTCAATCTCAACAAACCTCTGGTTTCAATTATCTGAAGCCAAAACCAGCTTTTTCTGCTACAGCTACAACTCTTCCATGAATTTTCAAGAGCTGTGCCACCAAGGATTGAAAATTGTCCAGCTGTCTCCTTTTCTCAGAGGTGATAATGCACCAAAAACCCACCCACCCAAGGGCAGGGCCATTGGGGTAAAAATGAAGTTTCACATCTGTAAAATGAGGCATGGGATGAATTTCCTGAACATTTGTCCTGAAATGAACTTTAGCTGGGAGCAACTCACAGAACTAGCTTTTTAGATTTTGGGTTATTTTGCACCATTAATTAAAGCAGTGACAGAGATGTGAATTCTGCCTCTGGCTGTTGGGCACAAAGGTCCTTCTCAGGCCCGAGGGGACAAACCTGAGCCTTGTCTGTCACTGGTGGGAGCAGGGAAAGGTCTCCAAATCCCTCTGCAGGGACTGACTCAGAGCCGTGGCACATCAGCTTGTCAGGATCAGAGCACCCATCAAGAATTCCACACTGCCAGGCCTGAAGACTGGCACTCTCATCCATAAAAAAAAACATGGATTATTGGCTCCAGCTTTGCCTTTTCAACTCCAACACGCCCCAAGCCTGAACAGAATTCACTTCCTTTTGGGCAGGTAAACCTCACTCCCTTCCCTGTAGGGACAGGGGATGTGGAGGTGAATTCATTCCAATGCAGCTGAGATCCTGCTGCCTTCCTCCGAGGAGAGACTGCGGGAAATGCTCCCAGGGAGGTGCTGAAATGGGAATTCTGAATGAGGGCCTGGTTCCAACGCAGCCGAGGTCTGCTCTGGTTTATCCTGCTGGGCTAAAGGGCTGGTTCCCAGATATTTATTAATCCCAGGGCACCTGCTGGGGTCCTGCTCCGGAAACAGAGGGAAAGGAAAGCTCAAGTGGAAGCCTGGCTTGGTCACTCATTGTCTGTGCAGTTTGATAATTACCTGCTTCCTCAGTAAATTGCTGTGGACATTTACTCGGAGGTGGGAGATTAATGAAGTTCTCTGCAAGCTTCAGGGACCCGAAAAGCTCCAGAGATTCCGGAACTGCATTTTCCAGGTCAGTGGCCCTTTGTTGTTGTTGTGGTATTTTCTGAAATTCTCTTGTTAGGATTTTCTTTTCCTGAGGCTCCTCAGCTTCTCAGGAGAAGAAAATCCTAACAAAGGATTTTCCTAAAATATCATAACAGCAGCTGGTGACCCAGCAGAGAGCACAGATTTGTACCTGAGCTGGCACAGAACCCACCCAAACCTCCCTCACAGCAACACCCGCGCGGATCTTCGGGTCCTCCACATTAAAATAGCAAAAATCCCTTCAGCCAGGTAAATATCCACCTGGGATTTACTGCCCAGCAGCAATCAGCGTTTCGAAACAGCTGCTAACGAGGCTGTCAAGGTCAGTTCAACGAGATAACAGCACTTCTCCGGGAGAGTTAAATCATCAGGACATTGGTGAGCAGAGAGGGATGCCTGGAATCCAGCAAACTGTTCCTCTGAGCACTTCTTCCCCACTGGCACAGCTCCCTTGGCGCTAATGCTGTAAATTTATGATTTTAATTTATGATGCTGTAAAAAGAGGCATGGTGGGGGTTTTTGTCCCGGGATTTTGGGTAGATCCCCAAAACAGACCTGCACTTTAGCATGAGCTCCCTGAGGACTGATTTCCCATCCAGTGCCACCCTCACCCTGCCAGGAATGGTGCTGAGGGATGGCATTCTTAAAATATGCATTATTTCTACTGATTCAGCAAAAATCCCCGCTGTTTTCACCTCTCCTCAGGACTTTCTATGGATTTTCTCTTGTCCCAATCCCCTCCCTGCCAGGCAGAAACGTGTTCAGCCTGTGCCAAGGGGGCAGAAGCCTCTTTTGCAAAGCTGCAAAGATTTAAAAATAAATAATGAAAGAGCGATTCTAGAGAAAAAATAGAACTCTTTATTTTCGTACAAAACTGCCTAGAAATATTCAGATAATGCACAAATTGTTTTGTCCATTGTTTTGGGGGTACATTTACATGTCTGAGCGTAACAGAGGAGAACAAACAAATGAGAAACAGGAGACAGACCAGCAAGCACTAAGAACTTGCAGCATTTCAACATGTAAAAAAATAAATTCAGGGTTAGATGTAGAGATAAAACTGCAAAAGTGTAAAACCAGCCACCATAACAGCCAAAATCCAGAATTGCATGGAGGGCAGTGACAATCTGAACCTTTAGATATTGCAGTCTCCAGGAGAAACAGACCCCCTGGAAACGTTCAGGGTCCTCATTTCCTGGGGAATCGTTCTTGGAAGCTTAATTTGATGTTCTTCATCTCATGTCACTATCCTGTCAGGATCATCATCATCATCATCACCACCTCTGCAGAGGCAGAACCCATAGGATTCCAGCGGTTCCGTTTCTTTTCACACAATGAAAGACCACCAAGCTTCCACCATGGAAGTGGGATAAAATGGGAAGTGCAGGAGCTGGAGGGGTGGAAATCCATGGGGAAGAGCAGAGGGTGTGTCAGGCACAAGCTTGCAACTGCTCAAAGCCAGGTGCATTTGTCCCCGTTTCCCTCCTACCCAGGCAGTGAAGAACGCCAAGGAAATGCATTTTTCTTTCATTACCCCAATTTTCCAGCCCTGTTTTAGCCTTTTCCAGACTCCCAACTCCCTCCTCTGGTAATTTGAGAAGGACTGAGGCAGTTTCCTCTCCCACTCTGAGCTCCCAGGGCCAGTCCAGCCCTGACTGGTCCCAAACTGGGCTGTTCAACATCCCCCAGGGCTCCTCATGCTCTCAGTCCCTCAGCTGCACTAAACCCCTGGATTTCCACTGCTCCATGAAAGCACTTGGCATTTTCCTCTCCTTTTAAGCACATTTTTCCCAATAAACCCGTCTGGGAGCTTTTCCTGCTGCTGTTCCTGGCTCAGCAGTGTTCAAGGGATGTGGTGCAGTTCTTCCCTGGAGCCTCCAGAGCTTTGGCTCCCACAGCTGATGTCTCTCTTCCAAGAGGAGGCAGCAGCTGGGCTCTCCTTTATTTTTTGCAACCTGTATTGAGTGAAAAAAAAAAAGAATCTTTATAGTGATTATGTCAAAGCAAACAGCACTGAACCAAACTCCAGTTAAAGGAGTGAATATTCAGATTATACTTGGAGATAATTTTTTCCTGTGGTGTTGGCTGGCAAAAAAAAAAATCTTCCCCAGTATTGAAATGTCCTGGATTTCTAATTGGAGGATTTCATTCTAGATCAGAGACTTGTTTTCTCAATTTAGGTTGTTGCATAAGTAAGTTATTTTGTTAGTTTGTCTGTATAAGCTTATGAGAGAGAAAATTTCACATTTAAAATATTTAAGTTGCAACACTGCACAACTATTTACAAATAGATTTTTCTTTGTCCTCGTGCCTCAAATGAAGTTTTGTTGTCTGAACTCTGCAATGAGCAGTTCCTTCACTAAAGCATCTGTTGTTTAATCTGCAAATTGATGCTCAAGATCAGATGATTTTTCCAGGAAACATCTTCAGGGAATGCAGTGGAGGAGCTCTAACAAACCCTGGCTGTTATTTTCTGCAGCAGTGGGGATTTGTTGATTTCCCCCTTTTTGAGCTGCTGAAAACGTGGATATAAAATGAACTCCAGAGCCACGAGCTGTGTGCAACACGGGACATTTCCTGAGGAAACACTGCACTGGGACAGCAGCAACCTGTTCAAAGAAACACCCGGGGGGCTCTGGCCCTGTGAGGATGAGGAGCAGACAGACATCAGCTGTTCACCCTGCACTGGCACAGAAATGCCAGCCCGGGTGCCAGCAGAGCCCGCAGTGAGCAGGAGCACAGGAGCACAGGGGTGTGATTCTGTGCCCAAGCAGAGCACAGGGGTGTGTTTGGTGCCCAAGCAGAGCACAGCTGTGTGTTTGTGCACAAGCAGAGCACAGGGGTGTGATTCTGTGCACAAGCAGAGCACAGCTGTGTGATTCTGTGCACAAGCAGAGCCCAGGGGTGTGATTCTGTGCCCAGGCGTGTGATTCTGTGCACAAGCAGAGCCCAGGGGTGTGATTCTGTGCACAAGCAGAGCCCAGGGGTGTGATTCTGTGCCCAAGCAGAGCCCAGGGGTGTGATTCTGTGCCCAAGCAGAGCCCAGGGGTGTGATTTGGTGCCCAGGCAGAGCGCAGGGGTGTGATTTGGTGCCCAAGCAGAGCGCAGGGGTGTGGTTTGGTGCCCAGACCTGCTCGTGGCTGGAAGGCGATGGGCAGGGCCCTGCTGGGGATGAGGATGCCCGAGTGCAGCGTCTCCACCGGCGCCTGGTCCGTGGCCACCACGCGGTACCTGCGGATCAGCTGCAGTGACACACGCAGAGCTGTCAGCGCCAGCACCCGGCCACGAGTGACTCTGGGCTGCTCTGACTGCACCATTCAGAAGGCTGAGCAATCGCTTCCTTAAGCTCTACTACATTACACTATTCATTAACTCTACTATATTATAATTATATAAGTATATAAAAAATATATTAAAATATAATAAAACTATATAAAAACTATAAAACGATATAAAAACTATAAAACGATATAAAAACTATAAAACGATATAAAAACTATAAAACTATATAAAAACTATATTAAATATATATAAAACTATATTAAATATATATAAAATTATATTAAATATATATAAAATTATATTAAATATATATAAAATATATTTAAAACATAGAAAGACATATAGAAAGACATATAGAAAGACATATAGAAAGACATATAGAAAGACATATAGAAAGACATATAGAAAGACATATAGAAAGACAAAACTATATAATAAAACTATATAAAATATATATTAAATATATATAGAATATATATTAAAATATATTTTTATATATAAAATATATAAGAATAGATACAAGAATATAATTATAAAATATAAATATATAAAATATAAATTACATATATTATACTTATATATTATTATATATATTATACTATACTATATTATATGATACTAGAACTACACTGTATCACACCAAAGAAAAGCCCGTGACCCTTTCAGTCCCGACACAGCTTTTACCCAGCTGGCCGACCACTCCAAACAACCATCACCAGTGTCCAATCCAGAAATCCTTCTCTGTTTACAATCTCCATAACACATTCCCCGTGTGCCAAACGGCAGCAGCAAATAGAGACAAGAATTGTTTCCTCTTCTCCTCCGAGCTTCTCACTGCCTTCCCCAGGAGAATCCTTGGGGAGGTCGTGCCGGCTGCTCTCTGGAGAGAGCTGGGGCCGCAGTCGGCGAGCTGGGCTCTGCCTGTGCTCAGCCGGAGCACAGACCCCCCCAGATTGTCCTTTTGGGATTGTCCTTTTGGGGTGCTTACCCAGCAGAGCGCCAGGTGCAGCTGCAGCTCGGCCACGCGGCGCCCCACGCACATCCTCCTGCCGACGCCGAAGGGGACGTGGGAGAAGGGATGGATGGAGCCCCTGTGCAGCCAGCGCTCGGGCCTGAACTCCGGCCAGCCCCTGAAATAGTCCTCGCTGCAGCCCAGGGCGTGGCTGTTGATCATCAGCACCGTCTGCAGCAAGCGGGACAGGGAAGCAGGTCACAAACCACCCTGAGCCCCCGAGGGACGCGGCGCCGCGGTGGAGAGCGGTGGCACGTGCCATGGACACGTATCGCAGCACCACAGCATGCCATAGAGATCATAATACTGGCTTTGGCAAATATTAAAATGCGTTCTATGTGTGTGAGGTTAAAGTGGCTTTGTTATAAAGGTGCAGTTTTTATTGCTGTTGTTAATTAAGATTGGACATAGCAGGGAAATAGCTGATATAAACAGGCTTGCGTTAAATACCTACTCAAATAAAATAACATCCAGTGAAGAATACCCTGCTACAGAATAACTATCAGCTCTCACAGCTGAAAATAGTGTAGACCAAAGCCCAAAAACTAAAAGTAATAAAAATAGGCTAAAACCCACAACCAAAGAATACACGGCTCTAAAATAGTAAAACCAAACAAGAGCCATACCAAACAGTTCTTAAAATATGCAAACTAATTTAAAGAAAAAGTTTACTATGCATGATTGTTTATGAATATGCAACAAACTAATGTAAGAGAAATAGTAGATAAAAAGTGTTTCCAAAATAACCAGTACCAAGATACACCCAGCCATAACAACCTTTGCTCTGTAGTCCTTATCTCCCATTGTCCTTTACTAAACTTTTTAAATTTTCACAAGAAAGTGAACGTGTTTTTCACATCACAGCAGCTTCCTCGGGAGAGGTCATGGAATTCCCAAAAAATCAGTTGGAATGTAGGAAAGGTCGTGGTTTCCTCAGAGAATCATGGGAAAATTTGGAAAAAAAGAAGTTGGAATAGCTCATCAAAATTATTTCAGGCAAATGTTTCTGCCTAACTGCAGTGCAGGCAGGTGTGGGTTTGGGTGGATGGGAATCCGTGGGGTGAATCCCTCATCCCTTGTCCTGGGGCTGGCACTTTGGCAAAGCCAGTTTGAAACTGAAATATGAGCAGCTTCTGTGGTTCGAAGGGCAATGAATAAATGGAAAACCATCCCAATCAATCAACAGAATTAATTGCCTTACCCCTTTGGGCAGCATGTAATTTCCCAGAACCATTTCTGTGTCGATGGTGCGGGTGGTGAAAGGCACTGAAGGGGTTAATCTGCGGGGAAAGGGAACAATGAGTTAAATTCCCAGCGATTCCCCTTCTTTTATCTCACATTCTCCCTCAAACAGCAAGATGAACAAAATTCCCTGCGCTGGAAAATTCTTTCTCCCTTGTACAAAGGAGCTGAAGCACTTGGTGGTGGTTTGGAAGCGACTTGGGGATTTTACCTCATGGATTCTTTCAGACAGGCTTTTAGGTAGGGCATGTTCCTCAGGCTCTCAGCACTCGGGCTCTTCTGAGCAGCCAAAACTCTCTGGATTTCCTGGAAAAGCTTCTGCTGGACGTGTGGGTTGCGGGAGAGGTTGTACAGAGCCCACAGCAAGCTGTTGGCTGTCTGGAGGAAAGCAAAAAGAAAGGTGAAGCCCTCCTTTCGCAGGCACAGAAGGAAGAATTTGCCCAAAGTTCAAAGCAATGTTTCTGGCTGGGCACAGCTTTATGGAATCTTGACAGCCTGAGGGGTTAGGAGCAGTTGTCCTGCAGAATTAAAAATCCAGGGATTTCAGGTCAAAATCCAGGGATTTCAGTAGAAATCCACGGATTCCAGGCCAAAATCCATTTGCACTTGGGCCACTGAGGTAACTTCAGGATTGACTCACTTCCAGGTGTGCTGGTGGTCAGGTTGTGGAAGGAAGGGGGGAACTGGGATGATCTAAAACCCCTGGAAAATCAGCTTTACCATCTCCACCCTGGAGATCTGCAGCTAAGGAGGGAACTGGGAGAATTTAAACCCTAAGGGGGGAACTGGGGGGAATTTAAACCCTTGGAAAATCAGCTTTACCATCTCCACCCCAACAGTCTGCAGCTAAGGAAGGAACTGGGGGAATTTGAATCCTTGGAAAATCAGCTTTACCATCTCCACCTCAGTGATCTGCCGCGATGGAGGGAATTGGGGGAATTTGAACCCTTGGAAAATCAGCTTTACCATCTCCATGCTGGGGATCTGCAGCTAAGGAGGGAACTGCGGGGATTTAAACCCCTGGCACATCATGGTTACCATCTCCATGCTGGAGATCTGGAGTTAAGGAGGGAACTGGGGTAATTTGAACCCCAAGGAGGGAACTGGGGGGGATTTAAACCCCACAGGGGAAATTAGGGGGATTGAAACCCCGGCAAGTCGCGGTTACCGTCTCCACGCCGGCGATCTGCAGCTCTGCGATGGCAGCGTAGAGCTCCCTCCTGGACAGCTGTCCCCCCGAGTAGATGTCACACAGAAAATCCCCCTGCGGGTTGGCCCAGTGCTTCTGCAGCCGGCTGTCGATGGAGCGCTTGGCTGAGGAGGGCAGGGGATGGTGGAAAATCACTCAAAACCCCAGGGAAACACCAGCAAAGCCACCAAAGAAGCGCCGAGCTGGGCTCTGTCTGCCAGCAGCGGGTGAACAATGAGGGGATTTATGGTGAATAAAGAGTGGCGCTGCCCCTTTTCAAACAAACTCAGCCCCAAAAATCGCTCTTCAACAGAGGAGGAGCTCTTAGGAATTCTCCTCTCTTGAATGAGGGGAGGAAATCAGTGGCAGGTTGAGGGAAACGTTCAGCAAACAGGAACACGAGTGTGTAAAATTTATTACCCGGGGTTTTCAAAGGGGATCAAGGTGTTAAAAAATCAAAGGGATTTAGCACCCAGAAGCCCCGAGGGGAAATGTAAACCTTGGGTTTACCAGGGGAAGCACAAAGAGATGCCAAATTTTGACATGCTGTGGGGTTTTTTTTTAAATAAAAAGAAACAGGTTTTGCTCGTGAGTGTCCCAGCTGTTAAAACCAGTTCCTGTAAGGAATCATTCATTTTAAGTGAAGGTGTCAAACTGGTTTTTCTGAGCAAAACTGGTTTAAAGTGTCTTTCCCAAAGCCCATAAACCAAGAAGCAATAAAACAAGCGAGTGTGTGGCTGGCAGGATAAAAAGCCTTGGGACTCAAATACCCAAGGGAAATATCTCAGTGTTGCAACCTTCCAAAAGCTTTCTCTGCCTTTGCTTATGCCTCTCACTGTTCAAAGCAATGACATTTTAAAATAGTAAAAATAAAAACTTCGTATCTGGAGTTTGAGTAATTTTTAAACTTGGAAGGCCAACTCATTTTAAACACTCAAAAAATGTTGTCAAAAAGCCAAACTGCACCTTATTATTTAAATTATTTCTGGGTTTAAGATTTACAGCTGTGTCACAGGTTGTTCAGAAAAGATATCATTTCTTTTTTTTTTTTAGCAAACAGGTTCATGCACAATTCTTGTTTCTCAAGAAAAGGAGTCTTTGGGGGAAGTCCCTTTTCACTGATGCTCTTGCTTTTAAAGAGATTATACATTTTTAATTTCCTTTCGGGACAGATTAAAGTGGTGCCGTGTCACTGCTGGCTCCCAGAATCCTGGGATTTCCCTGGGAATTGGGCATTGCCCCACAACCCTGGTGTTAGTCACCAAAAACTGCTCCCACATGGGGAAAACCCCTGTTTAGGTACAGCAAATGTGCTTTAATCCGTGCTGAAGGCAAGGATTAACAGCAGCAAGCATGAAAAAAATCCATCCCGGCGAGGAGAAGACAGAGACGAAGGGACAGGAGACAAACTGGGGTTAAATAATGACCTGTTTTAAAGATATCATCCCATGCTTTGGTGTGAGCTTGCCAGACTTTGGTGTTGAGCCCCTTGTGCAGCTCCACGGGGGTCACCATCATCATCCCGAAGGTGGCCATCATCTGCGGGGGAAAAAATCTCTTTAATCTCTTTCCATCCTTCCCCTTGCAACCCCTGAACAACACCAGGCTGGGGAGCGGAGGGGGGTTTTCAGGAAGGCAAAAATCCTGGTGGATTTTCCATCCTGGACAGAGAGGATGGGTCTCAGCCTACTCAGGGCATTTCCAGGTAAAAATTAGGGGCAAGAAGGAGCCTCCTTGATTTTAGGCACCTGCTGAGAGTGGGACAAGGCATTTTTTGGCAGTGCCTCCCTCTCCCTTGATGTGGTGTTTCGCAGGGTAGCCAGGACGAGGGAAGAGAGGAGAATCTTGACTCTATGTTTCAAAAAGCTAATTTATTCTATTAAAATCTGTATTATATTAAAAATACTAAACTAAAACTATACTAAAATAAATATTTAGTATAATATAAAATTATTAAATATATATAAAAAAATATATATATAATATATATATATATATATATATATATATATATATAATTTAAAATATATTTAAAAAACCACCAAAATTAAATAGAATGAATGTAACAAAGTCTTGTACCTAACCAAAACAGTCTGGACAGCTGGACTGTGACTGGTCATTAATTAAAAATAACCACACGAGACCAGTCACAGATCCACCTGCTGCATTCCCCAACAACAAATAATCATTGTTTGCATTTTATTCCTAAAACCTCTCCACTTCTCAAGGGAAGAAAATCCCAGCAAAAGGATTTTCATGCAATATGTCAGTGACACTTGCCAAGAGATGAGCTAAAACCCGAGGCAGGGCTGGCAGCCTGTGTGTGAGGACTGAGGGGAGGCAGCTCTGGCCCCAAACCCAGAGCTGCTCAACCCCACAGCAAGGACAGTCCCACGCTGCAGGACGCCCCACAGGGGAGCAGAGTCACCAGCCAAGCTGGCAGCTCTCCTGCCAGGTTCCCTGATGGCCACTCAGCATTTCCCCCGATGGGGCAGACAGGTAAAAGCTGTGATAAAGGAAGATCTTGTGAAAGATCTTTTGGATTAAGCCCTGCTACTTCAGCTAAGCCAAGAATAGATGGCAAGTTCCATGTGAGAACAGCTTGAAAGAGTTCATTAACACAATTAATTATTCCTGGGGAGAAAAACAAGTGCACCTGTAATAACCAGGGATCTGTCTCATGAGAATCAGTGAAGAAAATATATAAATATATAAACATTTATATAAATATATAAACAATTTGAGAATAGAGAGATTTGATGGACAAGTAAAATACCTTTTACTAACCAATAAAGTAATTGGCAAGAAAGCTGCTAACCCATTAAAGTTGTACTCGAGGCCTGTGAAATCTGTATAAAAATGTGAATAAAAAGGGGCTTTTCTGCATGGAGAAACTGAGTCCTGTCTGCTTTACTACAGCAGATGGAGGCATTGCATGAAGGAGGCAGAAGTTCAGGATTAGCTGGGCACCTGTTGGGCACAGAAGCCTGAGCTGCTCTTTCCAGCTGCCTCTCATTAACAGCAGGGGTAAAAAGTCCCCCCCAGCCCCAGGAGAGACCCTTCCATACCGTTTTCACAGCCTTGATGAAGTTCAGACTTTCTTCTTCTACGTCCTGCTGCAGGAGGCCAAACCTCTTTCCGTACAGCACCAGGCAGATACCTGTTGTTAGGCAATATTATAATTACATTTATAAACAAAGGGCCGTGTGGGATGCATCATTTATCATCAAGGAATGGCTTGGGTGAGCCTTCTGAAGGTGTTCCTTGGTGCAGAGCTGGCAGAGCAGCACTTGTTAAGCACCTCCTGCTTGTTTGCCTCGGCCCCAGCCGGGCTCTCCAGCTCTGGGGCCCTCGCAGCAACGTTTCTGCACAAAGCAGGAGCACCACTGATCCCCTCAGGAGCAGCAGAACTGCATCTTTGGCTCATATTTGGCGACTTTACTGAAGAAAACTGAGTGGCAGGAGAGCAGGGCTTGGGGAGGCATCTCCCACAGCATTCCCCACTCCTTCCCACAGCCCCAGAGCGCTGCAGGCTCTGGCAGCACCCCACTCTGCACCACCTTCCACCTCTTCCACTTGTCTTTTTTCCTTTTCAAACTGTCACTTCCTATTTCTCCCTTTCCAAAAGCAGCCATCACCCCTGACAGAGGAGTAAAAAGAAAACACTTTGAGGAGCTCAGCCCAGAGGCTGCTGAGAGGAGCCAGCCAGGGGCAGGCAGGGCTGGTTCAGTCACTACACCCAACCGTCCCTTTTTTTGGGAGTCACTGAGCCACTTTCTGCCCTGTGTCATTCCTGGCACATTCCTCAGCGAGCTCGGAAAGGCTCCTGAGGATGAGGCTCTGTCTTGGTAACTCATTCCAGCCCTTCTCAATCCCCGTGTAAACACTGGAAATGGGATTTTCCACTCTTTGCCTGCAGCCAGCACTCTGTTATTGGAATATTTCATTGATCCTGCTGAGAGTTAACAAGTATCAGATGGACAAAAAGGGCTGTGTGTTATCTGATCCCACTCATAAATGAACCATAACCCACCCCCCAATTTTTTTTGATTTATAAATCTTTGGAATGTTTGAATTTTTGTAAGCCGTGCAGGTAGCTAGGCAGGAATTTCTATTTGTGCTGGTGAATTTTGCACTGACAGTCCCTGGCTGTTCTGCAGCTCTGTTTCCATGATATTATAGCTGAGAGTTTGGAAATAATCAGCCAACACATTCATCCCTGATCGTATCTCAACTGCAATGCCCTGGCAGGTGCACCACACTGAGGCAAAACTCACTTTCAAAAGACCATTTGTTGAATTCTGAGTAGACGTCTTCCATCTGGCCATTGTGGTCACAAATTTCATCTATTCTGTACATAAAGTCCTCCAGGACCTAAATGGTGGGGAGAAGAGAGAGAAAAGAAGGGAATAAAATGACATCAACTAAAGAAAATCCGGTGTAATTCAGCATTTCATCTCCTTTTTAAGCAGATAACAATCTTGCATGAGAGGAATCCTTTTGTTCCCTGTTCCTTGAACAAGATTCAACTTCCCCCTGAGTGAGCAAACGCTTGGATCTGACACAGCTCCGGTGCTTGGATGAACTGTGCTGCCCTCCCCGGGATGCAATCCCTGCTCCGGGCTTTCACAACCGGGGATTAAGGTGTTTGTCGCAGATGCTCCTCAGCCTCCCTCAGGAGCACAGAGGTTAAGGACAGAGGTGTTCCCTGAGGGGAGGAGCAGAGGAGCGAAGGGGTAAAGGCAAAAACTCCTGCGTGCAGGAAAAGCAGGGAAAAGCTGTTTGCAGGAGCCCGTATCCCTATGGAACAATCCTGGTTTTCTGAGGAGACACTCTCGGCTCCAGGTTTCTGTGTGGTCTCAGACCCTGGCAGTCCCTTGGCACTCGTTATTCCCTGAACGTTCTGAGCCTGAACTCGAGGTTTATCGCTGTGGAGCGAACAAAGCTGCCCAGATAAACCGGATCTGCTTCAACTCCCCCGGGAGCGGGAGAGGGAAGGGATTTCTCAGAGCACGGTACCTCATTGATCGTCGTGTCCAGCTTCACAACTTCCCGGGGCTTCATCAACTTCTTCTGAAAGGCACTTCTTACCCTCTGCCAGTCCTCTCCCTCCCTGATCCAAACAACGACAGCGAGGTTGGAGAGCGAAAAGCTCCGAGAAGAACGGGACCAGAAAACCGCAAACCCCACACTCCTGATGCTCCGCCGCACCGACGGCACAACCGGGGGATCCTCGGGGGTGGGGACGAGCCCCAGCCACGCTCGGGGCCGCAGCCCGAGACCCC